>NC_090657.1:115562425-115862425 GCF_040937935.1 Hyperolius riggenbachi | reverse complement strand
GCCATCTGTCTCCGGGTCCCCAATTGCAACAGTGCTTAGCAGTGGTGGTGCATCACACTGCTGCTGATGCGGATATGCATGCAGAAAGTTTTAAAACTTCTTGCTTTTACTGATGGCTAACACAGTACAATACCCTACTTCTACTAGTATGCATGCAGGGTGTGACTGTGGCTGGCTTTCCCTGACCCTGCGGGATGGCACCATCAGTTGTACTGTTGCTGTGCCAGTTGCTGAACAACTTCTACAATGGTGACCCAGTGGCAGGAGAAGGAAAGGTAGCAGCCCTGTCCAAAGCAACTACTCCATGAGTCCATAGCGGGATGGACCTTGTCCTTGTCACCTACGGAGTGATAGAGTGCATGGGACACATTCTCCACTATAAACTCATGCAGTGCTTGAATAACCATCCTGGAAAATAGTGGTGGCTAAGGATCTGCCACTCAGGAATCCCATACTGCAGCAGTTCCAACATATCAGTCCTAACCTCCACAAATGGATTATGGCAGGAGCTGGGAACACATAGCATGGGCCAGCATCCCATTCAGCTTGCAGATGTGCCTTTTGGTGAGAGGTAGAGCCTTTGTCACATGAAAGGTCTCATGGATCAAGCTCTGTCACTGAACAGATCAGAACTCGGGACCCACTCTGGAAGCTGCTATGCCAGCCAACTACTTAGTTTTACACTGAGAGAGGCAAGAACGCAAAGGAGGAGTCATCAGCTCAAGCTGCTCACTAGAGCGAGAAGTGGAGAGGAGTCGGATGTCTGAAATTATTATGGGCGCATGGATTATGTAAGCTGCCCTACTCACGCTAAACTGGGGGACCAGGAGACACAAGTGGGAGGAGGGAATTAGGGAGGCATGCGGGGGAGGGAGGGGGGCTGAAGGGGAAGGGACAGAGACAAAGGGGGACACAGGAGGACCCATGGGGGAGATGTGGGGGGCACAGGAAGACACATGGGGATATAGGAGGAAACATGGAGGACACATGGGGAGACATGGAGGACACATGGGGGATACAGGAGGAGATATGGGGATACAGGAGGACACATTGGGGGGACACAGGAGGATGCATGGATATACAGGAGGATGCATGGGGATACAGTAGGACGCATTGGGGGACACAGGAGAACACATGGGGATACAGTAGGACACATGGGGGGGATACAGGAAGAAACATTGGGATACAGGTGGACACATGAGGGGGACACAAAACGACACATGACACATGGGGATTCAGGAGGACACATGGGCACACACAGGAGAACACATGGGGGACACCATTTGGGGAGAACATGTTCAAGAAGCTCCTGGAACATAGACGCACCAGGCTTAGTATATATATATAATATATATATATATATATATATATATATATATATATATATATATATATATATATATATATATCCTGTTTTTTGCTCTCTAAACCAGGGTGCATCTTATATTGTGGAGCGTCTTGTACAGTGGCAAATACAATATTTGTGAACAATTGGGTAAATGCCTATACAATGCTAATCAGCATTCATCATGTGTTATTGTGATGAGCTGCGTCTCCATATGTCCTTATTTTTCTACTTTTGCCTTTTGTGTTCCAGTGTGGTTCCGTCACCGAGTGACGCTATCGTGTCAGAACACGTGACTCCTTGAGCACAATACTTAAAGAGGAACTGTAACCAAGGATTTAAATTAATCCCAAGCAGTAGTTTATACCCCGTTTCTCATTAGAAATCTTTACCTTTTCTCAAATAGATCATCAGGGGAGTCTATTGTGGTGAAACCCCTCCCACAGTGTAATGTCAAGACCTAGGTCCTGACAGTTTCTTGTCTGTGAGCCTTGGTGCACTGAGGGAAATAACAGCTGTTTCCAAGCAACAAGCTGTTCCTGTGCATATGTATATAAAAAAAACTAAAAACCTTTTAGCCTATAGCAATATAGTAGGTGTGGTTATAAATAATGGAAATTGGTGCTGTCTATTTTTTTTTTGTCTGCTAGTAGTGAAGATGATGACATACAGACTCATTGAGGATCAAACACTATGAACAAATTACATAGCGAATATCAATCTATTCTTGATCACTCTTCTATTTTTTAACTTCTCACTTTGCAATGTATTGATTTATTTTTTTTACCCTTTTCACTGAAGTTTTTCTGTAATGTGAACCGGAGGTGTAATACCTTTAGAGCCCTTTCACACTGAATCAAGGACAACTTTTATGCAGCCCAGGTGAAGGAAATGTTCAAGTTTCTCTATGGGTCAGTTCATATTACATGTAGTAGGGTATTGTACCGTGTTAGCCATCTGTAAAAGCAAGAAGTTTTAAATCAGGATGATACCATGTATTGGCTAACTAAAAAGAATAAGAATAAGCGAGCTTTCAGCTTTGCAGCCTTCGTCAGGCTTAAATCCTGTTTGCTTGCAGGCTGATGGTACAGACAGCTTTATACATGCAACATCAAAAGGGGTTACATAGATTTTTTTTAAGCATACATACATGTCATTAAGATGCCTTAAAGGGACACTTAAGTCACTGTGAAAAATGAGTTTTACTCACCTGGGGCTTCCAGCATCCCCCTGCAGCTGTATCGTGCCCACACCGACTCCATCAGATGCTCCTGGCCCTGCCAGCAGCCACTTCCAGTTTTGGTGACAGGAGCCGACAGGCCGAGAACGCGAGTGATTCTTCGCATTCCCGGCCACAATAGCGCCCTATATGCTGCTATAGCATATAGCATATAGCGGGGGCTATTGTGGCCCGGAATGCGAAGAATCACTCGCGTTCCCGGCCTGTTGGCTCCTATCGCCAAAACCGGAAGTGGCTGCTGGCAGGGCCAGGAGCATCTGATGGAGTCGGTGTGGGCACGATACAGCTGCAGGGGGATGCTGGAAGCCCCAGGTGAGTAAAACTCATTTTTTTACAGTGACTTAATTGACCCTTTAAGTGAAACAGAACATCTAAATGGGGTGGGAGGTTGTTAGCTGCGATAAGAATCCTTGTTTGCCTACACCATGCTCACAGACCTGGGAGTTGGACTGTCACAGAGGCATCGTAAATTCTGAGTTCACAAGTTTAGCTACAGGCTGAGAGAGTTTTAGCATTAAATATCATCAGTCTCATACCAATATAAAAAGTTGTTGTCCTTATTCAAGCCTTTGTCTACCGCTTTGAACCAATTTATAAATTTTGTTTCTGAGAGGAATACCTCAATGCATGTTGCATAAAACCCATGGCCTACTTCCGCTTCGTTGATGATATTTTAATCATGTGGTCCGCAAGTGAGGATGATCTTCTCCAGTTCCACAGGAACTTCAATGCCTTCAAGCCTACAATCAAATTGAAACTTACCTACTCCCACACAGAGATTAACTTTCTGGACACCACCATACACATCAGGGGTAACAACCTACAAACGTCTGTGTATCGCAAACCTACAGACCGTCCCACATACCTAAGATATGAGAGTTTTCATCCCAAGCACAGCTGGGCTGCCAGGCAACTGGTATTGTTTAAAAGGAGCCATGAAGGTTAATATTGCCAGCAGTGCTTGGCAATATTAACCTTCATGGCTCCATCGCAGTAGC
Organism: Hyperolius riggenbachi; assembly: GCF_040937935.1. Taxonomy (NCBI): domain Eukaryota; kingdom Metazoa; phylum Chordata; class Amphibia; order Anura; family Hyperoliidae; genus Hyperolius; species Hyperolius riggenbachi. Next base: position 115,858,842 of record NC_090657.1, on the reverse strand, counting down.
GGCTTTCTGATGGGTTTTGGCGGAAATAGCCAAGCCCCAATGGGTCTGATTTTCAGTAGAGCAGAAACGATCAGGCTCGGCTATTTCCGCCAAAGCCCGAGCGGTGAGTCTCTACTGTGCCGGATCACTTCCGTGCTACTGTGAATGTGCACACTGCCTGGTAAACACACAGTATGGTGCGTGTTATTGCTATGTCATACCTCCCAACTTTTTGAGATCAGAAATATAGACACTTAAGCCACACCCCTAGTCACACATACTGTAAGGGTTTCATAAGAAAAATATGTTGTTTTAAAATTCAAACCACACTGGTCCTTTCTATCCTGGTTCATTTTCCTGCATAATAATATTTGAAACTAAGAAATACATCAATTTAAATTCTGAAATCGCAGAATTTTGCTTCTTGGAAGAGGCAGAGCTGTGTGCAGTAGCTCTGCCTCTGATCCAGTCAATCTCCACCTCTCCCCGCCCCTCTCAGTCTACTTTCACTGAGAGGGGAGAGGCAGAGATCGAATGGATAAGAGGCTACTACGCAAAGCTCTGCCTCTCCCAGGCAGCAAAATCTGCGACTTGGAAAGTCGTAGAATTTTGCCCTGCGATTTCAGGGGGATAAATACCTTGTTCTGCCGTGGGGATGCGAAAGAACAGTGGACAGAATTTGACCCCAATTAAATCGCACCACCAAGGTATTAGATAAATAAACAAGCCTTTATTATATCCATATCAAAAATTTAAAAACATAAAAACAATGCACAAATATGGTATAGCCATAAAATGCAAGGAATATAAACAGTCTAAATAAAGACAATGACAGTTTGACAGTTTTATATATACAGACAATTGTATATATAAAGTATGCAAAGCCCCCCAATACTGGTAAGTATGAGCATGAACAGTGAGTGTCAATTACAAGTATAAGGATCAAAACATGTGTGTATGCACCCTGCATCCACATGCACGGGTGTAGGAAGAAGCGAATACAATAAGTGCTAGGGTTGCCAGGTCGGCTGATGGAGAAAACCGGACAGGGGGTGGAGTTAGGGGCGGAGTCAGAAGCGCAGTTTTATGTAGAGTGGGGCTAAGCAATGGGCTTTTTAAAAAATGTTTTTTACAGTATTTATATCGCACTGACATCTTCTGCAGCACATTACAGAGTACATAGCCATGTCAATAACTGTCCTCACCAGTACATGCACATAAGAGACCACTTTTCACCAGTAAATGCACATAATAAGAGACCGCTTTTCACCAGTAAATGCACATAATAAGAGACAGAGCAGAAAACTATTACAAAACTGGAAAACTATGCAAATAATGCAATGCATTTATGGCGTTTTTGCACAGTGAAGTGGTCGATTTCTTGCGGGAAGTTTTAAAATTTATTTTTTTTTCCCACCAAAATTTTTTATTGAGAACAATAAAGTGGACATACATAGGCATAAAGTTAAAATATAAATCTGCGCATACATGTATGTACACATTTTGAGCAAATATAACAAATATAACAGTATAACAGTATAAATTGCGTTGTACAATAGTATGAATTCAAGTGTAAAGTATAGTAAGCAGCGGGCTCAGGCGAGATTGAATGAGATTGAAAGTCACGCCTGGACTATACGGAGGGGAGATAGAGCGGAGCCAATGCACTCAAAGAGCGGAAATACAACCAGAGAATTATGGGTCACTCACTCACCATATCTCCAGACTCCTGACCTTACCTTGCTTCCTTCGCAGATGCAGAATCGCATTGCAAATGACGTGAGTGACGCACGTCATGCGTGCGTTGGCAACGCAGCGTTGGCGTTGCCGTAGCAACGTCGGGAAGCGCGGGCTCGGGGGCGGTACTTAAGCTGGCGTAACTTACGCCGCGTAAGCTGGCTGGCTGTGCCTTTGACTGACAGCCAGGCAGCGAATCAGCGGTCGCGCAGCGCTGGCGGACGGGTGGCGGCAAGTGGCAAAAGGCATAAAACCGGACATCTTAATTGTCCGGTTTAACATGCCTTTTTGGACAGGACACAGTGGCCAAAAACCGGACTGTCCGGTCTAAAACCGGACACCTGGCAACCCTAATAAGTGCTAGAGTGCCAAGTAATGAGCAAAAAGGATAGTGCACAAGATAAACCTAAGAGTGGGTGTAAGAGCAGCGTGAGGAACTGCAGCAAGAAGGCACAAAGACAGAGAGACAGACACCATGGGTGTGAGGACACCAAGAAAGAGTTGCCGTGGGGATGCAGCAAATCAGTTTGGATTTTAATGCTGAAGCTGGCTGCTGAATAAAAAGAGGCAATATAAAACACTTCCGACTCTCTTTAAAGGATTGGAATAACGTTTAGAGTCGATAAAACACATTTTTCTGTAGAAAAATACATATATACACAGGGCCGGATTTACAACTCAGGAGCTCGTAGGCACAGACCTTCCAGTGCCCTAAGCCCCGCCCCTCAACACAGGCCACACCCCAAGTAAAAATGTTCTGACCGTTAATCCCTGCGTTATGTCACTAACAATCCTTAGAATTTTACACTCTAATCACTGTGTCATGTCACTAACAAAGACATGAAACAGTGATTGGAGTCAGGGGCGTAACAATAGACCCTGCAAGGGATGCAGCCGCAGGGGGGCCCAGAAGCCGCAGAGGGGCCCATCCTGACAGACTGAGAACTAAGGGCAAGGAGAGAAAAAAAACTTTCTGCTCTTTGCACAGTTGTTCTAATGACTGCAACTGCTCAGCCACTGATAAAGGGATTCATACAAAAATTTGTAGACTGTCCCTGTTCAGTGTGCAGCAGGGTCTTGTGCACAGCCTGCTCTACCCCTCCCCAACTGCTGTGTCCTGTACTGATACTTGAGGAGACTGGGCATGGAGAAAAGGCGGGTGGGAGGGGGCCCCATCCAAAGTTTTGCAGGGGGGGCCCGTGATTTCTAGTTACGCCCCTGATTGGAGTGTAAGATCCTAAGGACAGTTCGTGACATGACTCAGGGAATAGAGCACAGAATATAAGGGCCAGTTTCCACTAGGAGCCACAGCCATGATTCTGGCCGCCCCCCGTTGTTCTGCAAATACGCAGCCCAAATTGCTAAGCCATGCCACAGCAATAGGGGCTCAGGTGCTGCAGCATGCCATCCAGATTTGCATAGTTGTACAATCTGGACGACAATGGCATTGAGAAGATAGGCAGGCAGCATTTCCCCGCTTCTCTCACCTGCGGGAAAATGCTGCAGATTCGTGCCAAATTTGGCACTAATGGAAATGGGCCCATATGGTGTAAGCTCCAAAGGGTCAGTAAAGTCAGGCAGGGATAAAGGACAGAGCAGTGAAGTAGGAGGAGTAAAGAGTAGTGAAGTTGGGGATAAGGAGCACAGAGCAGTGAAGCTGGCGGATGAGGAGGACAGAACAGTGAAGGATGAAGACAGATCAGTGAAAGATGAGGACAGAGCAGCGAAGCTGGTGGATGAGGACAGAGCAATGAAGCAGGAGGATGAGACAGACAGAACAGTAAAGCAGGAGGATAAGGACAGAACAGGGAAACAGGAGGATGAAGAAAGAACAGGGAAACAGAAGGATAAGGAGCAAAGAACAGAGAAGCAGAAGGATGAGGCGGACAGAACAGTAAAGCAGGAGGATAAGGAGGACAGAACAGTAAAGCAGGAGGATAAGGAGGACAGAACAGGAAAGCTGGAGGATGAGGAGGACCGAACAGTAAAGCAGGAGGATGAGGAGGACCGAACAGTAAAGCAGGAGGATGAGGAGGACTGAACAGTAAAGCAGGAGGATGATGACAGAACAGTAAAGCAGGAGGTTGATGACAGAACAGTAAAATAGGAGAATATTGAGGACAGAACAGTAAAACAGGAGGATGAGGAGTACAGAACAGCAAAGCAGGAGGATGAGGAGGACAGGACAGTGAAGCAGGAGGATGAGGAGGACAGGACAGTGAAGCAGGAGGATGAGGAGGACAGGACAGTGAAGCAGGAGGATGATAAAGAGATCAGAGCAGTGAAGGATGAAGATGAGGAGAGAGCAGTGTAGCAGCGGGATGTGGAGGACAGAGCATTGAAGGATGAGGATGATGGGAATGAAGGACAGAGCAGTGAAGTAGGAAAAGGATGAGCAGGGATCACCTTGAAGCTGTTGCAGGAGGATAAGGAGGGCAGAACAGGAAAGCTGGAGGATGAGGAAGACCGAACAGTAAAGCAGGATGATGAGGAGGACAGAACAGTAAAGCAGGAGGATAAGGAGGACAGAACAGTAAAGCAGGAGGAGGATAACAGAACAGTAAAATAGGAGAATATTGAGGACAGAACAGTAAAACAGAAGGATGAGGAGTACAGAACAGGAAAACAGGAGGATGAGGAGTACAGAACAGTAAAGCAGGAGGATGAGGAGGACAGGACAGGACAGTGAAGCAGGAGGATGAGGAGGACAGGACAGTGAAGCAGGAGGATGAGGAGCACAGGACAGTGAAGCAGGAGGATGAGGAGGACAGGACAGTTAAGCAGGAGGATGAGGAGGGCAGGACAGTGAAGCAGGAGGATGAGAAGCACAGGGCAGTGTAGCAGGAGGATGATGAGGAGATCAGAGAAGTGAAGAATGAAGATGAGGAGAGAGCAGTGTAGCAGGAGGATGTGGAGGACAGAGCATTGAAGGATGATGGGAATGAAGGACAGAGCAGTGAAGTAGGAGAAGGATGAGCAGGGATCACCTTGACGTTGTGGCTGTGCTGAGTGTTGTACTCCGACATCATCCAGAAGGAGAGCAGTAGTTCAGCCAGTAGCTGCTTGGTGGCCTCCCCCGATAAGGATAATGGCTGGGCTGGGGGCTGCCCCCCTCCTTGAACTGCTCCAGGAATTCCGGTTAGTTCCAACATTTTAGCATACCCGACAGAATAGCATACAAATGCTACTGAGCATGTGCAAAGTCATGCAGGGCATACATTAACCCCATAATACCCATCAGCAGCATTAACCTTTTCAACCCCAGTTAGCTGCCTGTGTGCTGATGTGCAATCTCCACTATCCAAGTGGACATAGAGTTAGAATAAAAAGTTGTCCGAGCGAAGCGAGGACCGAGCCCGCAGCCCAGCGAGCGAAGCGAGCGGGCAAGGGGACACTGATTCTACTAACAAGGGGTATATCACTTTAAATGTATGCTGTTCTGTCAATGTATGCTAGTTAGTTGGAACACCTGCGTGCAACTCTGTCTGTGCCTCGGAAAGCAGACACTCCAGCATGTGCAGGGCCAGCATGTACTAAGCTGTCTGCCGGTTTCCTGTGGGTCTTCTGGCTGGGGCTGAGGATGCTTCCCTCCAAACGTGGAGGGCATGGTGGAGGACGAGTTGCCATCACTGCAGTGCAGGGGGAAGCTTTCTCCTGGGCTGGGGTCTAGGCTGAAATCTGCTGCGAAGGCATAAGTGGCTGGAGCAACAAGAAGGAAGCTACTGACGAATCCCCCTCCAGAACAGCTTCTTCCTAGTCTTCTCCTTCCGCCCCGGCATCTCTGACCTTCGCACACCCGAGGCGGGGGAGGGGGCGCAGGTGGTGTTAGCAGAGCGGCAGCTAGGTACTTCATTGCAGGGAAGGAAGAAAGTCGTGAGGGAGGAGGAGGGGAGCTGTCTGTCCCGCACAAGGCGCCTGTAGGCACGTGCCTACAGTGCCTTATGGCAAATCCGGCCCTGTATATACATATAGATCTGTACACGAGTCCTGAAAGAGGGTCAAATGATTATTAAGAGAGAGGGATAGGTGGGCGCATGCGCGCGCTGGGCAAGATGGCCGCTTTCATCTGAGCTTCGTGACAGCCTCCGAGATCTTTCTCATACTAGACAAGCAGACAGACAATATACCTGGAGAATCTACTCACGCTGGCTTCCTGAAGGTTCATGCCTCCTAAGGGCCGGTTCACACTTGCGGTTCCCTGCCAAACGGACCGGATGACCTGACCGGATCCGGACCGGATCCGGATCGGAACCGTACGGTTCTGATCCGGATCCGATCCGGATCCGGTCAGGTTGCATCAGGTGTTCATCAGGATGCGATCCGGATCAGTTTGGCAAAAGATAGTAGAAACCGAATAAAAATGTTGGGGTCTGGGAGGTCAGCAGAAGGTGGACCTGTGGAATCAGGCCCTCCGCTGTTTAGCACTCACCTCCACCTCCGACATACTGCCAACATCTCCAGCACGTTTAAAGTCACTGCTGCTCCACTCCAAAATGCTTGCCCATGTGTCCCCATCCAAAATCGCCGCTACAATACGCATAGGAAGTGGGGTAGAACATCCGGATTTTTAGCCAGTGTGTTGTGCGCTCTCCGGTTCTCATTGGTTTGTATTGGCCGGATGGTGCAGTCCGGCTCCGCTCCGGATACGGCTGCCGGAGGAGCCGGACCAAAAAATAGCGCATGTTGGGTCTTATGCCGGAGTCCGGATCCGGTCCGGATCCGGTCCGGACGAAACGGACGCATGTGAACGGACGCATAGGCTTTCATTGCTATGCCGTGCGTCCGTTCCGTCCGTTCTGCATGCGGTCCGGCTCCGGCACGGCGATTCCGGACGGCGACCGCTAATGTGAACCGGGCCTTAAACTAACACACAAAAAACGGCGAGGAGGTCAAACCACCCGAGAGCATGGAAAAGTTCCTCAGTACACCGGGCCCGCAAGATGGCGACCGGAATCCACGTTCTGGCTCTCGCAGCTCGCAGCAGGAGACAACCCAGCAGATGGTGACCCTTCAGCAGATCGAAGTGCTATTGGACCATAACAAACAAGCGGTGGTGAATAGTATGCAGAAGCTGATGACTTCAATGATGAAAGAACTAAGTGCGGATATCGCGGCTATAGGAGAAAGAACATGCGCATTAGAATCCAAGATGGCTGATCTTACACGCCGCCATAACGCACTGGAAGATGATCAGATCCAGACACAGGCAGACAAAGTTCCTACGACTATCTCAGGAAGATACCGAAAATAGAGATTGCAGACAAAACGTCCGGATCAAGGGAATCCCTGCCTCTGTCTCACCTGAACAACTTCGTGAGTACCTTCTCAGACTTTTTAAGCACTTGCTACCTGATTGGGAGCTATCTTTATGGCGCATAGACAGAGCTCATTGCGCCCTGGGAGCTCCGCTCCGTAACTCACAGGTACCCAGATATGTGATCCTGCGCTTCCATTATTTTGAAAGCAAAGAGGCCCTTCTTAATGTTACTAGAAACCTACAAAAGGTAGAATTTGAAGGGGACACTCTATCACTATATAATGATCTATCACCAGTGACTCTGGAAAAAAGAAGGCAGCTTCGGTCGGTGACACAGGCACTGAGAGAAGCGGGATTACAATACAAATGGGGGTTCCCCTTCAAATTAGTAGTCACAAAGAACACTCGAGTATATATCCTCACTGACCCAGATGATGCGGCAGTTTTTGTAAAATGCCTGGGCCTGGACCTGCCATCCATGAAACGTAACTCGCCAGAGAAGTCACCTGCTGCCGATCGAGAAGCAGACACACGGGAACGTCAAAGGCTAACGCCAGACTGGACAGTCCAAGGTCCAAACAGGCAAGGTTCAAGATCCTCGGGCTCACCACCATCTTCCCCGATCTTGATGAATGAGGCCCCTGAACTGGAGACTGAATCTGCCATGCGAGGTTTTTGATTCATCAGGAATCACTTTTTTCTTCTAAAAAACATGACGCATGTATGAGAGATTCTAGTTTCTATCACAGATGGAGGCCACGTTTCCTGATGCGAATATGCTTCCCTCCACACTGCCTAGTCTCATGGGACACCCCGGGAGGGTGTGCAGAGAAGACATGGCAGAGCCGTGCCCCTTTTGGGACATGGCGTTTCTCATGTGTTATATTGTTTTGGTTTACTTTAGTTATATGTTCGATTGTTCATGTTCCTCCTATATGATAATGGCCATTACACTCCAGATGTTTAAGCTAAAACAGAAATGTTATAGGTGTTGTGTTAAAAGGGCCTCTGTCCTTCCACTTTACTGTCTTTATTTGGTTGAGCAATTGTCACTTGGAAAATCAGAATGATAAAGATCATCTCTTTAAATGTTAAAGGCTTGAATTCTCCTTTAAAACGTCAGTTGCTGACTAAAGAGGTGGAAAGACAGAGGCCTGATATCGTATTGCTTCAAGAGACCCACTTTAAAAGTGAATCTCATCCCAAACTGAGGTTTAAATATTTCCCAACGGTATTTTATGCTTGTGGTAAAACAAAAAAAAGAGGGGTGGCAATTTTGATTAAACAAGATGTTCCATTTACAATTCATAGTTCATATGCTAATCCTCAGGGTCACTATATTGAATCTACTACATGGTCAATTGGGCAATATGGAGATAGTTTTGGGTAACATATATACACCTAACACGCAACAGATCCATTTTTTAAACAAAGTACAGAGACGCTTAATGATATTCCCAACCGATTGCTGGCTTCTAAGGGGAGATTTTAACCTGACGTTCTCAGCTGCACTAGATAGATCTGTACTTAGATCCACATTATCTCAACATAGAATAGAATCCCTTTGCAGACATTTCCGTAAGTGGGCGAGAAGCCACCACCTAGTGGATTTATGGAGAACAGCTCACCCCATCTCTAGACAATATACATTTTATTCCAACCCTCACACTTGCTTTAGCAGGCTAGACTACTTTTTTGCATCTAAAATACTAATCCAGAAGACTACTCAAACTGAGATCCATGACATTACATGGTCTGACCATGCTTCAATTACATTAAATTCAAATTGCCATACGAAGCTTAGAGGCCCTTTTCACTGGCGTCTGAACGAATCTTTGCTTAGAGATGAGGTGGTACACAATATTATCAAAAAAGAACTGGAGAAATATTTTACTCTTAATCGCGACTCAGTCACTAACCCCTCTGTTTTATGGGAAGCCCATAAGGCGGTCCTACGAGGAGCTTTCATTAGGGTAGCTGTTCAGAAAAAAAGAAACGATAAGGCTCACCTAGACTGGAAACTACGCTGTCTCAGAGAAGCTGAATCTAAATATAAGCTCTTTCCCTCAAGAGTTAATTTCCGCCACTGGCAAGAAGCTAAATCAAAGGTATATGACTTACAGCTTAGGAGAGCAGAGAGAGCAATACTATGGACTAAGCAGTTATTCTACGACAGGGGAAATAAACCTCACACGCTACTAGCACGCAGACTAAGGGAACTTAAAAAGAAGAGAGAGATTTATGCAGTGACTAATAAACATGGAGTCTCTTCAGCGGACCCATCCCATATAGCTTCAGCTTTTGAGTCATACTACTCAGAGCTATACAATATCAACCCCCCCTGGAAGCTGGGAATCGGTGTCTCTTAATATTTTTTGGGCGCGTGTTCTGGTGCGTGTACATGCCTGCCTAATTTTTCGGGCTGCACTGCGGCTGCAACAACAAAACAAAAGGCATGTACATGTGCCCATTCCCCTTTGTGATCATTACCTTGCTGCGGTGAAGGGGCTTGCGTATCACAATGAAGCAATGACCGCCGGCTATATGAGTGTCTCGGGGGGGGGGGGGGGGGTGGCACACCAAAGATAATAAGGTCGTTGCTTCATTGTGGACAGACCAAATTTGATCAGCTGGACAGTCACTGTTGTTCTATCATTGAGCTACCACAGCCTGGCGACCATATGGGCTTGAACACCGCCACGGCCTGCACTCTCGCCATGGTGCACACCAGTCCAGCACGGCCGTCACTACGCAAACAGCTGTTTGCGATGCCTTACACAGTGAGTTTGGTGTGTCAGTATGAAGCAGTACTCTAATTACACTCCCTGATTGATGTATACACATGCAAGATGTTTGAAAGCACTTTAGTCCCGCAATTTAGCATTCAATGTGATTTCTGCCCTTAAAACGCTGCTTTGCATCAAATCCAGATTTTTCCCCGGGACTTTAGATGTCTATCCCACTCATCCATGCCCCCCTCCAGGTGTTAGACCCCTTGAAACATCTTTTCCATCACTTTTGTGGCCAGCATAATTTTTTCTAGTTTTCAAAGTTCGCCTCCCCATTGAAGTCTATGGCAGTTCGTGAACGTTCGCAAGTTCACGAACGTTTGCGGAAGTTCGGGAACCAGGTTCGCGAACCTAAAATTGGAGGTTCGGGCCATCTCTAATAAATATACAATCAGATGTTATTACAATATATTAAGAAAATATATGATATAACTACAAATACAAGACTGACTAACTAGAGTACATATATATTGTGCGTCTACGCAATATATAAATGTAGCTCAAATATTAGATAGCTAGGCCAAGAACCAGCGTACTGATTAGTATCAAGGCCAGCGAGTGAATTACTCTCTTGGCCTAATATACCCAGGAGAGGGAATCAATACAGCCCACAGGAGGACGGTCTTCCTTTCAGACACACCTCCTCAGCCTGTAAAGGCCGCTCTGTCTCGCGCACGTGCGTCTAGGCATACTGCGCATGTCCTGACTAACCGCCGCATCGGTGTCAGAGATGCCATCCAAGGATGACGGCGTGGAAGACCCCCTACGTGAGCGAGTCCCGCCGGAGACGCCGCAGGAGACGTTGCAGGACCCGCTATGAGAAGGTAAGATTGTTACATTAAGTTTTTGTTTGAAACCAGAAGCTGAGCAGGAGGTGGACGGTGCATCATGGATGTTCTGAGCGGAAGCTGTAGAAGATGTGTGCACTGTTTAAGCCAGTCAACCACATCCTAAGAATTTTGAGGGTTGAGGCCGGTACGTTCCTTCTGAACACTGTACTTTGGTCGAGGGCCGCACAAAATCACGCCAGCACGACCTCGAAAATACCTGCGGGGTGGCCTGTTATTTTTCCCATATTGGAGGTATGCAGTACTACTAGCAATATTCAATAGTGGTAGACAGTTTGTGTAACCACAAAGAGGCACACAAACAAATGCACAGCAGGTGTTTGTGTGTGTGTGTCTGTGTCTGTGTGTGTGTGTGTGTGTGTTTATCATCGGGCTGTGTACTTTAACACACACACACAGATATCCTATATAGTACTTTCAATCACAAATACAGTTGCAAGCTAAGCACTGCTTATGATAGACAGTGTGCTGGCTTGCTTGCAATAGTTAGAATAACTACAAGGGCCGGCAACTGACTGAGGCCTGTATGCAGTGTGTAACCCACACAGATATCAATAACAGATACAGTTGGAAGCTAAGCACAGCTTATGATGGACAGTGTGCTGGCTTGTAATAGATAGAAGACGATAGTAGAACTGCAAGGCCCAGCAATGACTTTGGCCTGGCCTGTATGCAGTGACTGTCTCACACACACACACACACACACACACACACACACACACACACACACACACACACACACACACACACACACACACACACACACACACACACACTCACACACACACTCACACACACACTCACACACACAAAAGAATGGAGTATGAGCCCTCAAAAGGATTTTTGTTTTGGGGTGGTTTCAGCAATAAATAACAGCCTAGCTAACTGCCCCTGTCTCTCTATGGGCTGTATGCAGTGTCACCCACAAAGACAGCTATGCTTTAGTAAGTTAATCACAAATGCAGTGAAAAGATATGCAATGGTATGGTAATACAGTGTGCTGCCAACGTGGGACTACAAATCCCAGCTAGCCTGGCTGGCAACTGTCTGTGGGCTCTATCTATGCAGTGTCACCCTCAAAGACAGCTATGCTTTAGTAAGTTAAATCACAAGTGCAGTGAAAAGGTATGCAATGATATGGTAATACAGTGTGCTGCCAGTGTGGGACTACAAATCCAAGCTGGCCTGGCAATTGTCTGTGGGCTCTATCTATGCAGTGTGTGTCACCCACAAAGACAGCTATGCTTTAGTGCAGTGGTCCTCAAACAAAGGCCCGCGGGCCGAGTGTGGCCCCCTGAGGCTTTTTTACCGGCCCCCCACACACAAAATGTATTACAGATGTGGTCAGCTACATCTTTAAATATTGTTGGTCTGCATATAGAATGAAGCCAGAAAGCAGTAATTCGCTGGTTTCCAATCAAATTCCACATCAGGTGACACTTGTCTAATTGGACTGCAGGTTGTCACCTAGGTATACTTCACTGTCTGGTGCGCAAAGACCTTCTACATTATTTTATGTATACTTCGGCCCCCCAGCAGTCTGAAGTATGTTGACCCAACCCTCAACCCAAAATGTTTGGGGACCCATGCTTTAGTAAGTTAAATCACAAATGCAGTGAAAATATATTCAATGGTATTGTAATACAGTATGCTGCCAGTGTGGGACTACAAACCCCAGCTGGCCTAGCTGGCAACTGTCTGTGGGCTCTATCTATGCAGTGTCACCCACAAAGACAGCTATGCTTTAGTAAGTTAAATCACAAATGCAGTGAAAAGATATGCAATAGTATGGTAATACAGTGTGCTGCCAGTGTGGGACTACAAATCCCAGCTACCCTGGCTGGCAACTGTCTGTGGGCTCTATCTATGCAGCATCACCCACAAAGACAGCTATGCTTTAGTAAGTTAAATCACAAATGCAGTGAAAAGATATGCAATGGTATGGTAATGCAGTGTGCTGCCAGTGTGGGACTACATATCCAAGCTGGCCTGGCAACTGTCTGTGGGCTCTATCTATGCAGTGTCACCCACAAAGACAGCTATGCTTTAGTAAGTTAAATCACAAATGCAGTGAAAAGATATGCAATGGTAATACAGAGTGTGCTGGACCTGGCACAGTACATTCAGCAACTAGGCCCAGCTGCGACAGGGCTGTATCTATGCCTGTGGTCACACAAAAAAAAACAAAAACAAAAAAAAACCAAGATCAGAAGAATATTAGCTCTCAAAAGAGCTTTTTGTGGGGTGCTTTCAGCAACAACATTGAGCGAGGAGCAAGCTAACAACAGCCTAAGTAACGCTTTCCCTATCTCCAAATGTCACTCCCTTCCTCTCACTATAGCAAGATCAGCAGAGTGAGAACATGGCCGACGCTGCAGCATTTTTATAGGGGGGGGGGGGGGGGGGGGGCTGGAGTCCGTGGGTGAGTGCAGCCTGATTGGCTGCCATGTGTCTGCTGACTGTGATGAAGAGGGTCAAAGTTTAGCCCAATGACAAGGTATAGGAGGCGGGTCGAACGTGCTATGTGTCCGCTACCCGCCACGGGCACGGGTAGCTGATATCCACGTGAACTACCCGCCGGGCGAACTGTTCGGGCCATCTCTATCCACTTGATCCTCTGCACATGTTATTAGGTAAACCCTTCCGAGGAAATAAACAGACATACCAATCATCTTATCACCCATATTTTAACAGCCTTTAGACTGGCAATAGCTTCTTCTTGGAATAACCTTGCTCCCCCAGATATTTCCGAAGTTATTCTCAAAATTAACTGGACGAGATCCATGGAACAACTCACTGCTTCTCTACGAGATACAGAACAAAATTTCTATAAAGTCTGTGATTCTTGGCCCTATTCATTAATTACCTACCAAACTCCCTAAATGAATATCTGATCACCAATACTACATAGGAGGGTTCGAAAGAATCCTGTGACACTAGTCAGATGACACTTTTTCTTCTACTGTCCTCTGCCAGGCCTTGAATTTAACTGAAAATTGTTTTTCTTTTAGGCATTGGTTGAACCTCAGTGTGACTAACTGACTTCTAACAATGTTATACTGCTACTTCCCTTCTTCTCTCTCTTTCTATAACTTACCTATATATCTATTCCTCTTGCTATAACTTACTGTTAAGAATTATTGCTATGTCTATCTAAACTTTGAACTTTGTAGAAAAGTTGTACTACTATTTTATTTTTTTCTGATGGATATCCAATACACTTGTTGTACTATTTGAGAAATCTTGAAACTAATAAAATCAGGTATAACCAAAAAATCCCACCCATTTTATCTGCCCATTTGTCCCAGTTATTGCAAAGTTTAAAATATTTCCCTAGTACAATGTATAGCACCAATATTTTGTTTGGAAATAAAGGTGCATTTTTTGTGTCCAGCACTGTTTACAAACATATATTTTCAAAATTAACAGTAATTTAACCTCTTGACAAACATACAAAAAAAAGTTCAGTCCCTAAGGTAACTATTTATGTATTTTTTTTAATTGTCTTTTTTTTTTTTGCTGCAAAATGTTTATATTGGTAATTATGGGATAGTGTAGGAAGTAAGGTGTTAATTGTAAATGTTTGTGTGGGTCTTTTTATTAAAATTAATGTATGTAGGTGTAATTTTACTATTTGGGTACAAGATGTCCACACGCATTATTTCCTGTTTGCGTACTATAAGTACGAGAACAGGAAGTAATGCGTGGATGTGTTCCTTCGTTTTATTACAAGGACCATGGCATCTCATTGGGAGACTAAGGTTAATGAATGGGAACAGCCTCCCCACTCATTTATCTCCCCCTCTAATGGGGGGATGCAGGCGGGAGCGAGCGGCGGCCGTCGGATTTAATTGACGATTATCTATGTCGTCCCTGGGCAGGAACTGAACCCCTTTAGAATGTAGATAATCTGTTGCAAACCACATGAGTGGTTAAACAAGGTGTGGATGAGATCTGCAGATATTTCTTAAAGTGAACCTCCGAACTAAAAATCTACTCAGCAGAATTGAAAAGGCTTGGTGTTTCTTTAACAGTTTCACAGCATCAGAACTTTGTTTTTCTTACCAAAGCATCATTTTTAGCTGCATTTTTAGCTAAGCTCCACCCATCAAAGAAAAAAAGCCCAGGCTTTTTTTCCCTGATGCTGTGCAGAGCATGATGGGATTTCCTATGTTGTTATTCACGTTGCCTAGCAACTGGGAGAGGTGCTCTGTTGGAAATGTGTCTCATGCTCCCTGTCACCTCCTTTCAACCAAAAAGATGGCTGCCATCGTGAAATCAAACATCTGCCTGTTCTTTTAAAACAGTGTGGGTAAGAGATTATATTACCTATCTATTTTAATTAACATAACTAATGTAACTTAAAGGGGCAGTTTAGTGAAAATTATTATTTACATTAATCACATATCAGTTATTTAATATGGAGAGCATATCTTTCTCCATAGACCTTGTGTTAAAAAAAGTAGATGCTATCACTTAATTTTGCTTTGGCAGAGAGCTGAGCTGGCTCATTAGCATAGTATGCGACGGGCTTCAGCCTGCTTATAGCAGACACTCCAGCTGATTTATAACGCTGACTCACACACTACAGAGAGCTGCTGTTCTGAGTTCTCTGTAACTAGCTAAGTGAATAGATAAAGCAGGCTGCTAATTAGTTACTTATGTAGCAGCCTGTTTGTTTATTTACTTAGCTAGTTACAGAGAACAGCAGCTCTCTGTAGTGAGTGAGTCAGCGTTATCAGCTGGAGTGTCTGCTTTCAGTGAAGTCCGGTCCGTCACAGTCACATAGTGACGCAGCTCAGCTCTCTGTAGTGTATGAGCCAGCGTTCTAAATCAGCTGGAGTGTCTGCTATAAGCAGGCTGAAGCCCGTCGCATAGTATGCCAATGAGCCAGCTCAGCTCTCTGCCAAAGCAAAATTAAGTGATAGCGTCTACTTTTTTTTAACACAAGGTCTATGGAGAAAGATATGCTCTCCATATTAAATAACTGATATGTGATTAATGTAAATAATAATTTTCACTAAACTGCCCCTTTAATGACAGTATGTTTGTTTAGGCTGGAGTTCCTCTTTAACTTTTGTGTGCACAGGCATTTGTGAAAAAGAAGGAAGTAAATAGGCTATGTAGTGGCTGAATAGAGTACTGGTTAAGGGCACTGCCTTTGATATGGGAGACCAAGGTTCAAATCCTGGCTAGGGTCAGTACCTATTCAGTAAGGAGTTCAAGGCAAGACTCCATAACACTGTGGGGTGGCCTCCTGAGCGCGTCCCAGTGACTGCAGCTCTTGAGCGCTTTGAGTCTGACAGGAGAAAAGCGCTATATAAATGTTCGGCTTATTATTATTTATTAAAAGCATTTTGCAGTAACTGATCTTTTGCTGAAGCTGATCTTTTAAAGAGGAACTCCAGTGAACATTTTAGTGTTGGCAGGTGATGTAGCTGCTGCATGGTTTTTGGCAGTTGGAAACAGCTGTAACAGCTATTTTCCACAATGCATCAAGGTTCACAGACAGGAAACTGACAAAAAAGTGCATACTTTTCTTGTGGGAGGGGTTTCTTGTGGGAGGGGTTTCACCACAATATCAGTCATACAGCGCCCCCTGATGGTCTGTTTGTGAAAAGGAATAGATTTCTCATGTAAAAGGGGGTATCAGCTAATGATTGGGATAAAGTTCAATTTTTGGTCCGAGTTTCTCTTTAAAGGGAACCTATACTGAGTAAAATTATTTAAAATAAACACATGAGGTAACTTCAAATGAACATTACATAGTTACCTTGCCATCAGTTCCTCTCAGAAGCTCACCATTTTTTTCTGACAATGATCCCTTCCAGTTCTGACAAAATGTTAGTTGCTGTCAGCAGGGACGTAGCAATAGGGGTTGCAGAGGTTGCGACCACATCGGGGCCCTTGGGCCAGAGGGGCCACAGAGGGCCCTCCCTCAACTACAGTATTAGCTCTCTATTGGTCCTGTGCTCATAATAATCACTTCTATAGATACTTTGAATAGTGGTAATCATTAACAAACTGTTTCCCATCCCCTTCTTGCACCTCTGACACTGTAGTTGCCATTGGTAGGTTTTGGTGCACCGTATCAATTGTTATGTATAGAGTTTTTGGGGGGCCCCATTGAAAAACCTGCATCAGGGCCCACAGCTCCTTAGCTACGCCACTGGCTGTCAGTTATATATCAGTTGCTGTCAGTTACAGCTGACAGGAAAACTGATGTGTCCATGTTTCCCTATGGCACAAGTGGGCGATGTTACAGTTTAACCACTTAAGCCCAACTGGACGAGATTTCTCGTCCAGTTGGGCTGCGCGCACTCCTGCGGGTCACGCGCGCGCCCGCGGGCCCCCCCGTGCGTGCCCCCGCTGCTGGCCGCTAGCCCACCGATCAGTGAAAGGGATTATAAATCCCTTTCGAACCCCCCCCCCCCCCCGGAGAAAAGCCGACAGCGTCTCTTCAGACGCTGCGGCTTTTCTGAGCTCTGGTCTCCTTTCTTCTGCCTGGGAGCGAGATCGATCGCTCCCAGGACTTTTTGATTCTGGCCATCTTGTGGCCAAATAGCAAATTACACCCAAAAAAAAAGTTTTAAGAATAAACCTATAAATATATTTAAAAAAACCCTGTTTACCTTCCACACCAAAAAATACCCACATACAAGTTTAAATTAAAAAAAAAAAAAATTACAATAATAAAAAAAAACAAAAAACATAAATAGTTACCTAAGGGTCTGAACTTTTTAAATATTCATGTCAAAGGAGTATATCAATATGATTTAATAAATTATGGGCTTCTAAACAGTGATGGACGCAAAACGGAAAAAATGCACCTTTATTTCCAAATAAAATATTGTCGCCATACATTGTGATAGGGACATAATTTTAACGGTGAAATACCCGGGGCATATGGGCAAATACAATACATGAGTTTTAATTATGGAGGCATGTATTATTTTAAAACTATAATGGCTGAAAACTGAGAAATAATGAATTTTTTCCATTTTTTTCTTATTCTTCCTGTTAAAATGCATTTACAGTAAAGTGGCTCTTAGCAAAATATACCACCCACAGAAAGCCTAATTGGTGGTGGAAAAAACAAGATATAGATCAATTAATTGTGATGAGTAGTGATAAAGTTATTGGCAAATGAATGGTGGGTGAAAGTTGCTCGGATGTAAAAAAAATTTCAACCCTTCGGGCTTAAGTGGTTAACAGTGTGCTGACCAGTAAGCTGTTATGGTGTAATGGCCATTTTCAGAACAACTGTCCCGCGGGAGGGTCTGACGGACCCGTCGTTTGAAGAAGTACGGCGTGTGTACGCGCCTTTACATGTGTACAGCATCTTTAGAAAGATCAGTCGTTTAGACCTCCCTGACAAAACTATGTGACAGATTTGCAAATATTTGTATCTGATGGGTGTGCTCAGCTTGAAAACAGACTGTGTAGGTATGCTTTTATTCTACATAATTTGTGCTCCTAGCATGATCACAAATGCCTGCCACTGCTAAATTCACCTGCCTAATGACAGATGAGTTATGTTCACATTTCAGGAGTCAATTTCATCCGTTTCTGAACATGCAAGCAAATCATAGCAATCACAAAGAGTGCAAAAGTAAACAAAAACAAACAAACAAAAAAAGTCGTTACAGTATACCCTAAGTGAGAAGGATGGAGGCTGTAGTGTTTATTTCTTTTTAACTGCTTGCCGACCACGTCACGCCGATGGGCGTGGCCACGGCAGCAGCCCCAGGACCGCCTAACGCCGACCGGCGTAAAGTCCTGGGGCTTTATTTAGCAGGAGATTGCGTGCAGGCTGCGCGCACATCTCCTGCTTGGTAGGCGGAGCGACCGCCGCTCGGAGACTGTTAAATTACCGTGTACAGTGCTGCGATCTACATTAGCGCTGTACTGGGGAAAGCTGTGTGACACGGCTTTCCCCTCCAGAGTTTCGGCGGTGATCTGCTGGCTGTGGGAGGGAGGGACAGCTAAATAAATGATAAAAAAGGTCAAAATTTAATAAACAAATAAAGAAGTAAATATTTATAAAAAAAAGAAACAGACACGGATGGGGGTGGGGTGGGGAGAAAAGAAAGGGGGGGGGGATCACTTGTGCGCTGTGTTGTGCGGCCCTGCAGTTTGGCCTTAAAGCTGCAGTGGCCTATTTTACAACAAATGGCCTGGTCTTTAGGGTGGGTTAAAGCCTGTGGTCCTAAAGTGGTTAAACAGTACCAGTTTCCTGAATCATCCTCTACCTACAATACTTTTAGCTATAGACGCATCTGACAAGATTAGCTGCAGGCTTGTTTTAGGTGTGTGATTCTGGCTACTAATGCCAGAATGGTGAGCAGGACTGCCAGGCCTGTTATTAATTAAAAGGAAACAAATATGGCAGCCTTCATATACCTCTCACATTAGGTTTCCTTTAAGTCACAGCTGCGCAATTCCTAAAGGGTCATTCAAGAGGGCCTCGTATTTCATTGGATCCAATTTTCTTTTAATTTTAATTGACGCTAAAGTGATCTATAAAAAAAAGTGTATACATAGCAGGGTGGTGTAGTACAGGAGTCCCCAATCCCCAGGCCACGGAACGTTTTGCGCCGGGCCACGCAGTAGCTCCTTTCACAGCAGCGCGAGCATGTCCCATGACTGCTGTGTAGAGTCAGGTAGCATCGCTGCTATAGGAAGCCGCTCTCCTGCTTCCTGACTCTGACTGAGATGACGCACGCACGGAGTAGAGGAGTGGCGGGGACTATGAAGGGGCCGCTAGCTCATAAGGTAACAGGAGCAGGCGGCCGCGGGGTGGAGGGGGAGCACGCACTGGGGCAACTATGCTAACTATACAGGGGCAACTATGCTAGCTATACTGGGGGTTTGCTGCCCAACCCCCCTACTTCTGCCGCCGCTCCTCCCCTCCCCTACTCCTGCCACCACGGACGCCCCTCGGTCCCCAGAAAAAAGTTCGGTCTGGATAGTGGTCTCCAAAGGGTTGGGTACCCCTGGTGTAGTGGATGGTACTCTTTCTTTACTGTGCTGGGTCCCTGGTTTGAATCCTGTCCAGGGTGCTATGTGCGCAGAGCTTGTATGTTCTCCCGGAGTCTGTGTGGGAATCTTCAGGGCACTCTAATAGGGATAAGACTGTGAGCCCCTGTAGGGATGATTCATTATAAGATTATATACTCTGTAAATTGCTGAAGAAGATGTCAGTGCTATATAAAGCAAAATAAAAAGTATAATGTATTCTGAGGAGGCGTGCTCACGCGCGAAACAGCTGTAGACAGGGGGCACTTATTGTACCTTGAAACTGTGGCCTAATAAAGAAGAAATTGATGGGGAGTGCTGGAGTCTGTCTTCTTTTGTGCATTGGTATTTCTATGTTTAGTTGGAAACAACAGAGTTCTTTACCTTCTTAAAGAGGAACTGACTAAAAATCTTAAAATTTAAAACACATACAAATAAGAAGTACATTTCTCCCAGAGTAAAATGAGCCATAAATTACTTTTCTCCTATGTTACTGTCACTTACAGTAGGTAGTAGAAATCTGACATTACCGACAGATTTTGGACTAGCCCATTTTCTCATAGGCACGCAAATCTTCATGCGAATCCATTTATTTGATCCTTTGTGGCTAGGATTTTTTCTAGTGCTCTCCCTCTTCCCCTATTAATGATCGTAACACACAGCTTGCTGATGTGTTCCCATGGTACATATGTAGGTACTAGCAGCTCCCTTGCAGGATTAGTTAGATGCACTATCTGTCCCAGGGAGGACGTTAAGGATATGTGCTCCTATTCCTTGTGATGTGCTGAATGCATGCATGTTTGTGCTATGCATGTTACAGGGCCAGAGTTAGATATGATGTCAGGATCCGCACCGTCTAAAATAGGTAGTTTATTTAAACATTTAAAATCCAATTTGCGTCCATCACTATTAACAAGCCCATAATTTAAAAAATATATAATAATATAGTCTCTTGACATGCATATTTAAAATGCTCAGACCCTTAGGTAACTATTTATGTTTTTTGTTTTTTTTTAAATGTATTTGGGTAATTTTTGGTGTGGGAGGGAAACAGCTAATTTTAAATGTGATATAATGTAATTGTTTAATAGAAAATGTATGTGGTTGTAGTTTACTATTTGGCCACAAGATGGCCACAGTAAAAAAAATCCTGGATGCGAACGATCTCGCAGCCAGGAACTAGAAAGAGGACAGGATTTTTTTTTTTTTTTTTACAGAAAGACGTCAGTCTCTTATAAGAGACTGTCGCTTTTTCTGCGGGGGACTTAGATTGGTGAATGGGAACTATATTCTCATTCACTGATTGGGGGGCTAACGGCAGGCAAAGGGAGCATGCACGAAGTGTGCACAGTGCAGCTGCAGCAGCACAGCCTATCTGGACGAACATATTCGTCCAGATAGGCTGAAGTGGTTAAGGTGTAGAGATACGTTTTCACAGTGAGAGAGTTATCTTATCTTTTCAGTCCTTAAGTTACCTCCTCTGTAGTTATTTTCACATGCAGGTAATTAACAGCCTGTCTCTTTAGAATTCTGGAGATATTTTAAGGATTGAAAAGTTAACTTTAGAGATCTCACCTTAACTTAAAGGAGTTATCAGGCGAAATTGAACAAAATAAGCACTAATTACCCGGGGCTTCCTCCAGCCCCAAGCTCCCAGCATGTCCCTCGCTGCAGCTCTGCATGCAGCCGTTCGCTTGGCAGTGATTGACAGTGCCGCTCGACCTCCAGGTCGGCCTGACATCAACTCCAGGGACGGAGCTGCAGCGTGGGACATGCTGGGAGCTTGAGGAAGCCCTGGGTAAGTAACGCTTATTTTGTTCAATTTCGCCTGATAACTCCTTTAAAGACAGAAGAGTTCAAGAGACACTGAAGCGAAAAAAAATATATGATATAATGAATTGGTTGTGTACTATGAATAATTACTAGAAGATTAGCAGCAAAGAAAATATTCTCATATTTTTATTTTCAGGTATATAGTGTTTT
The DNA here is from genome assembly GCF_040937935.1 of Hyperolius riggenbachi. Classification (NCBI taxonomy): domain Eukaryota; kingdom Metazoa; phylum Chordata; class Amphibia; order Anura; family Hyperoliidae; genus Hyperolius; species Hyperolius riggenbachi. The sequence goes on along the minus strand of NC_090657.1, from coordinate 115,837,231 downwards.
TTCTAACATTGCATTATTCTATAATATGTGCAGATTACACAACACTCAGCATTCAAAATGAGTTTTTCAGAGCAGTCTGTGAAGTAATGAACTCTCCTCTAGCAGAGGAAAAGTAAACAGTTCAATTACAGTTGAGATAATAAAAGTCAGATAACAGCCCTCTCCACGACTAAGTTAGTCGGAGAGCTTAATAGCTTTTTTGCATAGAGATAACAACTGGAGTTTCTCAACTCTTCCTGTACTGGAAACAATTAGACTGATGTATCTGATCTTAATGTTTTTTTTCTTAGCTGTACTACACATACAAATCATAATATCATCATTTTTTTTTTCGCTTCAGTGTCTCTTTAACTTTAGGTTTGCCTGAGGTAAAATGTTTCCTGAATACTACATGCCTTATCACCATGGTGATAACGCTAGAAACGTTATTAAAGACAGGAGATAAGCTTAGTGAATTGAGGCCAATGTCTTTATAAAGAATAAAGGCCATGCTGAGAATCCCCCATGAAGAGGTGGACTAGCCCAAAACCTGTCGGTAATCTCAGATTTCTACTGCCTACTGTTAGTGACAGCAACATAGGAAAAAAGTAATCTATGGCTCATTTTACTCTGGGAGAAATGTACTTCTTATTTGTATGTGTTTTAAATTTTAAGATTTTCGCGACAGTTCCTCTTTAAATAAATATTTTGCAAGAGAATACCCTAAAATAAGTAAGATAGTTACAACAAAATGTTGGCCCAAATAAATGACAATGGCCTCAATTCACTAAACTTATCTCCTGTCTTTAATAACTCTTCTAGAGTTGTTACCATGATGATAAGGCATGTAGTATTCAGGAAACATTTTACCTCAGGCAAGCCTAAAGTTAACTCTTCTGTCTTTAAGTTAACTCTTCAATCCTTAAAATAACTCCAGAGTTAAAGACAAGCTGTTAATTAGCTCCTCCACAGTCAAGCCAGCACCATCCGTAGTATTCAAAGCTCTTTATTTTTCTTTAAAAAGCATGACAAGCTTATCACAGCCGGCTGTGATAAGCTTGTCATGCTTTTTAAAGAAAAATAAAGAGCTTTGAATACTACGGATGGTGCTGGCTTGACTGTGGAGGAAGTATTGGAACGTCTGGAGTGCAGAGACGCTACAAGCCATAGCACATCTATCCTTTTCTCCCCTCCTTGGGTGCTTGCTTTACACTGATTGATGAAGCTGTTAATTAGCTGCATGTGAAAATAACTACAGAGGAGGTAAATTAACTACATAGGAGGTAAATTAACTACAGGAGAGGTAACTTAAGGAATGAAGAGGTAAGATAACTCTCTCATGTGTGGAGGTAAGTTTTCTCTTGCCTTATTATCTCTAGCATGATCTTAGTGAATTGAGGCCATTATATCTTGCAAGTTATGCCATAAAATATCAAGATGCGTAGACAAAACATACCATATATAACTAATTTAAATAAGGTCAGTATGCAATAATCTGTCCTGATCAATATTCTCTGGTCTAGCACATAAGAGTCTGGTATCCATCCTATTCAACTGCATATATATATTTACATAAAAGCACAACACGTTATCAGTCACGTGCTATTTAGATGCGGGTTTTAGCGTGGTAGGGTCTATTCTTAGCGTGGTAGGGTCTATTTTATTCGAACGTAGAAGGCGTGTCTAAACGGGATCGTGCACGCACAATACGCCTTATAAGATTTCTTGCGTGCGCGCTCCCGTCTCAAGAACCGCGCGGGTTCAGGCTCTTTGTGAGGAGGAGGAGGTGGCGGTATAGCCGTTAGCACCGGATACCGGTATTAAAGCAGTATGGCTGACGATAAACCGAAGGTATGGTATAGGGCTTGTCAGAGAATCTGCAGAGCGGTTGTGGAGAGGGTGCAATTATTAGAAGTATGTTAGCGTGTATTGGCGGGTGATGTCCTGGGACAGAGGCTTGGAAAGGACAGAAGGCGTGGTTGGGGAGTACGTACATTAGGAAGCTCTTATCACTAGCTAGGCCTGCATTCGTGCCTTTTGTGGTGGATGAGCTTTGCGGTGTGTGTATGGAGTCTCTGGTAGGGTGATTAGATCTCTACGCACAAACGTGGCTATGTAATGTACAGGACCACAGGTGCCTGAATGGGCTGATATACTGGTAGTCTTCTAAATGTATGTATATTTTACTTAACTGACACATCCACCTATGTCACAGCACCAAATGTGTAAAATTAGTCTGGAGTACTTTTTGTTTTGAAACTTCACCGTTGTCGAGAAAAACGGCAGTCCTTTCAAGTTAACCTTTATGCATTGCCGGGTGGCAGGCCACCATAAATTCTGCTATGTTTACATGTAACTAGTATATTCCATAAAACTGGAATAGTCAGGTTGTAAATTCGTAGTACTCTATTCTATGCAGCTATACTTCTACAGCAAGTTGATTAACTTCTAGGTGTCTGTATTGTAGAGTGTAGATTCCAAAACGTGCAAACAAGTCATATTCAGTATATGTTGAAAATTCATAGTTGGCTGTTATCCTAAAAAGAAATTGAGGCATTACAAAGCTCAAATACCTAAGGCTAAGAAATCCTCTGGATCCTCCAGAGGCTTCATACGCTGTATGCTGCCCGCGACCCTCTGGAGCATTGGGGCCCTTTCTGCACAGTAGTTCGCAGGGCTGTGGGGTTGGAGTCCTGATTTCATAAACAAAGGAGTCGGGTGATTTTTGGACAAAATTCACAGCCCTGTTAAGTATTTGACTAAGGAGTCGGAGGCATTTTGGGTACCTGGAGTCGGAAGTTTCGTAAACTGAGTTGGAAGGTTTTTGTACCGACTCCACAGCCCTGGTAGTTTGGGTGCGCTTATATCTGAAGAGGAGTGTGACCCTGATGTGATCACAGACAAGCCCTTGTAGGTAATCTTCAGGGGGTCTGTGCTCAGCAATGGGGGGACTGGATGTTGTGGAAATCCTCTATTAGAGTTCCCCAACCCTATCCTCAAGGCCCACCAACGGTGCATGTTTTGCAGAAAACCACAAACCCACACAGGTGGGGTAATAAGTGTCTCAGCAGAGCTGATTAACTACCTCTGTGGATTTCAACAAAACATGCACCGTTGGTGGGCCTTGAGGACAGGGTTGGGGCACACTGTTTATAGGATCCACATGTTGCCCTTTTCTAAGATAAGTATTTACTTTTTGTACTTTAAACCTGAGACGAAAGGGGGTGGGGGATTATACATACCTGGGGCTTTATCCAGCCTCCTCCTGTATGTTTTGCAATTGGCCTCGGAAAGTCCTCTGGTCTAGGGATAGTTGCACTACTGCAGCCTTGAGGGGGTTGGGGGGACACATGCTGCCAGCCTGTGGGACTAGTCAACTTACCAGAGCGACTGCAGAAGATCCAGGAAGTGGCAAAGGAGTGGGAGGAAGTCCCAGGTATGTATAATCTTTTCCTCCTGCCCATTTCAGGTACACTTTAAAGCTTGTGCACTCTTTTTAAAGGGAACCTTAACTGAGGGATATGGATGTTTTCTTTTAATCAATACCAGTTGCCTGGCAGTCCTACTGATCTCTTTAGCTCCAGTAGTGGCTGAATCACACACCTGAAACAAGCATGCAGCTAATCCAATCTGACATCAGTCAGAGCACCTGATCTACATGCTTGAGGGGCTTTGGCTGAAAGTATTAAGCCCCATCTACACGCGTAGATGCGGCCGCGATGTTCCTCATCAATCGAGCCACTGATGCGGCTCGATTGATAAGATCCGACAGGACAGATCTTGCTTCCGCAGATTCCCTGCTCGCTCCCTGCGAGGGGACAATGGCAGGGAATCGAACAGAAGATACGCGGGGACGAGCGGGGAATCGAATGCGGCGCAGGGACACGGAAGAGGAACGCAGCCTCATCTACCTGTGTAGATGAGGCTTTAGAGACACAGGATCAGCAGGAGAGTCAGGCAACTGGTGTTTTTAAAAGGAAAAATCCATATCCTTCTCAGTTTAGGTTCTCTTTAAAGGGAACCTAACCTGAGAAGATGGATTTTTCTTTTCAAAAGATACCGGTTGCCTGACTCCTGCTTATCCATTGTCTTTAATACTTTTAGCCACGGCCCCTCAACAAGCATGAAGGTTAGGTGCTCTGAGGGCTCTTTCACACTATAGGGAGCGGTAAAAGGCTAAAACGCTGCGTTTTGGCTGCAGGCGGTTTGAAGGCGTTTTAACGCCAACACATTACTATCAATTGCAATGAGAAACCAGGGCTGTGGAGTCGGTCCAAAAATCCACCGACTCCTCAGTTTAGGATGACTCCGACTCCACGACTCCGACTCCTCTAATTTGCATATTACAATTTTGTTGATTAAAAGTATGTAACATGAAATTCGTCTCTTAACTGCCAACGCTTAGGAATTTTACAAGACAACTGAAGTGAGAAGGATATGTAGACTACTATATTTATTCCCTTTAGACTAAAACTAGTCCTTGGTAAGAGTACTTGTAAAAGGTACAACCGGAACAAAGAACATCTATCAAGTGTGGGTGCATGTAAGAATGATGTGCAGGCACTCTGCAGGGGAATGAGGAGATTGTAAACAGACAACACCTCTGTGTTCAATGTGCACAGCATTCTCAGTGGATTCCCTGCAGCTCTGTGGGGAGTGCATATGTAGAGTATAGTACTACTGTGTAACAAAGTAAACCTGAGACAGATGAAATTAAAGTTTTATACATACCTGGGGCTTCCTCCAGCCGCCTTCAGGATAATCAGTCCCTCGTTGTCCTCCTCCACCACCTGGATCTTCTGCTATGAGTCCAGGTACTTGAGTCAGTCAAGCGTAGTGCGCATGAACACACTCCGCCGTGAGCGTACTACACCTGTGCAGCACTATTGCGCAGGTGCAGAATGTTCCTGGCTGTGGGAGCGGCATGCGGCCGGACAGCGCTGACTGGCTGAATTACCAGGACTCATAGCAGAAGATCCGGGTGGTGGAGGACAGTGAGGGACTGATTAGCCTGAAGGGGGCTGGAGGAAGCCCCAGGTATGTATAAAACTTTACTTTTCATCCGTCTCAGTTACCCTTTAATTTGTAGTCACCAAACCAAATTTTAATAACATATCAAATTATTTTATTTCATCAGCAAAGGGAGTGCATACATTTGCATAAATCAGCATCAATGCAGAATTATTTCCATCTCGTTGACCATCTCTATTAGTCACATAGCTACACATCAGGCTTTATTCTTACAGCATAGATGTTATTTAGTATATATAAGAGATTCCTGTGTACACATCATATATACAGTCACAATCAGATATGTATATCTGACCTTAAAAATAAGGGGACTGCTTTATTGAAGCAGCACAAGTAACTAATTTTGATTGGTTTATTTCATTTTTGTGGACTAAGCACAGCTATTACTGTATATATACTGTATATATACATTATTTTTAATGACTATTATCTGAGAAATAGAACATTTTATCATATATTCTATTTTAATTAGTTACAAATTCATTAGGAGTCGGAGTCGGTGTATTTTTTCCCGACTCCAGGCACCCAAAATTGCCCGACTCCACGACTCCGACTCCACAGCCCTGTGAGAAACGCTGCGGTCAGCCCTAAAAAAAGCTCCTGGGAGCTTTAAAACGCAACGCTCCAAAACGCAGCGTTGTGTGAAAGGTGAAATGAAAGTCTATGGACTTTGATTTTACCTTGGAAAACGCCAACTAAGCCCTCTAGTGTGAAAGGGCCCTAATTGAAGTCAGACTGGATTAGCTGCATGCTTGTTTCAAGTGTGTGATTCAGCCACTACTGGAGCTAAAGAGATCAACAGGACTGCCAGGAGGCAGCGCAGCAGTTTTTTTTTTTTTTTCAATTATGTACCGAGCCCAGGGCTCTCTACATGATAGCTGCTGCTCAGCGGCATCCCCCCGCCCGCTTCGATCGCCTTCGTCGATCTCCGATCAGGAATTCCCGTTCATGACGACGGGGTGGGATGACGTCGGGGCGTCATTGGGAGTCCCGATCCACCCCTCAGCGCTGCCTGGCACTGATTGGCCAGGCAGCGCACGGGGTCTGGGGGGTGGCGCGACGGATAGCGGCGATCGGTGTGCTGACACAGCTAGCAAAGTGCTAGCTGCGTGCAGCAAAAAAAAATTAAGCAAATCGGTCCAGCAGGGCCTGAGAAAACCTGCGCGGCTTACTGCCAAGGAGGTTAGAAGGAAACATCCATATCCCCCTCAGTTAGAAAGCTGTTTTTCAATTACCCCAGTGAGATGGAAAGGTACTTACAATCTAGGAAATCTTCCAGATGCTTGTTAGAGAGGACTGTTTGGCATGTGTGTGTGGTGGGTTGGATGAGCAAAATTGCTTACCTAAATAGTGCTGCTTCTCTGGCCATGGGAGCTGCAATCTTCTCCATGGACCAACTACAGCTGTACCGCATTATGTACTGTCCTGAGAATCTGCACCTGCCGCAATATATATAATATGGCGGGGATCACCTGATGCTGGGTACGTGTGCTTGCCAGTTGCTTGAGAAACCGGCTAAAAAAGCACAACCCCCCCCCCCCCCCCCTGCAAATAACTCACCGGGTCTCCAGTGATGTCTGGCAGCCTCCCCACACCTCTTTGTGGGCTCCGAGCTGCTTTCTGGCGTCCTCGGTACACGCAAGTCACATGACCCACATCCGGTCATGTAACAAGCCGGCTCCCGTGCACTGCGCCAGAAAGCCGCTAGGAGCCAGCAGGGAGAGATGGGGAGACTGTCAGACATCACTGGAGTCCCGGTAAGTATTTAAAATGCCTCCAAAACTCACCCGAAATGCCCAGTCCTGGTTATTCTACAGGCATGCCGGTTAGTTGAGACTTCCGGTTGCCTGAATTCCAGATAACGGGGACTTTGCTGTATATTCCAAGTGCACAGTTCACTTTAAGGATGAGCATGAAACTTTTTTTTTTTTTTTTCAACTGATAAGATGCATGTTAATGTATATATCAAATTTAATGTTAGGAAAGGTGACCAACATTTTATTGACAAGTTTAAAATTATCACCTAGGAGAAAACTCAGGTGAAAAAGTGAATTGCATATGGGCCCTTATTCTGTATTTTACACTTTTCCACATTCACTAAAGATTTTGCGCATGAGGCAGAAGTTTGGTAATTTACTGAACAATCCTGTGTCAATTCTCCAAGCCCTGCCTGGTAAGTGTCACTGACCAGCTTGTAGCAGGGCAGCGGGCAGGCGGGGAACTCTGTTTTTGTCCTGTGCATCCAAGTTATCCCTTTAGATGTGCTGCAGCGACCAGGGGGAGCTCTTCTGTATGTCATAACAATTTTTCACATCTAAAGGAATGCAACCCCAACCCGCCCCCCCCCCCCCCCCCCCCGTCTGTCTCCTCCGCTCTGATACAGTGAAAGTCCTGCATGATACCCCTTTGCTTCAAATCAGTGAGAAGCAGGGCTGTGTGGTTCTCCCTATTGGCTGCCTGGCTCTCCCCTAAGGCTGTCTGTCAAATCTACTGCACAGAGACAGTATGGGGAGAGCGAGTTATTGGCTGCTATGAGTTGGAGAAAAATACCGAACACTTTTTGCCCGGTAAACTAAATGCGGAAATCTTTGAATTGTAATTTCTTGAGGCAGTTACTGCACAAGTTGGTAATTTACCTCACTAGTTGGTGGTAGTAAATAGGTTTAGTGAATTGTAATTAGGGCAGGTGATCTGTAAAATCATCTGTTTTCAGCATTACCGAATGCAGTAACACTTTGTGAATAGAACCAGTTGTCTAACTCTCTAAAGGCCCATACACATGTGTGATTTTTGCGAACGCCCGGCGGATCGCTCAAACTCAGTCTTATCACGCGAACGACAGTCTGTGTACACTCCCGATTTAGCGGGAGAACGACGGGACGTTCAAACGACCTGTCGTTCGCAAAAATCAGACGTGTATGGGCCTTTATTGTAACAGTATTCCCTCTGGTAATCTGCATAATTCAAGCGCTGTCTCACATTCGGCTGTTGCGGCATACCAGTGAATATTTGTTGAGATTTGTGCTTTGAGGCAACTAAGAAAAACATGAAAAATAAGCCTCTGCATAAGGGAGGTTTGTAATAGTGTCTCAATGGGGGGGCTTATTACTTACCAATGGGGTACCACCCTCTGAACCCCCCCCCAGTCCGTATGGGATCCGCCAGAGAAACTGCAGCTATGGCTCATTTTAAAGTTTTCACACCCACTCCCCCAGTGACTCTCCATTATGATAATTTATATATTTTAGTTCCAGGTGCTTAGCAGCCTTTTAAAGTGAATCTGAAGCAAATTAAACAAAAGACAGGCTTTTGGTGAGCACCTGCCTGTCATCAGCTCACCTCCTTACCCCCCCCCCCCCCCCCCCCCCCACACACACACACACACACACACACACACACACACACATGCTGTAAGCAGGGTCCTTCATTCCCCCCCCCCCCCCCCGTTGAGCCCCACCCAGCTACTTTAACATACCATCTGGCTGGAAAAAAATTCTGGGGAGAACACTGGAGAGAGAAGGATCTGGGTCCTAATAAGCCTTCCCATTCATCTCTCGGTCACTGCATTCCAGCATTGGCTCCCGTGTTCCAGTTTCCTGCCACGGGAGGCTTCGGGAGCCTGAGCACTCCCAAAGATGGGCGTCTCTGTACTGCACATGCGCACTACGAAGTCGCCTGTCTTTGGGAGGACCTGGGCCCCTGCAGTTCCAGAGACCAGTCTTCGACCCATCAATTGGAGACTAGAGGTGCGTACACGCATGCGACTATAGTCGTTTGAAACGATCGTTCCCCGATTGTTTCAAACGACGATCGTTTTTAAAAAAAAAGCAACCAACGACCATTAAGTCTTAATGACGGACGAGCTAGATCGTTAAAAACGAACGATCTAGCTTGGCAGATTTTTTCCAACGCTGATCGTTTGCAAAAGTAGTATATCGTTGGAAACGGACGTTCGCACTAGGCTTGACATGCGCATTTCGCTATTTCTCCATGAAACTTCTCATTTTTATGTGCAAGCGCAATAGTTGCTTTACGTGATGTAACGTTCGTTCTAACGAACAGATCGTTACACACATTTTAAAAACTGACTTTACTTAGGTCGTTCTTTCATCAATTAAAAGTTCATTCGTCGTTCACAACGAACAATTGTTGTCGCATGTGTGTACGTAGCATCACTGGGGAGCCAGCTCTGGAACAGGAAGGTTCATTAGGACCCAGAGCCTTCCCTCTCCTTAGGTAAGTATCTGGTTTTTTTTGTTTTTTTTAGATTAACTTCAGACTCTTTAAATCTGGCAGAATATTGTATGGCGCGTGTTGACTATCCAGATAAACCATTTCAGAGAGGTTTTGTCTGTTCATGCTTGTAAAAATTGTGTAGTGCATGGGAGCCTTTGGAACACCTCACCCCTGGCATACACCAGAGACCGACAACTTTGAAGTGCGGCCATTACAGCTGCAAGATGGAGATGGGGGCTACAGAGAAACCCCATAGGAAAGTTAATTTGTTTTAAATATTTTTGACATGGTGCTCTCTCCTCACACTCCATAGCAACAGACGCTGTACAGCACTGGGCCCTGTCCCAAATGAGTCAGCACCGTGTTCTGTATATAATAGCTCTTTATTCCATATCAAAGATTAAAAGGAAACAGCATGGTGTATGGCAAGACAGCGACAGCTCCGCTGTTTCGGGTCATCTACCCTTTTTCAAGCTGTAAAAGCATAACATCTCTTTGGGTGACAGTAGGGTTACTGCGATTTACTGCATTTTCATTACCGGTTCTCGCTTCAGGGGGGTGGGGGGCGCAGCAGCGAGTGCTCGGACAGGGGGGGTAATCAGATACATTGCCGGATTCCATCGCTGCACGTACTACTGCCTGCGTTCCATCCAGGACTGTGGAGTCGGAGCACTCACAGGACGACACTTTCCCCAGTGTCAGCAGCTCAATTCAGCAGAATGAAGTTGCTGACTTTAGGAAAAAGTCGCCCTGTGTAATACAAGTAACTATGGAAAGATGTATATCATTTTAAAGCTCTCTTTCTCCTCTTTCTGGTGACACCTAAATCTTTGCCCTACGCCCTTTTAGTTTTCTCTATTTTCGCGATAGAAATCGCGGCCGCGGCAATTTCAATTGCGAAAATAGCGAAAACTAAAAGGCGTAGGGCGGCGGTTTATATATCATTGGAAAGAGGAGAAAATGATATGCATCTTTCCATAGTTTCTGCACTGCTCGGAGTCCCTTTAAGTTACACAGTGGTTCTACCATTTACATATGCATTCCCCACAGCTGCAGGAAATCCACTGAGAATGTTGTGCACATTGAATACAGAGGTGTTATCACCCATAAACCTGGTTCAGATTGTACATGAAGAATGTGTAAAGGAGGAAGAATCACCTCATTCTCCTGCAGAGTACCTGCACATCACTCTTACATGTACCCACAGTTGCATTGCCTAGGGCCTGATAGATGTTCTTTGTTCCTGTCTGTACCTACTACAAGTAATCTTATCAAGGACTAGTTTTAGGCCTTGTTCACATCTATGCAGCGCAGATGGCCGTGCGATCGGAATGCTGCGCTGCTACCCGTTGCACTGCTGATCCCATCCATTGTTCATGAATGGGTCAGCTCTGTGCTTGCAGACAGAATGCATGCAGCAGTACGCAAGCGCATCGTTCTGCTGTGCAGCGCATTTGTTAATGGCAGAAGGGCTGTCTTTACCCTACTGCCGTTCTTGCATGTTACCACGTCATATACGCTTCCAAATACGCACAGAAGCGTGTATGATTTTAACGAGGCCTAAGTCTATGACTAAAAGTATTAGAGGCAGAAGATCAGCTGGTTAGCCAGGTATCTGGTATTGTTTAAAAGGGAACAAATATGGCAGCCTCCATATTCCGCTCAGTTCAGTTGTCTTAAAATTCCTAAGCATTGGCAGTTAAGAGATGCATTTTATGTTACATACCTTCTATCAACAAGATTGTAATATGCAAATTATAGGAGTCAGAGTTGGTGAAATACTAACCTGAGGAGTCTGAGATGGAACAAGGGCTGTGGAGTCGGTACAAAAATCCTCCTTGTAACAGTGCCACCTATAGCTAGCTACCTATACGGGGGACTCCTGTTCCTGGCTACCTATACTTGGGAACACCTGTTCCTGGCTACCATAAAGGGAAGATGAGGGAGTGGAGTGCTGTAAAAACAGCACCTGAGATTTGGGCGTAGCTGGCACCACCATAGGCCGTTATACGAATTACGGCTATGGCAGCACTCGGTGAGTAATTTGGGTGCCGTCAAAAGATGAAGCACAAATTACTATAAAACACTAGCAATAGCTGGAAGCCAAATCACATCTTTCCCCACTACCCATGGCGACCTGGAGGAATAGTATTTAACCACTTCAGGACTTCCCCGGTGTTTACATATATACGGCGCTGCTGCGCAGCAGCGCCGTAGTGGAGATCAGCGATCCCCGGCCTCTGATTGGCCGGGGATCGCCGGCATCTGATAGGCTAAAGCCTATCCTATTCGGCGCAGGACGGCTTTCCGTCCTGCGCCGCACACAGGGGACGGCAGAGGGAGGACTAGTGCTGCGGAGGGGAGCTTTGAGGAGCCCCCCCGCTAGGCACAGCAGCGCGGCGGCGATCAGACCCCCCCAGCAGGACATCCCCCTTGTGGGAAAAAAAAGGGGGGAAGTCTGATCGCCCTGCCTGATTTCTGATCTGTGCTGCGGGCTGAAGAGCCCCCGCAGCACAGATCAGCCAAACCACCCGGAATCCGGAAGTGGTTAAAGCAGAACTGAAATTAGAGAAAAACAAACTTCCACTTGGCGCTTCCCCAAGCCCCCAGCAGCCGTCCTGTCCCGCGCCGGTCTTGCACGATCTTCCGTTCTGCCGCAGCCAGCTCGTATTTGTTACTGTCATCTTGCAAGTCGACGGCAACTGCGCTTGCGCGACCTGGGCTACGCGTAGCTTTCTTCGCGTTCCAGCCCGCCATAGCGTCCTGAGCTCCAATCACAAAGCTCCAATCCCACATCAAACTTGAGAACCCAATGTGGCCCTCAAGTCAAAAAGTTTGCCCACCCCCTGCCTTAGACTGTGGGCTCCTCTGAGGACAGTTGGTGACATGACAATGTACTCTCTGAAGTGCTGCAGCAGATTTTAGGACTATATAAATACATAATAATATGGTAGGGTAATTATGACAGGATTAGATTGTGAGTTCCAATTAGGACAGTCAGTGCACATGACGATGTACTCTGTAAAGTGCTGCAGAAGATGCCAGTGCTATGTACAGGGCTGTAGAGTTGGTACAAAAATCATCCAACTACCTTAGTTTATGAAACTACAGACTCCAGGTACCCAAAAATTGCTCTGACTCAGACTGCACAGCCCTGGCTATATAAATACTAAAAATAATAATGATCAGAGCTTAGCGCCACCCACAACTCTACTTAAAAGTGTGCTTTTGACTCCACCCCCTGTCCATCCAAAATTTTGGGTGTTCTGCTTTTTTAGCACTTTTGTCTGTCAAAAATTAGAAATTAGGTTGGCAACCCTGCCCTGGAGAGCAGATATCATAAGGTCTGGATTGTGTAAGTTGCAGACAGTCTCCACTGTGTACCTCTGTGACACCTCCTTCAGTCCCCCTATATCTCCTCTCCCCCACTGTGCTTCCCTATGCCTCCTCCTGTCACCTTTTGCCACTATATGTCCCGTTCCCCCTCCTGCGCTCCACCAGCTTAGTGTGTAAATGCAAAAGTTGTGTGTAAATGCAAAAGTTGTGCTCTCCCTTCCCCCCCCCCCCCCGCCAGAGCCCAGTGGACCATCCTGTCTGTCTCCTGCTCCCTCTAGTGCTGGCACCTTACTCTCCATGTTGCGTGTAATCAAGCTACATGTGGTAGGAGATGCTGGGCACTAGGCCATGGACCATATAGCACATGGTTTTTATTCTCTAGTGTGTGGGACACACAGAAACTGTTAGAAAGCCAGGCCAGAAGTCCTAACATCTACTCCTAATTTAAAATTAAGTCCTAACGGCTATATCCTAAGTTTAGTTAAAATGCATCCCTGGTGTACATAAAAAAACAAAAAGCGGTACATTAATGTTTAAAGGCAACCTGAAGAGAGAAGTGTATGGAGGCTGCTGCTATATTTCCTTTTAAACAATACCAGTTGCCTGGCAGCCCTGCTGATCTTACGGCTGCAGTAGTGTCCTAATCACACCAAAAACAAGCACTTAGCTAATCTTGTCAAATTTGACAATCAGCAACCCCTTATCTGTTGCATGCTTGTTCAGGGTCTATGGCTAAAAGTATTCTAGGGAAAGGACCAGCAGAACAGCCGGGCAACTGGTATTGGTAAATATGTCAGCGTCCATATACTTCACACTTCATGTGTCCTTTAATGCTGGGCATAGACTGGTTGACACCTCCTTATCAATCGAGCCGCTGATGGCTCAATTGATAATATCCGACAGGTTCGATAGCCCCCTCGATCCCCGCGGGCGGACAATAGCGGGGAATCGAGCGGAAGATAAGGAGCGCCCGCGTGGACAAGCGGGAATCGATCCGGCGGCTAATCGAGCCGCCGGGTCGACTCGTCTATGCCCAGCATAAGACAGAGTTTCCCAACCCTGTCCTCAAGGCCCACCAACAGTACATGTTTTGCAGGATATCACAAGAATTCACAGGTGAGGTTATTGGTGTCTCAGCAGAGCTGACCTGTGTGGATTTCCAGAAAACATGCATAGTTGTTGGGCCTTGAGGACAGGGTTTTGAACACTGCTTTAAGGGCTAGTTCACACTGCAGGCGATTTCTCAATTTTTTTTTTCTCCTGCGTGTGCTTTTTAAAAACTCCCCCGAATGCTTTTGCAATTAATGTCTGGGAAGGTTCATATCAGCGCGGGTCGTGCGCTGGGCGGACAGCAAAGCGGTACGCGGACCATTTTTGAGGATTCTGCCTCAATGGAAGGTGTAAGAAAGTGCAAAACGCTCTCAATCTTTTTGTGCAGCGATTGCATTATCATTTTTAAGAATACATTGTATTCTTTTCCGGGTCAAAGAGTTCACTTCCTGACTTGCTTCAGGGAGTGAATTACAAAACCGCTCGGGAAAAACCCTTAGAAAACCAGTTTTGCACAAAAACGAATCGCCCACCCGAGCACCGGGAGCAAAAATAACTCCTCTAAAAACGGCCACGTGAGCGGAACGCAATGTGAACGAGGCCTAAGATGTTAGAATGTCCCAACAGAGTCTAAAGCTGGCCATACACTAGGCCGATTACCCGCCGATCGACAGCAGATTCGATCACTGAATCGAATCTGCTGTCAAATCGTTCATGCAACATGCTAATTTTCGATCTATTTCGCCCCGAAATAGATCGGTCCCGTCGATTGCGCCGTGCGGAAAATTACCGTTGAACGGCGCGGGTAAGGAGCGCATCGCTAGCGGCGTACGACCGACGCAGATATACATTACCTAAAGCTGGCTCCCGGCATCTTCTCCGCATCATCTCCCGGCTGGCATCTTCTCCGCAACCCGGCATCCAGCATAACTTCCTGTGTCACTGCAGTGACAGCGGAAGTACAAATAGAGGGCGCTCTATTTGAACTTCCGCTGTTACTGGAGTGACAGAAAGTTATGCGGAAGCTGATGCGGAGAAGATGCCAGCCGGGAGGCGATGCGGAGAAGATGCCCGGTACCAGGCTTAAGGTAATGTATGTGGGGGGGGGCGACAGCGGCAGCTCAGCAGATTGTGATCGGTTTCAGGCTGAAATCGATTCACAATCTGTTTGCAGTAAAGCGAACAAAATTTTGGGATGCATTAAAAGGGAAATAAAAACTCGAGATGCTAGCATAATATTGCCCCTGTTTAATTCTCTAGTAAGGCCACATCTGGAATATGGAATTCAGTTCTGGGCACCACATTACAAAAAAGATATTGCAGTTTTAGAGCAGGTGCAGAGACGAGATACAAAATTGATACGTGGGATGGAAGGTCTCGCTTACCAAGAAAGGTTAGATAAACTGGGTTTATTTAGTCTAGAGAAAAGACGCCTTAGAGGAGATCTAATTAACATGTATAAATACATCAGAGGGCAATATAATAGCTTGGCGGGTGAGCTTTTTGTCCCTGGGCCTTCTCAAAGGACTAGAGGACATGATCTGCGCATGGAGGAAAAACGTTTTAGCCATTTATTTAGGAAAGGGTTCTTTACAGTAAGAGTGATTAAGATGTGGAATGCATTGCCACAGGAAGTCGTTATGGCAAACTCTATACCTGCATTTAAAGGGGGCTTAGATGCTTTCCTTGCGTTGAAAGACATCCATGGCTACAATTACTAGGTAATGCCTAATGATGTTGATCCAGGGATTTTATCTGATTGCCATCTGGAGTCAGGAAGGAATTTTTCCCTTTTGGGGCTAATTGGACCATGCCTTGTGGGGTTTTTTTCGCCTTCCTCTGGATCAACAGGGGTATGTGGGGGACGGGCTGGAGTTGTACTTTGTACTGGTTGAACTCGATAGATGTATGTCTTTTTTTCAACCAAAATAACTATGTAACTATATGTAACTATGTAAAGGCAGCCACACGATCCCTCTCTGATCAGATTCGATCAGAGAGGGATCTATCTGTTGGTCGAATCTGATGGCAAATCGACCAGTGTATGGCTACCTTAAGATTCACTGGAAAACCTGTATCTGCAATATCTGGACCCAGTGGGGCTTGAGGGGGATCAGCAGAGGTATCGGGTCGTAACCTTCCTGGCATTCTGATTCCTGCGGCCGCGGGAACGTTTTTTGCACTTTTTTTTAAATTTATCATGTAGCTAGCCTAGCGCTAGCTACATGATTCCCCCCTCCCTGCGGCGTCCCTCCCACCTCTCCGATCCCCGCTGGCGCAATCACCCGTCGCCATGACGTCACAGGGAGACCTGATCCACCCCTCAGTGCTGCCTGGCACTGATTGGCCAGGCAGCGCACGGGGTCTCAAATTAAGAACACTATCTCCAAGGAATGGTGGCTACACAGATACACACAATAAGCCTACCATACTACTCTTGATTAGGCATTATACTGCTATACATCACCCTTCAAGTATGCAATTAATATAAAAGATTTTGGCTAGGGTTCAGGATGTATAGATCAAATAGTAGAAATTTATTGATGAATACAAAAATGACACAATTTCATAGCTTGATTGCATGCAAATATCAGCTTCATAAAATAACCAGTAAAAAACTTGCGGAGTATCTAGGCACCAACAGTGAGATGCTCTAACCTTGACAGCAACTATCTAGTCTAGGCCGGCATCATGCGTCCATCCATACATCCATACAATGGCGCCCACTCACTCCTAAGCGTTGCTCAACTTAATTGCAGTGCGTGATGCTTGGAAGGCTGCTCCCATAGGGGCCACTGAGTCCACCTGCACAGCAGCGATATTCAATTAGATAAGCAAAAATCTCCACAGGGATAGGGAATAGCTTCCAAATAGAAAGTCACTCTTGCCACCTCCGGTGTAGCTTGCTGTGTGGGTACCCACTTGATGATACTGCACGGTGTCCCATATGGTGAGAGAACGGCACAGCCCTCCAACTTGTGTTGAGCGTATGCACGGGGTCTCGCCTGGGGGGGCCCTACATCGCGGCGGCGATCAGGCACAACACGCAGCAAGCAAAGTGCTTGCTGCGTGTTTTAAAACAAAAATTAATCAAATCGGCCCAGCGGGGCCTGAGCGGTGACCTCTGGACGAGCCTAACTCGTCCAGAACGCCAGGGAGGTTAAATGTACTGAATTTGGGGGTCATCTTTAAACTTGTGTAAGTCCCCCTAAAAGATGCGGTGGCTCTAGCTCCAGGCTAATATAAGCAATTTTATTTTTTGGCAAGATTTGGAGTTCCTAGGACCATCCAGGCCAATTGGCAAGTCATAATGATCTACCTTTGTACAATTTTAGGAGCACAATTGTATATACAGAATGGAAAATGTAGTGCTGGTCAGGATCTACTGGTAGTTCACAATCTGCACAATGGAAATTCCTGATATAAATTAATTGTGAGCCTCAGTTTCAGAGCATGTCTTAGGAATACCAGTTGATAACTTAAAGAGAACCTGTACTGAGTAAAAATATTTATAAAAAACACATGAGGTAACTTCAAATGAACATTACACAGTTACCTTGCCATCAGTTCTTCTTTAGAAGCTCACCATTTTCTTCTGATAATCCCTTCCAGTTCTGACAATATTTTGTCAGATCTGAAATATATCAGTTGCTGTCAGTTATAGCTGAGAGGAAAACTGATGTACCAGGTAACGTCCAGGTTTCCCTATGGCTCAAGTGGGCGATGTTACAGTTTAACTGTGTGCTGACCAGAAAGCTGTTATGGGTAATGGCCATTTTCAAAATGGGGGACGGAAAATTCCCTTGATCACAGTGAACAAACAGGACGCGGGACAGGAGAAAGACACTGAGGAGTAGACTGCATGGAAGGTAAGTATGACTTGTGTATGCTAATTTTGACTTTTAATTTTCAGTTCAGGTTTTCTTTAACCGTATTCAGTGTCAAGTAGCAACTGCTTAATAAAATAAAATTCCTGTGTGTGTAAAACGTTAAATAAAAACATGATGCGCCACATGGGTAATATGGAATAATGGTAGAGTATGAGGTTTTCAATGCCTAGGTCTATGGCAGGCATGGGCAAACTCGGCCCTCCAGCTGTTACGGAACTACAACTCCCACAATGCATTTGCCTTTATGAGTCATGACTGTGGCTGTCAGACTCCTGCAATGCATTGTGGGACTTGTAGTTCCGTAACAGCTGGAGGGCCAAGTTTGCCCATGCCTGGTCTATGGGAAGTACAAGAGAGAATGTGGGTGTGGTTGAGATGTGGAATATCTTTACACAGGAAGGGTAATGGCAAACTCCTCTATACTTGCATAAAGAAGGTGCTTGGGTTATTTCCTTACGTTGAAGGACATCCACCGCTATGATTGCCAGGTGTGGGAAGGTTATTTCTTGATCCAGTCAAGGAGATCATTTCTTCAGATCTGGCTTTTCCTACCTCCGGATTGAGGTGCAGTGAGACTCTAGAGCAGGGGTCCCCAATTTTTTTTTATTTTTTTTTTTGTCAAGGGTGGGTTAACAAACTTTAGGATGTCAAGGGTCAAAATGTACATAAAATTATGTAGAAAAATTGCATTGAACTTATGCTGGGAATAGACGGGTCGACCGGCGGCTCGATTAGCCGCCGGATCGACCCCAGATGCGTCACCGCTCGTCCGCGCGGATCGATTACCGCTCGTCCCCGCTGGCGCTTCCTTATCTATTCTCTGCCATTGTCCGCCAGCGCGGGTCGAGCGGTATGATCGGCCCAGCTGAGTATTATCAGCTGGTCGATACACGGTACAAAAACGTACCGTGTATCCCCAGCATAAGGTAGTGTAAACAGCGCCTGAAACACAATATCCCACATGCAAAGCAATTAGTGTTAAAAATACATATTGTATTTTCAAAAGTTCCCCCCCAAAACAACCCCCTTTCTTCAGTAATTGCAAGGTCTGCAAATTATCCACCTCCTACACACGCACGCGCACTGCTTTTATACTACATCTAACCACCCCACCACTACCACAATGTTTTTGCGCACCAGACAGTGAAGCATAACCCAGGTGACAACCTGCCATAAAATTGGATAGCAGTGCCACCTAATGCAGAATTGGATTGGAAGCCAGCGGATTACTTAATGCTGGCTTCCACGTGGAAACATGGTGCCAGCACTACTGCCACATCTATAAGTAGTACATTTTGTGTGGAGGGCCGGTAAAAAAAGCCTTGGGGCCGCATTCGGCCCGTGGGCCTTAGTTTGAGGGCCACTGCTCCCCCCGACTAGATAACTGTAATTATGATTGTCTTTCAGCACTATGTATTAGGTTGTGATGCTTGTAGCAATACACCAGTGTAAGTGATGGCAGGCATGACTGACTATTAAATATATTGATTGCAGGAAGGTGTGAAGACTGAGAACAACGATCACATCAACTTGAAAGTAGCTGGTCAAGATGGATCTGTTGTGCAATTCAAAATCAAGAGACATACACCGCTCAATAAGCTAATGAAAGCTTATTGTGAACGTCAGGTAAATATGGTCTAGTAATAAAATTCTGGCTTGTGTAGCTGTTAATGTGCGCATTTTGCAGTAATGCACTGCATGCAGTCTTACATTGCCACACACCATTATACTACAACACACCCGCCGCACTGCGTACGTTGCAAAGTTGGTGCTTTGCAGTACGGCAAGTCGTGTTGCAAAGCAGCCGTTATGCCACGCCACACCACTGTGAACTTGGCCTTAGTCACTTCAAACAATTGTGATATTTTTGGGTAATGAAAAACTAGCATGTGTATTTAGCACATGCATCTTTGTAAGTTGCTTTATTAGCCAAGATTTACAGATTATCCTTTATGTAAATTTTTTTTTTTTTTAATCCTTCCTGTCCAGGGCTTGTCAATGAGGCAAATTAGATTCCGGTTTGATGGTCAGCCTATAAATGAAACAGACACACCAGCTCAGGTAATTGTTTATCTAAAATAATAATACTGTTTTTGTCTAGCCATGCAGTAGTATAATTACTGGTGTGCAAGAGAATGTAACTTTTTGAAAATAACTGAAGTTTTATTGATAAGCTGTAAGAGATTGTAATAAAGAGCCATTGCTCGCTTTTTGAAGCAGATCAGATGTGTAGTCATCATGTCTGTCTAGTTCCTCAGCTTAGAAATCTCTTGGCATTCACTGATGCTTCAGCCTGTTTTCATTATGCCAACTTCAACTGGTGCAATTACTGTAAATGGGTTCTAGTCTTAAAAAAATTACAAGTGTGCATCTTTGCTTTGCATTTATTCCTTACTAAAATTTATGGTAGTGACTGAAAAGTTCAACCGGACATTCATTTTCCATTAAAAGGTATATGGGTAGTTGGAGGATGAAGCAAAAATGCTAAAATTAGAGGTACATACTGTAGTTCAGGCTCAAAACAAAAAAATGCCAGGATATTGATAAACTGACATGCAGCTTTATTTTATAACCAGCTTATGAAACCTGAGGTGCAGAGGCTGCAACTTGGACCACACAATGCTTGCAGCCCATCATTCTACCACCGCTCCTGGCCTGCCCACATTCAACACAATGTTTTTGTTTTTTCTTGTAACCTGTTGGGGCTTTGATTTCTAGAAGATTCCATCAGAATCTTCCAGAGATGGAAGATTCCATCAGAATCTTCCAGAGATGGAAGATTCCATCAGAATCTTCCAGAGATGGAAGATTCCATCAGAATCTTCCAGAGATGGAAGATTCCATCAGAATCTTCCAGAGATGGAAGATTCCATCAGAATCTTCCAGAGATGGAAGATTCCATCAGAATCTTCCAGAGATGGAAGATTCCATCAGAATCTTCCAGAGATGGAAGATTCCATCAGAATCTTCCAGAGATGGAAGATTCCATCAGAATCTTCCAGAGATGGAAGATTCCATCAGAATCTTCCAGAGATGGAAGATTCCATCAGAATCTTCCAGAGATGGAAGATTCCATCAGAATCTTCCAGAGATGGAAGATTCCATCAGAATCTTCCAGAGATGGAAGATTCCATCAGAATCTTCCAGAGATGGAAGATTCCATCAGAATCTTCCAGAGATGGAAGATTCCATCAGAATCTTCCAGAGATGGAAGATTCCATCAGAATCTTCCAGAGATGGAAGATTCCATCAGAATCTTCCAGAGATTGAATGGGAAAATTTGTGTATGACCACTTTTATGCCACGTTCAAAGTGGAATCTGCATTGCGTTCCCTGTACAAACCATGCATTGATTGATACATGTGACCTTTAGGTTGCATACAGTCAATTAAAAATATGCTTCACTGCCTCTGTTAATGCACATGTTATGTGGTAACACACAGCATGTAGTGCCAGCACATGGCATGCACTCAGAACGTTGCTTAAAGTCAGGGCTGTGGAGTCGGTCCAAAAATCCTCCGACTCCTCAGTTTAGGATTCCTCCGACTCCTCTAATTTGCATATTACAATTTTGTTGATTAAAAGTATATAACATGAAATTCGTCTCTTAACTGCCAACGCCTAGGAATTTTACAAGACAACTAAAGTGAGAAGGATATGTAGACTACTATATTTATTCCCTTTAGACTAAAACTAGTCCTTGGTAAGAGTACTTGTAAAAGGTACAAACCGGAACAAAGAACATCTATCAGGCCCTAGGCAATGTAAGTGTGGGTACATGTAAGAATGTGCAGGTACTCTGCAGGGGAATGAGGAGATTCTTCCTCTATTACACATTCTTCATGCACAATCTGAACAAGGTTTATGGGAGACAGACAACACCTCTGTGTTCAATGTGCACAACATTCTCAGTGGATTCCCTGCAGCTCTGTGGGGAGTGCATATGTAGAGTATAGTACTACTGTGTAACAAAGTAAACCTGAGACAGATGAAATTAAAGTTTTATACATACCTGGGGCTTCCTCCAGCCGCCTTCAGGATAATCAGTCCCTCGTTGTCCTCCTCCACCACCTGGATCTTCTGCTATGAGTCCAGGTACTTGAGCCAGTCGGGCGTAGTGCGCATGCACACACTCTGCCGCCAGGAGCATACTACACCTGTGCAGCACTATTGCGCAGGTGCAGAATGTTCCTGGCTGTGGAAGCGGCATGCGGCTGGACAGCGCTGACTGGCTGAATTACCAGGACTCATAGCAGAAGTTTCGGGTGGTGGAGGACAGCGAGGGACTGATTAGCCTGAAAGGGGCTGGAGGAAGCCCCAGCTATGTATAAAACTTTTCATCTGTTTCAGGTACCCTTTAATTTGTAGTCACCAAACCAAATTTTAACATATCAAATTTTTGATTTCATCAGCAAAGGGAGTGCATACATTTGCATAAATCAACATCAGTGCAGAATTATTTCCATCTCATTGACCATCTCTATTAGTGACACAGCTGCACATTAGGCTGTATTCTTACAGCATAGATGTTGTTTAGTATATATAAGAGATTCCTGTATACACATCATATATACTGTACAGTCACAATCAGATATGTATATCTGACCTTAAAAATACGGGAACTGCTTTATTGAAGCAGCACAAGTAACTAATTTTGATTGGTTTATTTCATTTTTGTGGACAGCTATTACTGTATATATACTGTATTTATACATTATGTTTAATGACTATTATCTGAGAAATAGAACATTTTATCATATTTTCTATTTTAATTACAGTTACAAATTCATTAGGAGTCGGAGTCAGTGCATTTTTTCCCGACTCCGACTCCAGGCACCCAAAATTGCCCAACTCCACAGCCCTGCTTAAAGTTACTATCACAGTGCGACTTTGTGTGATCATGCCCCCATAAAGTCACACACAACACACCACTGTGAACATAGCCATAGACACAAACTACTATTGTATTTTCCTAGCCTTGTATAAATTAAAGATCACATAGGCCTCGATTCATAAAGCATTCCCGCATGCGGAAATGCTGAAAACATATGACTTTACCGACAACTAAGCAAAATGTGTATTCATAAAGGCTGTTTCCGCATGAAAAGCCGAAATTCGCGAGCAGAGCGATAAAACACTGCCTTGTGCGGTGATTATGTTAATAAAAGTAACAAAATGCCCATTCATAAAAATTACCGCAAGCGGTATGCAGCCGGGGATTACCGCTACCTCGGGATTTAGCGATAACCATGCAGAGTACATGCAAGTGAATGGGACAGACCTCCCAAGCAGCAGCACAGAGCAGCGCACGGAGGGACTCCGGCAGCTTCCTATGTTTCTGCATGCCTTCCGCCAGCCTAGAGCGGGAGATCTCCGCTCTGTTATCGCAACTGACAAAATTTTATGAATGACCACCAGAAGTGTGAAATACCGTGCGCTGAGTTTTCCCGCACGGATTTCATTAACCGCACACTTTTATCAATCGAGGCCATAGTGTATAGGCAGCATGATTTTTATTTTTTTTCTAAGAGCCAAATTAAAGTGCATAATCCAGAAAGCAGCACCATGACATGAGTTACAGCTAGTCTTAACCACTTGAGGACTGCAGGGCTAAACCCCCCTAGTGACCAGGCCATTTTTAGCAAAATTGGCCGCTGCAGCTTTAAGGCCAAGCTGCAGGGCCGCACAACTCAGCACAGAAGTGATCCCCCCCCCCCCCCTTTTTCTCCCCACCAACAGAGCTCTCTGTTGGTGGGGTCTGATCGCTCCCCCCATGTTTATTTTTTTTTAAATAAATATTGTTTTTTTTTTCTATAAAACCCCTGTTCCTTTAAATTTCTTCCCTCCCTCCCTCCCCACAGCCAGCCAATTATGGCGATCGGCTGTCATAGGCTTCTGCCTATGAGAGCCGATTGCTCTCTTGTCCCCCATGGGGACAGCCGTGTCACACGGCTGTCCCCAGTGCAGCGCTGCTGCTCATCGCAGCGCTGCTCCTAGTAAATAGACGGCGTGATCGCCATCTAACAGTCTCCCGAGCGGCAATAGCCGCTCAGACTGAAGGCGGGGCGGAGCTCCGCCCTACGAGCATGAGATGCGCGCGCGCACCATGCGCGCGATCTCATGCAAAACTGGCGTGACGCGGGCGGCAGAAGGTTAAAGTAAATCTAAATCTGCACAATAAAGATGCTCACCTATGGAGAGGGGAGGCTCTGGATACCATAGAGCCTTCACAGTTCTCTTCATCACCTCGCACCAGCATCATGCCCTGGTGTAGTTTTTTTTTTTTTTTTTTTTTTTTTTCCCATTTTTAGTTTTGATTGAAAGTTTTATTGAAGTATACAATGGTAAAATAAAACCGTGAGTTTGAGATTCAGGGTACAATCAAATGGATAAACATGAGCAACAATACAAACACAAACTTGATTGATTACTAAACAATTAAGACATTAGGTATCTCATCTATTGTTAATTATCAAGGCCACTCGGGGCTCAACACTTGATGAGAATATGATTGAGATCTCTGGGGTCCCAGGTTATGACTACCAGAGAATTATCTAGATGAATAACAATCTTAACTAAGAGTTGTGAGAGTACAAATTGATTAGAATTAACCAAACATATAACCAAAGAAGAGGAAAACTAAACTTATAATAAAGTCCATCACTGCATGATGGTATGAGGACACCTTTAATAACCACGAACCATGTTAGAGGTACAATTTATTTACAGAAAGATCAAAGCTGTAGGATAATGAGTAAGATATGAGTAGAGTACGACTCAGTGGGTGATAGCATTCTATTTTTGATGAGGCCCTTCTAAGTATAGATTTCTCTTTACCAGATTGATCAATTCAGAGATAGATGGGGTTTCCTGCTGTTTTCAGTTTGAGGCAGTAAAGGGGCCCATACACCTAATGATTTTCCCTCCGATATACAGCAGATTCGATCACTGTGATCCAAAATCAATCGTTCCCGTTAAGCCGCCCGTGCGGAAGACTTTTCTCGATCGTCGGCGGGTCGGGAGTGAGTCGATAGCGGCGATCGATTACCCGACGACCGATGCAATACATTACCTGCTCCGGCCGGCGCGAGTCCCCTCTGTCTTCTTTTCCGCTGGGTTCCGCGTTCAGGTCCGGCTGGCTTCACTTCCTGCCCCAGCAGGAAGTTTAAACAGTAGAGTGGCCTTTACTGTTTAAACTTCCCCGGACAGTAAGAAGTGAAGCCAGCCGGACCGGAGCGCGGAACCCAGCGGAGAAGAAGACAGCAGTGACCGGGAGGACTTGCGCCGTCCGGAGCAGGTAATGTATGCGGGTGGTGCGGAGGCAGCGGCAGCACCACCACAGATTGTGACCGGTTTCATGCTGAAATCGATTCACAATCCGTTTGCAGTAAAGGCAACCATACTATTCCTCTCTGATCAGATTCGATCAGAGAGGGATTTATCTGTTGTTTGAATCTGATGGCAAATCGACCAGTGTATGGCCACCTTTAGATGATTAGCTGCTAACATGAGGTGACATAACAGGGGGAGAATATCTAGCTTAATTAGGTTTATGCCTATTAGTAATACTAATTCTGGAATTGGGACCATCTGTGTATCTAGTTACATAGTTATTATGGTTGAAAAAAGACATGCGTCCATCGAGTTCAACCAGTACAAAGTACAACTCCAGCCTGCTCCCTCACATATCCCTGTTGATCCAGAGGAAGGCGAAAAAAAACACTTACAAGGCATGGTCGAATTAACCCCAAAAGAGAAAAATTCCTTCCCGACTCCAGATGGCAATCGGATAAAAATCCCTGGATCAACATCATTCGGCATTACCTAGTAATTGTAGCCATGGATGTCTTTGAACGCAAGGAAAGCATCTAAGCCCCCTTTAAATGTAGGTACAGAGTTTGCCATAACGACTTCCTGTGGCAATGCATTCCACATCTTAATCACTCTTACTGAACCCTTTCCTAAATAAATGGCTAAAACGTTTTTCCTCCATGCGCAGATCATGTCCTCTAGTCCTTTGAGAAGGCCTAGGGACAAAAAGCTCATCTGCCAAGCTATTATATTGCCCTCTGATGTATTTATACATGTTAATTAGATCTCCTCTAAGGCGTCTTTTCTCTAGACTAAATAAACCCAGTTTATCTAACCTTTCTTGGTAAGCGAGACCTTCCATCCCACATATCAATTTTGTATCTCGTCTCTGCACTATCAACTGCAATATCTTTTTTGTAATGTGGTGCCCAGAACTGAATTCCATATTCCAGATGTGGCCTTACTAGAGAGTTAAATAGGGGCAATATTATGCTAGCATCTCGAGTTTTTATTTCCCTTTTAATGCATCCCCAAATTTTTTTTAGCTGCAGCGGCTTGGCATTGAGTACGATTATTTAACTTGTTGTCGATGAGTACTCCTAAGTCCTTCTCCAAGTTTGATGTCCCCAACTGTATCCCATTTATTTTGTATGGTGCTAGACCATTGGTATGACCAAAATGCATGACTTTACATTTTTCAACATTGAATTTCATCTGCCATTTATGTGCCCATATAGCCATCCTATCCAGATCCTGTTGCAATATGACACGATCTTCCTGAGAGTTGATGATTCTGCACAATTTTGTATCATCTGCAAAAATAGCAACATTGCTCACTACTGCATCTACTAGGTCATTAATAAATAAATTGAAGAGCACTGGACCCAGTACAGACCCCTGTGGGACCCCACTGCTAACAGTCTCCCATTTTGAGTACGATCCATTGACCACAACTCTTTGTTTTCTGTCCATTAGCCAGTTCTCTATCCATGCACACAGACTCTTCCCCAGTCCTTGCATCCTCATCTTTTGCACCAGACTTTTGTGGGGAACAGTGTCGAAGGCCTTTGCAAAGTCCAAGTATATCACATCTACAGCATTCCCAATATCCATATTAGCATTCACTACCTCATAAAAGCTGAGCATGTTAGTCAAACAGGACCTGTCTTTAGTAAACCCATATTGATGCTGAGAAATAAGATTTTCTACTATGAAGTCATGTATAGTATCTCTTAGTAACCCCTCAAATAGTTTGCATACTTAAATGTTAAGCTTACAGGTCTATAATTTCCTGGATCTGATTTTTTTGCCCTTCTGAAAGCGGAATATAACCCTGCATTTCAACTTTGCTCTAAAACATTTACAGCATATTATATGCAAAAAAGCATTTTTTTTTTACTAGACCAGCATTGGAAGGGTTAAACACAGAGGTTTAAAAGTTCCGTGGAGAGATATGCAGAAGTTCAGATTGTTACATTCTATTTAGTTAAATGTATCTATTGAGAAATGTTACACACTTTGGCTGTCCTCCAGCTCCTTCTCAGTCAGAGAGTGAGTCACATTCAACACTTAGATACATTTATGTAAACAAAATGTATCTGTCAGCTTCGGATGTGTCTGCAGAAATCTCCAGGAACTTTAAAGCTCTGTGTAACCCTTCCAATGCTGGCCTAGTAAAAAAAAAAATATGCTGGTTGCATATAATAAACTGTAAATAATGTTTTAGAGCAAAGTTGAAATGCAGGGTTATATTCCGCATTAAATAATGGGAAAACGTGGGCTGTACGCCAATCCACTGGGACTCTGCCAGTTGAAAGAGGGATCACAAAAGATAAGATAAAGGGGTTTATCTATAACTGAAATTAATTCCCTTAGGACCCGAGGATGCATGCCATCCGGGCCAGGTGCCTTGTCTATATTTTTAATTTATTTAGTCTTGCCTTCACTTCTTCCTGCGTTAAGTATTTAATATTACAGTTAGAAGATTGAGACTCTTCTGCCTCTGTAATTTGCAACAGTGCTGTTTCCTTTGTGAAGACAGAAGCAAAGAAGCATTTAGGGCCCTTTTCCACTAGCAATCAATAGCGTTCACGCTGAACGCTAGCGATTGCTGAATCGCAATTACCGGCGATTCCCCTACGTTCGCGGCCGCGATTTTGCTATGCTATGCACTGCATAGCAAAATCGCGGCAAATATCGCTCCGCCGCGCGTTTGCGTTCCCGGCAAAAACGAATCGCGGTAGTGGAAATGACCTACCACGATTCCTATGTTAAAAAGCAAACCGCTAGCGGTTTGCGTTTTTGCGATTCAGCCAGCGCAAATGCGCTGGTGGAAAAGGGCCCTTTAAAACTCTGCCTTACCTTGGTCATCCACCATTGAGTTCCCACCCTCATCCTTTAGGAGTCCTATACAGTCAACCTTTCTTTTTTTAGAGTTGATGTACTTGTAAAACTTTTTTGGGTTAGATTTGATATCCCTAGCTTTTCAGCTTCGATCTTTGCCAGCCTAATTTATTTTTTACAATTTTTATTGCACTCCTTATAACTGCTTAGTGCAGCCTCGGTCCCCTCCTGTTTTAGGACCTTATAGGCATTCCTTTTCCTCTTCATTTTATCCCTAACCTTTCTATTCATCCATAGAGGCCTTTTTTTATTCCTAGACATTTTGTTTCCATATGGGATATACATACTACAATATTGAGAATAAGTTTAAAAGCTTGCCTTTTCCCTTCAATGTCCTCCCCTTGTAGTACATTATCCCAGTTCACCAAACTTAGTGCCTGCCTAATTTGATTGAACTTTGCTTTTCTAAAATTAATAGTTTTTAGTGGTCCCGCTGCCCCGTGGCCCATCAGTCACCAGATCAAACGTTATGTTGTGATCACTATTTCCCAAATGTTCTTGAACCTGCACATTTGATACATTATCTGGTCTATTAGAAATGATCAGATCCAGCAACGTATTCCCCCTAGTTGGTTCCGTTACCATTTGAGTCAAGTAATTGTCCTGTAGTGCTGCCAGAAATCTGCTGCTTTTACCAGAATGGGTAGCCTCATTACCCCAGTCAATGTCTGGAAAGTTGAAGTCGCCCATAACTATGACCTCATTTTTACTTGCAGCTTTTTCAATTTGCTGTAGTAATCGCAGTTCTGCAGCTTCATTAATATGAGGTGGTCTGTAGCATACCCCAATAAGCAATTGGCAACTTTTATTTCTACCATGAATATTTACCCAAACGGACTCCACATCTTCGCAATCTTCCTCCATCTCATCGTTGAGGACAGCTGTAAAAGAATTCTTAACAAAGAGACAAACCCCTCCACCTTTTTTCCCTGTTCTATCCCTCCTAAACACATTGTATCCTTTTAAATTAGCTATCCAGTCATGGCTTTCATCCATCCATGTTTCGGTTATTCCCACAATGTCATAGCCTTTGTCATTCAGAATGAACTCTAGTTCGTCTATTTTATTTGCAATTCTCCGAGCATTGGTTACCATGCACTTTATATTTTTACCACCACATTTACCAATTTTGTTTACATGAAATGGGCTACTTGAAGTTTTACCAACCTCCTTAATCTTTGCACTGTCCCCACCCCCCTCTCCACCCCCCATAGTTAGGTTCCCACTGTCTTTTGACCTTATCTTGTCTACGTATTGAGACTATCCTCCCGCCTCCCCCCAGATCCTAGTTTAAAATCTCCAACCGTTAAGCCATCTTCTCCCCCAATGCAGCTGCACCCTCCCCATTAAGGTGCAGCCCATCCCTGCTGTAGAACCTGTAGCCGACTGCAAAGTCTGCCCAGTTCTCCAGGAACCCAAACCCTTCCTTCCTACACCTAGGTAGTTGCATATCCATACGTCCTTATTTCTGTGTACTCCCATAACGTGAACCAGAGTTCCAGTTTCTTTATGGCATGTCCAGCAAATGGGACATATTTGGAGAGAAAGCTAATTTTCGAGAGGTTAGATACCATCGGGCAAAGCATTTGATATTGTACCCAATGGGATTCACATTTATACAGTTTGGATACTGTTTTGAGAGCTTGTAAAATTTGGGGCTAGTGAGCTTTTGATTTAAAGGACATGTCCAAGGTGTATAAAAACCAAAAATCCACTTACCTGGGGCTTCCTCCAGCCCCTAGCAGCCGTCCGTTGCCCTCGCCACAGCTCTGCTCCCTGCTGGTGGCCCGGGGTCACCTCCAGTACAGGAGGCCTACTTGTGCTCCGTGTAGCTCACGTAGTCGTGCTGATTTCATCCAGACTGTACTGTACAGGCGCAGTAGGTTTGCGCCTGCGCAGTACAGTCTGAATGACGTCAGTGCAACTCCTTGAGCCGTATGGTGAAGATGGCCTATCCATACTGTGAGGGCTTGAGTCAGGGCTTACACAAGTGCAGTGAGGAGGCGTCGGCCTTCAGAAGTACTCAAGGACGTGAGTACTT
The DNA here is from genome assembly GCF_040937935.1 of Hyperolius riggenbachi. Taxonomy (NCBI): domain Eukaryota; kingdom Metazoa; phylum Chordata; class Amphibia; order Anura; family Hyperoliidae; genus Hyperolius; species Hyperolius riggenbachi. Next base: position 115,807,453 of record NC_090657.1, on the reverse strand, counting down.
CCAAAGACTGCCGAGGAGCAGAACTTCACGGGGGGGCAGCGCTGTAAAGGGGGATGGTGGGAGCACCATGAAGATTCTGTGGGATCCTGAACCTTTCCTCTCCATAGGCAATTATCAAACACTTTTTTTTTCCTTTTGCGTGTGTGCCACTTATGATTTAAAGCACACCTGAACTGAGAGGGGATATTGAGGCTGACATTTCCATTTAACCCTCCGGCGGTATGATTCTTTCTAGATTCTAGGGTCTAAAAGCAGTGCAATTTTTTTTTTTGCTGACTTTGAAGACACTAAAACAGAAAACAATCATGTTGCTAGAGAGCCTGCAGCAGCCCCTGCACGTTACCTTCCTGGAATCAAGCGATGCAGTTCTCCCTCCAGGTGGCACTGTGTCCCTGTAGTGAGATCGCCGTCTGTCGTCATGACAAATGGTGATCTCACCCAAAGCAGGCAGAGCCTCGAAAGACAGAATGGCTACTGGCATCTGGATCCAGGGGGAGGTGAGTTAAAAGGCCCGCTGCACATAGCACTCTGCACAGACCTCCCGGCGGCTACCATGAGTCAGGATCAGTATTACCGCACCTGGCTTTTTTTTCCCCACCCGAGCCTGACTTGGTATAACCGCCAAGGAGTTCAAATAATGCGTTTTGCCTGGCTGTCCTGTTAAGCCCTTTGCCTCTAATACTTTTAGCAGATCAGGTGTTCTGACTAAATAAACATGCTTGATTCAGGTGTGTGATTTAGACAATAATGCCAAAGAGATCAGCAAAACTGGCAGGCAATTGGTATTGTTAAACCACTTCAGCCTTCAGTCGTGTTTCACTTTATGCATCAGAGCAATTTTCACCTCCCATTTATTCGCCTATAACTTTCACTACTTATCACGATGAACTGATCTATATCTTGTTTTTTTCGCCACCAATTAGGCTTTCTTTGGGTGGTACATTTTGCTAGGAGCTATATTACTGGAAATGCATTTTAACAGGAAGAATAAGAAAAAAAGGAAAATTCATTTCTCAGTTTTCGGCCATTATAGGTTTAAAATACATGCTTCCATAAATAAAACCCACGTATTGTATTTGCCTAATAGACCCGGGTATTACACCGTTTAACTTATGTCACAATGTATGGCGACAATGTTTTTTGGAAGTAAGGGCATTTATTCCGTTTTGCATCAATCACTATTTACAAGCTTATAATAAAAAAGAAATATTTCATCTTTACATGGATATTTAAAGAGTTTAGACCCTTAGGTAAATTTAAATTTTTTTTTAATTGAACATTTTATTTGGGTATTTTGTATGTAAATAGTAATTTTTTTTATGTTAATATGTGTTGTTTTTTTAAATGTAGATGTAGTTTTACTATTTGGCCACAAGATGAGTTTGTTTACATTACGTCACTCGTATAGTAGCATGTACGCTTAGAGGGACGTAGGGGGTACGTAAGATGCAGAAAGAGCGAGGCTTCTGAGAGAAGCGGTTGCTTTTTCTGTGGGGGAAATTGATCAATTATCGGGCACCATGTCCCGATTCATTGATTCCCTGGCTAACGAACTGCGGGCCGGGAGCGCACATGCGGCCTTTTGGACGTATGCTATTCGTCCAAAAGGCCAAAGTAGTTAAAAGGAAAAAATATGGCTGTCATCATATTCCTCTCAATTCAGGTGTCCTTAATGCTGGGAATACACGGGTCGATCCGGCGGCCGATTAGCTGCCGGATCGACCCCAGCTGCGTCCCCGCTCGTCCGCGCAGATCGATTGCCGCTCGTCCCCGCCGGCGCTTACTTATCAGCGCTTGATTCCCTGCCATTGTCCGCCGGCGGGGATCGAGCGGGCGGGAGTCGAGCGGCTTGATCAGGCCAGCTGAATATTATCAGCTGGCCGGATTAGCTGGTCGATGCACGGTACAGAAACGTACCGTGTATCCCCAGCATTAGAGACTCTGAAGTCTCAAAAAAAGTATTTTTATTTAAAGGAATACTATCAATACCCAAGTGTTATGACAATGTACAAATAATGTCTAAGTAGCTGTGTAAACATTTTCCTATTTTTCATATTAAATATCAGAGACAAAAGCTTTAACTGTGTGTAGGGTTTAGCTCTATTGGGACAAATCATTTGCATAGGGGTGTCTGTTTCAATGCACAGCCAGTGTTGTTTTTTGCATATCAAACTACATAGTATTTTACCCTGAAAGCCAAAAAAAATGAAAAGCTGTGCTGTCGCAGACAATTAAAACAAGTTACATTTCCTCTGCTCTCTTGCAGACAGCTCATAAACATGCAGCTTCTTCTGAGAGCTCTCTGACACAGTTAACTACTAGTGTTGATCAAGAAGTGTTCGCCCCTGTTCGGGATTCGGCAAATTTTGTGGTGTTCGAGTTCACGGCGAACACCATCCGGACACCTCAGCGTCCGTGATGGACGCTCGGCCACGCGGCTCAAACTTGTCCTTGGCCGAACGTGGCCGTACGATCGGTCGAATGCACGTCTCGCGCTGTGATTGGCCGAGCGGGTCACGTGTTCGGGTGCATAAATACCCGAACACGCGTGATCAGCGCCATTTGCTTTGGGGTTTAGCTTTGGGTAGGTAGGGAGTTTAGCGTAGCGTACTGTCTGCCAGTGTCAGCCGCAGGGCCCCAGCCTCACCGCTGACAGCAGCACCCACAGGGCCTCACTGCCAGCCCGGCCAGCCACAGGGCCCCAGCCTCACCGCTGACAGCAGCTGCAGCACCCATAGGGCTGTTAACCACCTTAGCGGTATGGACGAGCTCAGCTCGTCCATTACCGCCAGAGGGTGCCGCTCAGGCCCTGCTGGGCCGATTTTGATGAAATAAAAAGCAGCACACGCAGCCGGCACTTTGCTAGCCGCGTGTGCTGCCAGATCGCCGCAGCTCTGCGGTGATCCGCCGCGAGCAGCGGTGATCCGCCGTGAGCAGCGGCGAAAGAGGGTCCCCCCAGCCGCCCGAGCCCTGCGCAGCCGGAACAAATAGTTCCGGCCAGCGCTAAGGGCTGGATCGGAGGCGGCTGACGTCAGGACGTCGGCTGACAGCCATGACGTCACTCCGCTCGTCACCATGGCGACGAGGAAAGCCAAACAAGGAAGGCTGCTCATTGCAGCCTTCCTTGTTAGTTCTGCTTGCCGGAGGCGATCGGAAGAACGCCTCCGGAGCGCCCTCTAGTGGGCTTTCATGCAGCCAACTTTCAGTTGGCTGCATGAAATTTTTTTTTTTTTAATTAAAAAAAAAAACCCTCCCGCAGCCGCCCTGGCGATCTCAATAGAACGCCAGGGTGGTTAAAAATCCACACGTAATTTCAGTGACTTTTGCAGCATATTGTTTGTTAACCATCTTAGCGGTATGGACGAGCTCAGCTCGTCCATCACCGCCGATGGCTGCCGCTCAGGCCCTTCTGGGCCGATTTTGATGAAATAGAGGAGCACATGCAGCCGGCACTTTGCCAGCCGCGTGTGCTACCTGATCGCCGAGCGGCGGCGATGGGTCCCCCCAGCCGCCCGAGCCCTGCGCAGCCGGAACAAATAGGGTCGGCCAGCGCTAAGGGCTGGATCGGAGGCGGCTGATGTCAGGACGTCGGCTGACGTCCATGACGTCACTCCGCTCGTCGCCATGGCGACGAGGAAAGCCAAACAAGGAAGGCCGCTCATTGCAGCCTTCCTTGTTAGTTCTGATTGCAGAAGGCAATCAGAAGAATGCGTTGGGAGCGCCCTCTAGCGGGCTTTCATGCAGCCAACTTTAAGTTGGCTGCATGAAATAGTTTTTTTTTTTAATAAAAAAAAAAAAACCCTCCCGCAGCCGCCCTGGCGATCTCAATAGAACGCCAGGGTGGTTAAAAATCCACACGTATTTTCAGTGGCTTTTGCAGCATATTGTTTGTTAACCATCTTAGCGGTATGGACGAGCTCAGCTCGTCCATCACCGCCGATGGCTGCTGCTCAGGCCCTTCTGGGCCGATTTTGATGAAATAGAGGAGCACATGCAGCCGGCACTTTGCCAGCCGCGTGTGCTACCTGATCGCCGAGCGGCGGCGATGGGTCCTCCCAGCCGCACGAGCCCTGCGCAGCCGGAACAAATAGTTCCGGCCAGCGCTAAGGGCTGGATCGGAGGCGGCTGATGTCAGGACGTCGGCTGACGTCCATGACGTCACTCCGCTCGTCGCCATGGCGACGAAGAAAGCCAAACAAGGAAGGCCACTCATTGCAGCCTTCCTTGTTAGTTCTGATTGCCGAAGGCAATCAGAAGAATGCGTTGGGAGCGCCCTCTAGCGGGCTTTCATGCAGCCAACTTTCAGTTGGCTGCATGAAATAGTTTTTTTTTTAATAAAAAAAAAAACCTCCCGCAGCCGCCCTGGCGATCTTAATAGAACGCCAGGGTGGTTAAAAAAAACATTCAGTGCCACCAAGTGGAATCACCTGCGTACCACCAATCCACATGTATTTTCACTGACTTTTGCTGCATATTGTTTAATAAAAAAAATGTCATCTTTGTGACAAGTAACGACTACTACCGGTATGAAGAAATCCAGTGAAAGAGGGAGGGGCAGGGGAAGAGGTGTTTCCCCTGACCACGTACAGGCCGTGGTGGCGCACCTAAGAAAACACCCTCAATGCTGCCCATCTGCCCCAGTCAAAAAACAAATTACATTACAAGACCCCTATTTGCGACAATCAATTCCTCAAAAACCCCAGATTACCTTCAGAAGAGCCCCTAATCTGCGTAACCTTCTAGCACCTAGTAAACCCCGAACAACTACAGCAAACACAAATCCAAAGCAAAAACATATCCCAGGATGCTACCCATGTAACAACACCAGATGTAAGGCCTGCCCGTTTATTAATGCCACCAACTCTTTTTGCTCCAACACCACAAAGATTAATTATCCAATCAAACACCCGATAACCTGTACCTCCAGATATGTCCTATACATTATCTCCTATCCCTGTCACCTCCAGTACGTGGGCCGTACCACACAACCGGCGCGCAGTCGTATTGGACAACACAAAAGAAATACTAAAAAAACTTTCCCCTTCACAGCGTCTCCAGATACTTCGGCACTCACCACCACAATGACCCCACACTATTCCATATAACACTTATAGAAACCATTGACCAACAACTGCACAATGCTTTTGAAATATTGAAAGCGAGAGAGATGTTTTGGACACAAATGTTGAGGACCCTCATTCCTGAAGGACTCAACGAACAATTAGAAAAAATCCACTAATCCTATTGAATCAATAGTAATTTTAACCCAGTCGCCTCTTTTATCGGTCCTCGTCATACGTTCGAGCTTTTAATACTTTGTATTTTCACCTTTTATTAATTTGTGTGTTTTCTTATTGTTCGTTTTTATTATATCTTCCTGATTTTATCATTGTAATGTATATTTCTAATTCCTTTTATAATTACCAATATTTTGACTAATTTTTATTATTATGCAACTTCTATTCTCTGTACAAGTATGGTCCTTATCCCGATAGCCTAATGTCTTTTATATTATTTATATTATAACACGGGAATATACAGCGACATTTGCACTAAACTACATAACATACAGTGATGACCAGAATTTTATGGCCTATTTTATAACCTTGACAGCCAAATCCGCATCCCCATGCGTTTTTTTTGACGCAACATCTGTTCCCACGCCGCCCTACGCATGGCGGCTTGAAAGTACGCATGTGCCACTGTCGCATGCGGCTAAAAATACGCATGCCCGGGACGCAATGACGCGTCAAATATACGCATGCGCGCATTGCGTAATGACGTAATTACGCATGGCGGGAAACCAAGCGCCCGCCCCATATTCTAATGAAGTAAGGGGTGGGAATCACCACTATAAAAACGGCAGTTCAGTAGCACTTGGTTACTGAGGCGCCAAGTGCTACCTGGACATACTGCTGGTAAGCTACTCACTTTATTTAATCCTAGATGTTTTTTTTCTAACCATGACTAGCACTATCTGTATTTTAAGACAGGCTTAATTTTTCCCCCCTACCTCTGTAACATGATGGACACGCATACATACGCACTCCGATGTGTTTGTGAATATTTATATATGTTTTTTTTAAAAGTGTTTATAACTGTTTATCTGGCAATTACTCCATGTGTATATGGATATATATTAGCTTTTTTTACACATATGCTGTAGATCACCCCTTTCCCCCCCCCCCCCCCCATTCTGCTCACCTTAAGATGCTCATTGCTGTTTTTACTTGTGCAGTATGTTCAGAAATGTACAAATGCGTTGCCTCTTACCCCCAGTTGTGTGCTCCGTCCTGTATTTGCCTGATGAAGCGGCTTGACCTGCGAAGCGCGTTGCGATCTACCCTTGGAGTATACCAATAAATATTCCCTTTGTTTGAATACACAGTGTAGTGTCTGCTTGCGGGAGGTAAGTCCACCACTGCCTCCCACGCAATCTTTTAAAACTTTTTTAAATACTGTTTTTTTTATTCTTTTGGCGCCTCTGTTCTCAAATATAATCACTAATCCACAAGAACGGGAAGATTTAATGAATTGGTTGACCTCTCAAGAGTCCAGCAGTGGGTTAAGCACCAGCCCATCATTGTCAGGAACGAAGTCCTCTGCCAGTTATATGGAGCCAGTGGGCACAAAGGTGACACAACCAGCAGCTACAGCATGCACACGACAACCAAATACAGAGTCTGAACAATTCTTGTACGACACAGTGGGCTATTCGGAGGAGCTATTCGCACCCGCACAAACTGCCATCTGTGAAAGGTCAATGGAACAGCCACAAATCTTGTGCCCGGTTTCACAGGCAGTGGATGATGAAAATGCACCAATCACTGAAAGGCAAAGCAAGGACGAAGACCCCCAAATCCCGGAGCAATGTGCGCAGGAATTGGAATGGCAGGAGGGCTGCACAGAACATGAAGAACAGATGGGATTGAGGTGCGCAGAGGTTGTTCTGATGAGCTCTACTCCACCGCACACATATGAGCCCACCATGAGTTCCTCACAGACCGCCGCTGTGAGCAGCACTCCCAATAGCAACAGCCAACGCCCCACGCAAGTTATGACATCCACCCCAGCAGCCAGTGGTCAGTAGCAGCCCTCCCCGGACGAGAGCGTTTTGTCCGGCGCCAGGGCGATTGAGGGCTGCCGTTGAGGAGATGATGGGGCCTGATGTGGAGGAGGAGGTTGGGCTCAGGCCAGGATCCCAAGTTAATGTTGAGGACGATGAGGGGTCTGTGTCTGGGGATGTTGGGATTAGCAGAGGTGGGGGGGGATCAGGAGAAGAGTTCTATGATGATGATCGGGACCATCTGTATGTGCCTCAGACCCCGGAAAACATGTTGTATCATGTGTTTAGGTACTAAAATCTGTGTTCCCAGCACTGCCCGGGTCCACGGATGCATATAATTTTTGGGCAGCACTATCAAACTGCGGTACTATCAGTGAGTTGCCATGGCCCTTCTGTGCTGCCGCACTGACCGTCCGCTTTGTCCTCCTGACTGTCGCTGCTAAAGTCTGCCTTCACGGACGGTCAGTTCGCGCAGTTCCACCTCCAACACCGCTTGCCTGCAGAGGATGGTCAAGGATTACATATCAGATGGCATAGCCGTGGTCAACGATCCATCAGCCCCCTTTAATTATTGGGTCTCTAAGCTAGACCCCTGGCACTGCAAGCAATAGAGGTGCTGGCTTGCCCTGCCACCAGCGTTCTGTCCGAACGTTGTTTCAGTGCTGCCGGAGGCATCGTTACAGATGGGCGTATCAGCCTCTCCACAGCAAATGCAGACCATCCGACACAAATAAAAATGAATAAATCGTGGATTGGAACCGACTTCCCAACACCCCGCGACCAACCACCCTGAACATCTGTGCTGGGTTAGCATTGCCGACCTCCCACATAGGAATAGGACTGCTTTTCAGGAATATCTCCTTTGTATAATATTTATCAATGCATGGCGGCAAAATGCATTGGTTTAAAGTGAACCTGAGGTGAGAATGAGATGGAGGTTGTCATATTTATTTCCTTTTAAACCAGGGCTGTGGAGTCTGAGGCCCGGTTCACATTAGCGGTCGCCGTCCGGAATCGCCGTGCCGGAGCCGGACCGCATGCAGAACGGACGCACGGCATAGCAATGAAAGCCTATGCGTCCGTTCACATGCGTCCGTTTCATCCGGACCGGATCCGGACTCCGGCAGAAGACCCAACATGCGCTATTTTTTGGTCCGGCTCCTCCGGCAGCCGTATCCGGAGCGGAGCCGGACTGCACCATCCGGCCAATACAAACCAATGAGAACCGGAGAGCGCACAACACACTGGCTAAAAATCCGGATGTTCTACCCCACTTCCTATGCGTATTGTAGCGGCGATTTTGGATGGGGACACATGGGCAAGCATTTTGGAGTGGAGCAGCAGTGACTTTAAACGTGCTGGAGATGTTGGCAGTATGTCGGAGGTGGAGGTGAGTGCTAAACAGCGGAGGGCCTGATTCCACAGGTCCACCTTCTGCTGACCTCCCAGACCCCACCATGTTTATTCTATTTCTACTATCTTTTGCCAAACTGATCCGGATCGCATCCTGATGAACACCTGATGCAACCTGACCAGATCCGGATCGGATCCGGATCAGAACCGTACGGTTCCGATCCGGATCCGGTCCGTTTGGCAGAGAACCGCAAGTGTGAACCGGGCCTGAGTCGGGACAATTTTGGGTGCCCGGAGTTGGCGTCGGGGAAAAATGCACCGGCTCCGACTCCTAATGAATTTAAACTGTAATTAAAGCCAGGAGTGTTTTGCACCTGCGCAACAGGGCTGCGCAGGTGTAGTACACTCCCGGTGGCGGAGTGTGTGCATGCGCATTACGCCAGACTGGCTCAAGTACCTGGACTCATAGCAGAAGATCCAGGTGGCGAAGGAGGACAGCGAGGGACTGATTGGCCTGAAGGGGGCTGGAGGAAGCCCCAGGTATGTATAAAACTTGAATTACATCTGTCTCAGGTTTACTTTGTTACACAGTAGTACTATACTCTACATATGCACTCCCCACAGAGCTGCAGGGAATCCACTGAGAATGTTGTGCACATTGAACACAGAGGTGTTGTCCATCACCCATAAACCTGGTTCAGATTGTGCATGAAGAATGTGTAATAGAGGAAGAATCTCCTTATTCCCCTGCAGAGTACCTGCACATCACTCTTACATGTACCCACAGTTACATTGCCTAGGGCCTGATGTTCTTTGTTACGGCCTGTACCTTTTACAAGTACTCTTACCAAGGACTAGTTTTAGTCTATGACTAAAGGGAAAAAATATGACAGTCTCCATATCCTTCTCACTTCAGTTGTCTTTTAAAATTCCTAAGCGTTGGCAGTTGAGACGAATTTCATGTTACATACTTTCAATCAACAAGATTGTAATATGCAAATTAGAGTAGTCTGAGGAATCCTAAACTGAGGAGTCAATCGGTGGATTTTTGTACCGACTCCGGTTGCTTTGCTGGTCCTATTGATAGTACGACAGCTTTTCAGGATTAGGGTTATCCTGACAGGGTTAGGGTTTTAGTACTACGACTGCTTTCCAGGAACACACACACACACACACACACACACACACACACACACACACACACACACACACACACACACACACACACACACACACACACACACACACACACACACACACACACACTTTGCAGAAGTTTCCGTCATATTTTTCTGTATGGTTTTTCTGGCCTGCAAAGCAGAAATATTCGGGTCACCATTGGGTTCGGAATTCGGCCCGAACATGCTGAATATCGGGACGAACTGACTCGAACATTTAGGTGTTCGATCAACACTAACTACACTGTGAGGGAAACTCCCCTCCCCTCATAAACTCTCGTCAGAAATTAAAGACAGTGCCGACAGTTCAGAGTGAAAGGAATTTGTTACAGTAAACAAGAGCTAAGCAAATGAAATGTATACATCATTTGCCAGCACTTAAAGTGGATCCGAGATGAACTTTTACTCATTGCATAATTGTGTTCCTTTCCTATTGTTTATAGGGCATTCCTCAAGCCAAATACGTTTTTGTTTTGTTTTAATACCCTAATTTCCTAAAAACTAAACAAGCCACACCCACAGCTTCTCCAGAGTGCCTTGGCGCTTGCAAGGGATTGTGGGATTTCAGTCTGGGCAGGTAAAAAAGGTGTTACTAGCTATAGATTTCAGAGGCAGAGTTTTCACAATCTGAGAGCTGCAGTGCAGATACAGATCAGTTGCCTGTGTAATGGAGGAGATAAGAGTGGAGTTTTCACAGAATATGCAGATTAGCATGCCTAGATACAGATAAGCTTGCCTGTGTGTGTAATTGTGTAATAGTGACAAGCAGAAAACATGTCTGCTCCCATTGTAATACAGGAAAAAATATTAATATACTGTTGAAGCGGTTTGAAGATAGATTTGCTGTGTAAACTATCTAAACTTTAGATAAGATATATAGACAAGTCACTTGTTATATTTAGTTTTTCATCTCGGATCTGCTTTAAGCAACTCTCTCAAACTCAGGTTAAAAAACACGTTAATCGATAGTATCCCTTTAACAAATGTTTAATATGTTAGCCCTAACTAAACCGCTGCTTTCCCAACGCTGTACACTATCTAAATCCCCCAAACTCCCCGGGGGGCAATCCGGGCAGCGCTTCTGTGAGAGGCAGAGCTATGAGCCGTAGCTCTGCCTCTCAGCGCGTCGGGCAGCCCGGATCGCCGCCTCTCCCCTGCCCCTCTGTCTTCCTTCACTTAGACGCGTGTGAGGCAGGACTGCAGCTCCTAAATCGCAGCGCTGTACTTTGTAAATAGATTGTGGTTTCGCCATCTAACAGTCTCCTAGTGGCGATCGATGCTTGGAGACTGATGTCGGAGCTGAGCTCCATCATTCAAGCGGAGAAGGGCAGGCAATGATAGACAGTCTTCAGACACTCCCAGCTGTATTAGTTAAGTCTGAGGGGAAAGTAAAAAAGAAAACCCTGCATGCCCTGCAACTTCCTTTGTGTAGCAGATGTACCAAATAAGTCTGTGAAACTGGAATTATGTTTTATGGTGAAGAAAAATGAGTGATTTTTAACTTTTGGATTGCCTGATTAGCATCCGTATTACTTGTTTACCAGATAAAAATAAATAAATTATTTTTGATTTCATTTTATGCGTGACAGTTGCTCTTTAAAGGACACCAGAACTGAGAGGTATATGATGGCTGCCATATTTGTTTCTTTTTAAACAATACCAATTGCCTGGCCGTTTTGCTGATCTTTGTCTCATTATTGTCTGAAACGCACTCCTGAATCAAGCATGTGGCTAATCAAGTCAGACTTTAGTCAGAACACCTGATCTGCTAAAAGTATTAGAGGCAGAGGCTTAGCAGGACAGCCAGGCAAAATGCATTATTTGAACTCCTTGGCGGTTATACAAAGTCAGGCTCGGGTGGGGGGGGAAAAAAAAGCCAGGTGCGGTAATACTGAGCCTGACTCATGGTAGCCGCCGGGAGGTCTGTGCAGAGTGCTATGTGCAGCGGGCCTTTTAACTCTCCTACCCCTGGATCCAGATGTCAGTAGTCATTCTCCTGTCTTTGGAGGCTCTGCCTCCTTTGGGTGAGATCACCGTTTGTCATCATGACGACAGACTGCACTCTCACTACAGGGTTACAGTGCCACATGGAGGGAAAACTGCATCGCTGGATCCCAGGGAGGTGAGTAACGTGCAGGGGCTGCTGCAGGCTCTCTAGCAACCTGTTTTAGTGTCTTTAAAGTCTGCAAAAAATTGCACTGCTTTTAGTCCCTAAAATCCAGAAAGATACATACCGCCGGGGGGTTAAATGGAAATGTCCGCCTCAATATGCCTTCTCAGTTGAGGTGTGCTTTAAATCATAAGTGACACACACAAAAGAAAGTGTTTGATCGCCTATGGAGAGGAAAGGTTCAGGATCCCACAGAATCTTCCTGGTGCTCCCACCATCCCCCTTTACAGCGCTGCCCCCCAGTGAAGTTCTGCTCCTCGGCAGTCTTTGGAAGTACTCACGTCCTTGAGTACTTCTGAAGGCCGACGCCTCCTCACTGCACTTGTGCAGCCCTGACTCAAGCCCTCACAGTATGGATAGGCCATCTTCACCATATGGCTCAAGGAGTTGCACTGACGTCATCCAGACTGTACTGCGCAGATGCAAAACTACTGCGCCTGCACAGTAGTCTGGATGAAGTCAGCGCGACTACGTGAGCGACACGGAGCGCAAGTAGGCCTCCTGTACCTGACCTCGCCACCGGCAGGGAGCAGGGCTGCGGCGAAGACACAGGACGGCTGCTAGGGGCTGGAGGAAGCCCCAGGTAAGTGGATTTTTGTTTTTTATGCACCTTGGACGTGTCCTTTAAATCAAAAGCTCACCAGCCCCAAATTTTACAAGCTCTCAAAACAGTATCCAAACTGATATTGTACCCAATGGGCTTCACATTTATACAAACGCTTTACCCGATGGTATCTAACCTCTCGAAAATTAGCTGCCTTCTCCCCAGATATGTGCCCTATTTGCTGAAAAAGCCATAAACGAACTCTGGTCCACATGTTATGGGAGTACACAGAAATAAGGACATTTTAGTCAGACATATGAATATGCAACTACCTAGATACACAGATGGTCCTAATTCCAGAATTAGTATAATTACTAACAGGCATAAACCTAATTAAGCTCGATATTTGCCCCCTGTTGTCACCTCATGTTAGCATGTCGCCTTACTGCCTCTAAAAAAAAAAAAGGAAGAAAACCCCATCTATCTCCCAATTGATCAATCTGGCAAAGAGAAATCTACACCTAGAAGCCGATGACCGCTGATCAACGGGGGATGGGTGGCTGGGGATGGGGGGCGCTGGGGGGAAAAAAGTGGTTTTTTTTTTTAATTTAAAAAAAAAAAATCAAACAGCCCAGCAGCTATTAGGGCCCACAAACAGTAAGCTCTGTAGGTGGGCAGAAAGGGGAGGTGTGAGAGATCACTTGTGTGCGGAATTGTATGGCCCTGCAGTGAGCCCTTAAAGCTGTAGTGGCATAATTTGTAAATAAATAAATAAATATAAAAATAGCCTGGTCGCTAGGGGGTAAAGCCTGTGGTCCTCAAGTGGGGAAAGGTTATGCTGTTGATCTTTTAGACCATAGAGGACTTTCTGAGTTCAGGTCTGCTTTAAAAGGAAATATGCAGCCTCTATATCCCTCTGTTAAAGGGAAGGTTCAGGGAGGTGGGTAAAAAATCAAAATCAATTTCCACTTACCTGGGGCTTCCTCCAGCCCGTGGCAGGCAGGAGGTGCCCTCGCCGCCGCTCCGCAGGCTCCCGGTGGTCTCCGGTGGCGCGCCCGACCTGGCCAGGCCGGCTGCCAGGTCGGGCTCTTCTGCGCTCCAAGGCCCGGAACTTCTGCGTCCCACGCCGGCGCTCTGACGTCATCGGACGTCCTCCGGGCTCTACTGCGCATGCGCAGAACTACTGCGCATGCGCAGTAGAGCCCGGAGGACGTCCGATGACGTCAGAGCGCCGGCGTGGGACGCAGAAGTTCCGGGCCTTGGAGCGCAGAAGAGCCCGACCTGGCAGCCGGCCTGGCCAGGTCGGGCGCGCCACCGGAGACCACCGGGAGCCTGCGGAGCGGCGGCGAGGGCACCTCCTGCCTGCCACGGGCTGGAGGAAGCCCCAGGTAAGTGGAAATTGATTTTGATTTTTTACCCACCCTCCCTGAACCTTTCCTTTAAAGAGAACCTGTACTGAGTAAAAATATTTAAAATAAACACGAGGTAACTTCAAATGAATATTGCATAGTTACCTTTCCATCAGTTCCTCTCAGAACCTCACCATTTTCTTCTGACAATAATCCCTTCCAGTTCTGACAACATTTTGTCAGATCTGAAATATTTCAGTTGCTGTCAGTAAAATATCAGTTGCTGTCAGTTATAGCTGAGAGGAAAACGAATGTACCAGGTAATGTCCATGTTTCCCTATGGCTCAAGTGGGCGATGTTACAGTTTAACTGTGTGCTGACCAGAAAGCTGTTATGGGTAATGGCCATTTTCAAAATGGAGGACGGAAAATTCCCTTGATCACAGTGAACAAATAGGACGTGGGACAGGAGAAAGACACTGAGGAGAAGACTACATGGAAGGTAAGTATGACTTGTGTATGCTTATTTTGACTTTTAATTTTCAGTTCAGGTTTTCTTTAAAGCGAACCTTAAGTCAAGTAAAAAAAATTAGATTTACTCACCTGGGGCTTCCCTCAGCCCCCAGCAGCCGATCGGTGCCCTCGCAGCTCCGCTCCGATGTCCCAGGACCCGCCGGCGACGACTTCCAGTTTGGCCGTCACCGGCCAACAGGCATGGGAACGCGAGTGATTGTTCGCGTTCCCAGCCTGTATATCGCCCCCTATGCTGCTATTGCGACCTCCTGGCCGCAATAGCAGCATAGGGGGCGATATACAGGCTGGGAACGCGAACAATCACTCGCGTTCCCATGCCTGTCGGCCGGTGACGGCCAAACCGGAAGTGCTCGCCGGCGGGTCCTGGGACATCGGAGCGGAGCTGCGAGGGCACCGATCGGCTGCTGGGGGCTGAGGGAAGCCCCAGGTGAGTAAATCTCATTTTTTTTACTTGACTTAAGGTTCGCTTTAAGGTGTTGTTTAAGTCTGAGATTACTTACTTTTTTTTTTTGTACAATAAAAAATATTTTACATAAATTGAAGAGACCTTTTTTGATCTGTGCTTTCTTCGTTTTTCTGACATCCAAATCATCAGTTGTACCACTTTGTCACGGATTTGATATTTTCAGTAGTAACAAACCCAAGATATCAGGTATTTTTTTAAACAAAATAAGCATGTTTGTGGTCGTCTTGTTCTACTTTAAAGGAAACCTAAAGTTAAAAAAAAAAAGTTTCACTCACATGGGGCTTTTACCGAGCCCCCTGTAGCTTTCCTGTGCCCTCCCTGGTCCTCAACGATCCTCCGTTCCCCCGCGGCGCCTTTCGTTTGTTTTGCTGACTCCGGGACACTGAGCCTTTTTGGCCCTGGCCATGTGTTTCCTTGCTCAAGTTCCCGTCTGCAATAGCATGCTGCGCAGAACGCTATTGTGGACAGGACCGAGAGCAAGGATATGCGTGGCCAGGACCGCGCCGGTGTAGTGGGCTGCCGACTCCCAATCGGTGAAACTAATGGTGGCCATACATGGTACAATTTTTTCATCCAATCTTACCAATTGTATGTAGTATAAGGGAACTGCCTAATTTATCCTTTCAGTATATTCACTTAATTTACCCTTATCCTACACAGAAATGGTAAGATTGTATGAAAAAATTGTACCATGTATGGCCACCATAAGCCCTGGTGGGGGAATGTGGAGGATCGTTGAGGACTGTTCAGGGCACAGGATGGCTACAGGGGGAGGGGCTGGTAGAAGCCCCAGGTAAGTGAAACTCCTTTTCCTTCCTTGGTTTTAGGTACAGTTTAAGGCAAATGCAGAATGCTGGAACTGGAATGACAAGTACACTTATTTTTAAACAAAAGTTTATTGTAAGCATACATTTCTAACTGGTAGAGAACTTGTTGGTAACGTTTTTGTTTTTTTATTCCCTATCTTTAGCTGGAGATGGAAGATGAAGATACAATTGATGTATTCCAGCAACAGACAGGAGGACATTTCTAGATCAAGCTAGCTACCCAGCATTTTGCCTCCGTCGTTCTTGACTATGTTCATCTCCATACCCTTTCCCTTACTTGTACATAAATATAGGGTGGATATGTGTGTTATTCTAGGGAATAAATCTTACTCCACCCGGTCCCTTTTGTTTTTTCCAGCAGCTGTTTCTTAGCTGTTTTCCATTTGTCATTTATGTTGAGAAAAAAAAGTAGCTTCCGTCAGGCAAAGCTGTAGTTTTGCCTGACGGAAGCTACAGCCGATTGACCTGTAGACTCTCTAAGGGCCCTTTTCCACTTGCAATCGCTAGCGTTCACGCTGAACGCTAGCGATTGCTGAATCGCAATTACCGGCGATTCCCCGAAGTTCGCCGTTGCGATTTTGCTATGCTATGCTCTGCATAGTAAAATCGCGGCAAATATCGCTCCGCCGCGCGTTCGCGTTCCCGACAAAAACGAATCGCGGTAGTGGAAATGACCTACCGCGATTCCTATGTTAAAAAGCAAACCGTAGCGATTGTAAAATCGCTAGCGGTTTGCGTTTTTGCGATTCAGCCAGCGCAAACGCGCTGGTGGAAAAGGGCCCTCAAAGCTGGTTCCAAAGCAGTGACCTTGCATACAATCCTGTATCTAGTTTCTTGAATAAATACACAATTGCTTTGGAGCTAACATGTGGGTGTCAGACAGGTACTCCCATCAGACAGATATTTTTCCTCATGAGATTTCCTTTACAGTAATTCCAACAAGCAATGCTTGTCGTCTTTGTGCTTTTAAGTTGCCAAGGCCGAGCATATTTTCTAAAATGTGCTGAGGTGTAAACGCTACCAAAAATCAAAACAAAAGTAGCTGCTCTAGAAAGCAGCCAGATTTGCTTTTCATTTTACTGAAAAATGAAGCATGACTTGTGATGGGCAGATTTTGGTAGTCATTTTTTTGTGTTGGGTTTTTTCCAGTTTTTTTTTTATTTTTTTATAAATCGGTTGCATAGCACTCTATAAAAATATTGGTAATTCCAAGTCTTGGAGATATGGTTGTCAGGAAATGTGCTCAGATTAAGTTGTCTCAATATTTAAACCAGTTAGGGCTCGTTTCCACTGTTGCGACGCGATTTCGGCCGCATTCCGACGCTTGTAAAAACGCATGCGGATGCGTTTCCGCATGCGTTTTTACCCGCGATTTCGCGTGCGATTTCGCATGGCAGGGTGCCATGCGAAATTAACCATGACACTGCCAGGGCAAAATAACATTGAAAAGGTGCGAAATCGCCCGCGAATTCGCGGGTAAAAACGCATGTAAAAACGCATGCGTTTTTACTATTAAATACATTAGCGGCGATTCGCCCGCATTCCTGAGGCACGCGAATCTGCACGACCCTGTCGTGCAGATTTTCCCCGCACAGAAAAACGCCGCCGCCGCCGCACACGTGGAAACAACCCCATACAGTAACATTAAGTATGCGAATCCGCATGCAGTGCCCGCATGCGGATTCGCTACAGTGGAAACGAGCCCTAACTTGTAAAATCCAGTCTACTCAAGTGATTCTAGCTTGGTGGTGCTCTACTTCAAACATTTTGCAGCCCCCCCCAATCCCACCCCACCTTTTGGACCAAGTCAGCATGAGATGGGTGCAATGCACTATTTCACACTGATCAGATTTTTGGTATGCTTTCAACTTATTCAGTAAATTATTTTGCTGTATACCTCCTAGTAAATCATCTAGTGGAGTTGGATATTGAGAGATACTGGGTGTGGGTTAATCTCTTAATAATTTTGTCAACTTCATATTATCTAGGCATATAATTACTCTGGGGTCCCCAGTGTGGTTTTGTTATATATACATATATTAAATTTGCACTTATTGGAAATCGTAGTAGTAGCAGTCGCGAAACTTAAGTATACCGAAGAGATAACTACTTATTTCCTTTAATACTACTCACTGTTAAATGCAGGGCAGTGCAACTTACTGGTTGTGAAGTGGGCAAGGTGGCAGCAATGTCATGCTAGGTCTGCAGAAGCAGTGATGCTGTTGGGTGAGATTTAAAGTACCCCTGAACTTGGGGAAAAAAGAAAATGAACAAAATCCGTGGTGGGCTAAATTACCTTTTCAAAGGTGCTCTGTCACTGCTCATTGTCCTCAGGGATCAAATTGGATTTCCCCCATGTGACTCAGAACTGTGCAAGTTTCAAACTACGAGATCACACCAAAAGCAAACACTGGTCCATATATGCAGTTCAAAATTCACACCTGTGCAGTTCAGAATAGCTCTGCATCACTGAGTAACTTCCAGGAGACGCAGGAGTTGCAAGGGATAAAGGGGACCCAGAGGACAATTAACAGTGCCAGGACAGTTCTGAAAAAGTAATCTAGCCCACCATGGACTTTAGCAGCTAAATCACCCCTGAACCATGGGAAAACCTATTAATTTTCTTGACAAGTATATGGCCGGAATTGCCTCCTCCTTTGCTTTGTAGACCAGAAGTGATGTAGCTCAGTATTCTGACACTGGTATGTCATTGTCTGCATAGAACTGCATGTAACCTTTTTAGTATGGAGAACTTGAAGATGCACCAGGAAAAAACTGCTTGAATTTATAAGTACAGTTAACGTAGACTAAATGAATATTGACATGGAAGTATATTTTATATAACAATCAACACTGTGAAAAGGGTGGGGATTCCCCAAATTTGGTTTTATTTGTGCTCAGATTCGGCTTTAGTGGAGCATACCCACCTCTCAATAGAGAATTTTTGTTTTAACTGAAACAATTTTATAACTTTTTTTGTATGTAGATGTTACATGTAGCTAGCAGGGTGAATAACTAAATATGTAAAAATAAGATTAAAAAAAACAATTTAGGTAGATTTTTCCCTTTCAAAATCTTGTTTAAATAAATTACTTTACTACTTTGAACTGTAATCTGAGGTTTCTTAGAGTGCAAAAATGTAAACATTGTTCCACATTGGTTTGATGTTGTACACAAAATGTGCTTTTGGAAGTTCGCTTGTAGTGTAATTTTATTATCATTGGTATTTATAACTCCAGCCTGCATAGTAGAGATCCTGTAATACATAGGTATTTGGGTTGAAAAAAGACATACGTCCATTGAGTTCAACCATCTAAACAGTATAAATTGCACTTTATTGGGATGCTACTTAGAGGAACTCCGGTGAAAATAATGTAACGAACAAGTGCTTAATTTTAACAATTATGTATACATGTTTTAGTCGGTTTGCCCATTGTAAAATCTTTCCTCTTCCTGATTTACATTGACATTTATCACATGGCTACATTTTACTGCTGGCAGATGATATCAGTGGAAGTAGCTGCTGCTTGCTTTTTTTGGCAGATGGAAACAGCTGTTATTTCCCACAATGCAACAAGGCTCCCACAGTGTGATGTCAGCAGTATTGTGACAGCACACCATGGGAGGGGTTTCACTACAATATCAGACATACAGAGCTCCCTGATGATATGTTTGTGAAAAGGAAACGATTTCTCATGGGAAAGGGAGTAGCAACTACTGATTGGGATGAAGTTCAAACCTTACTTATGGTTTCTCTTTAAAGGAACACAGTCGCCTAAAAATTTAAAATACATGGAAACACATACAAATACGAAGTATGTTTCTTCCAAAGTAAAATGAGCTATAAATTAGTTTTCTCCTATGTTGCTGGCACTTACAGGAGGTAGTAGAAATTTGAAAGAGCCGACTGGTTTTGACTAGTGCATAGCAATTGGCTGGAGGAGGGACAATTAAAAAAAAAAAAAAAAAAAAAATTAAGATAAAATGACAATTTGATAAAAAAAAAAAAAAAACACGCAGCAGCGATCAGAGCCCCCCAACAGAAATCTCTGTTGGTGGGCATAAAAGGGGGTTGTTCATTTTTGTGCTCAATTGTATGGCTCTGCAGCAAGCCATTAAAGCCTGGGTGGGTGTAAGCCTGTGGTCCTTAAGTGGTTAAGTCCCACCGGAAGGGCATGTTTTGTGGGAATCCACAGATATAGTTAATCAGCTCTGCGGAGGCACTAATTACCTCACCTGTGCATGTTTGATTTTCGGCAAAACGTACTGCTTGGGAACTGTGCTTTAAAAGACAACTATAACGAGAGAGTTATGGAGGCTGTAATATTTTTTTTTTTCAAACAATACCAGTTGTCTGGCTATCATGCTGATCCTCTGCCTCTAATATCAAATCAGGTGTTTCTGACATTTCAATGATTGCAATGTTATAAACTTTAAAGCTGCTAAAAATAAAAATCTGATGCGCAAGTAATTTGTAAATTTATTGTAAAAGGAGGAAAAACACTTTCCAGTTTGCAGCCAGACATGGATGTTTGAAATTGCTTGATAGCTCAAATTGTTGTTCTTCCAGGACGGCCTGACAGGAGACCTGACTGGTTTTGCCTATGGAATCACAAGGCAAAAAAAAAAAGTTTAAAAGATCCATACACCTCCTGGAGAAATGAGAACAAAAAACATTCTGAAGAATTGATTTGTGACGTTGAATGATTTAGTCCATTAAAAAAAAAAAAGACCAAGCCAATAAGTAATTTTACAAGACAGAACTAAAGGAAGCAACTATGACCTTATTGATGCAGGATAAGATAATACAAGCATTTGTATAGTGCTTTTCTCCAGTTAAGGTAGCCATACACTGGCCGATTTGCCATCAGATTCGACCAACAGATAGATCCCTCTCTGATTGAATCTGGTCAGAGAGGGATCGTATGGCTACCTTTACTGCAAACAGATTGTGAACAGATTTCAGTCTGAAACCGTTCACAATCTGTTGTGGTGGTGGTGGTGCTGCTGCTCCCCCCCCCCCCCCCCCCCCCCGCATGCCCTCATACATTACCTGCTCTGCCG
This sequence comes from Hyperolius riggenbachi, assembly GCF_040937935.1. Lineage (NCBI taxonomy): Eukaryota > Metazoa > Chordata > Amphibia > Anura > Hyperoliidae > Hyperolius > Hyperolius riggenbachi. The sequence goes on along the minus strand of NC_090657.1, from coordinate 115,786,903 downwards.
GCGCGAGTCCTCCCGGTCACCGCTGCTCTGTCTGCGCTCTGGTCTCCAGGTCCGGCATGCTTTGCTTCTTCCTGCCCGGCAGGAAGTTTAAACAGTAGAGCGCCCTCTACTGTTTAAACTTCCTGCCGGGCAGGAGGAACTGAAGCATGCCGGAGACCAGCGCGGACACAGAGCAGCGGTGACCGGGGGTAGTCGCGCTGGCGGAGCAGGTAATGTATTGCCGCTCTATTGCGTCGGTCGTCGGGCAATCGAACGCCGCTAGGGACGCGCTCCCTACCCGCGGGCGATCGGTGGTAATTTTCCGCACGGAGCGATCGACGGGATCGGATGAAATGGATCGAAATTCGGCGTGTAGCGTGAACGATTGGCAGCAGATTTGATCCCAGGGATCGAATCTGCTGTCGAAACGGCGGCAAATCGGGCCAGTGTATGGCCAGCTTTAGACTCAAAGAGCTCAAGAGCTGCAGCCGCTGGGATGTGCTCAAGAGGCCAACCTGCAGTTAGGGAGGCTTGCCTAAGGACCCCTTACTGCATAGGTACACTGGTCTCCGATGTCAAAAGTGATGCCCTTAAAGGGACACTTAAGTCTCTGTAAAAAAAAGAAGAAAGTTTTACTCACCTGCTGGAAGCTCCAGGTGAGTAAAACTCACACTGAAGTTACTTAAGAACTTAATTTTACCTGTTCTTTAGCTTAAAGGAATACTATCAATGTATGCATTTATTTTTTAAATGCTGTATGTTGTAGCACACATTAAGACAAGTACTAGGAGCAATTTGATTCCTCACACAGCTGTTCCTCTCAGCTGTAAAATCCTCCGTCAGTTTTGGATACAAAATGTATCTAAATACTGACGGCTTCTAGAGGGATAGACCAGGTCTCTGCACAGGGGAGTTGCTATCAACTCCTCAGTTTATAGTAATCATCACCTTGCTGAAAGAATATTGTTGATATGGGGGTAAGGGGTTAAAGATTCTAGCAATGTGTGTTTATTATCTTAGCATTATTAGTATCCTTATCAGTCAAGAGAAGCAAATTGTAAACAGTGGTCTGCCCCTCTCAGCAGCTTGTAAAGTGGATGCAGCCTGGAGTGAATCGCCACAAGCAGGCAACCAGTCTGAGTGTAAACGCAGACTAGTGTTATAGTTATATTCCAGCAATATTACAGCTCATTTAGTTACCTGTTACCACCTCAGATCAGCCTGTTTCTCCTCATGTCTCCTGCATGCTGTGAGTGACACAGTGAAATATATTTGTGAGCTGTGTGAGAAATAAATTTTTAAGCAGAAATAGAGGGAGAGAGACCTGGGTGAATAAATAAAGTGCCCCTAGCACTAGTGGTAATGTGTACACTAATATAGAGTATTAAAAAAAAGTTGTTTCAATCGATAGTATTCCTTTAAGGACTATGGCCAGTGCTAAAACTCCACATTCCTGCAGCAGAACGAGGGTTTTATAACCCCCAAATTTGAAAGTCGTGGCTTTTGCTGCCCGGGGAGGCAGAGCTTAGCGCTGTACCTCTGCCTCTATTAGCGTCAATCCTCTGCTGATCGCCGCCTCTCCCCGCCCCTCTCAGTGAAAGAAGACTGGTGGGGATTGATGCGAGTAGAGGCAGAGCTACAGCACTAAGCCTCTACAAGGAAGTGCTCCCTGGTTTTTGCCCTTGGGATTTAAGTGTTATAAAACCCCCTCTGCCACGGGAATGCAGCATTTTAGCACTGGTCATATTCCTTAAAGAGACTCCGTAACAAAAATTGCATCCTGTTTTTTATCATCCTACAAGTTCCAAAAGCTATTCTAATGTGTTCTGGCTTACTGCAGCACTTTGTACTATCACAGTCTCTGTAATAAATCAACTTATCTCTCTCTTGTCAGACTTGTCAGCCTGTGTCTAGAAGGCTGCCAAGTTCTTCAGTGTTGTGGTTCTGTGATGCATCTCCCCCCTCCAGGCCCCTCTCTGCACACTGCCTGTGTATTATTTAGATTAGGACAGCTTCTCTCTTCTCTCTTATGTTTTACAAGCTGGATAAATCCACCTCTGAGCTGGCTGGGCTTTCACATACTGAGGAATTACATACAGGCAGAGCTGTCTGCACTCTGCAGGAAGAAACAGCCTGACACTTCAGTGGAAGATAGCTGCAGGGGGAAAGAAACACACAAATGATCTCTTGAGATTCAAAAGGAATGCTGTATACAGCCTGCTTGTGTATGAATGTATTTTCTATGTGTGGACATACTGTATATCAACCTACTTCCTGTTTTGGTGGCCATTTTGTTTGTTTATAAACAAACTTTTAAAAACTGTTTTTAACCACTTTTAATGCGGCAGGGAGCGGCGAAATTGTGACAGAGGGTAATAGATGTCCCCTAACACACTGGTATGTTTACTTTTGTGCAATTTTAACAATACAGATTCTCTTTAAGCTAAATAACAGGTAAAATCAAGTTTTTAAAGTGGCTTCAGTGTCTCTAACCAGTACACCATTCAGCCACTATATAGATCTATAGAGGCCAACGAGTATTTCTTACACAATCTCATTAAGAACAGCTGGAGCAACAACAAATAGCAGCTTCACATGGGCAGGGAAAGATGGTGGCTGCTTGGCAATGCAGCCTCTGTGCACACGCTAAACTGTATGCTAGACTCTTGGCGGAGGCAATCTTTATTGCTCTACCTGGACAAGTTTAACTACCGAAGTACCAGCAGTCCCTGGCCCCTTAACTACTTAAAGACCGCTCCACGCCAATGGGCGTAGCTGTGGCGGCAGCCCCAGGACCGCCTAACGCCAATTGGCGTCAGGTCCTGGGACCAGCTAAAGCAGGAGATCGCACGCAGGCTGTGCGCGCATCTCCTGTTCGGGGGCGGAGCACCGCCTTCAGTCTCCGAGCGGCGATTGCCACTCGGGAGACTGCTAGACGGCGAAACAGCCGTCTTTACACATTGTACAGCGCTGCGATCAGCAGCAGCGCTGTACTGTCGGCTGTCATAGGCTGAAGCCTATGACAGCTGATCACATGGATTGACCAGCGAGGGAGGGAAGGGGAATCTTAAAAAAAAAAAATAAAATAGCAAAATGTATTAAACAAACAAAACTTGAGTAAAAAAAATAAACAACCAGGGGGCGATCTGATCCCACCAACAGAGAGCCCTGTTGGTGGGGAGAAACTGAGGGGGGAAATCACTTGTGTGCTGTGTTGTGCGGCCCTTCAGCTTGGCCTTAAAGTTGCAGTGGCCATTTTTACAAAAATTAGCCTGGTCTTTAGGAGGGTTTTCCACTGTGGTCCTCAAGTGGTTAAAGGATACCCGAAGTGACATGAGATATCTGTGTGCTAGGCACTGTACATGCACATGTCTAACTATGCTGTTCCTTTTTTTTCTTTCTCTGCCTGAAAGAGTAAAATATCAGGTATGTAAGTGGCCGACTCAGACAGGAAGTGACTACAGTGTGACCCTCACTGATAAGAAATTCCAACTATAAAACACTTTCCTAGCAGAAAATGGCTTCTGAGAGCAGGAAAGAGATAAAAAGGCTTGATAGTTCATAGATTTTAGCTCTAGCATACTTCAATGAATGTCATTGAGCAAATACAATTAAAACCATTAAAACTTAAAAAGTAGATTTAAACATATAATAAAACTGTGGAATATGTTAAGTAATTTTTAGAAGGAAGGATAGATGCAATCGGTTTTCATTAGTTTATTTTAGTTTATTTTTGCTTCGGGTGTCCTGAACTCTTGCACAGGACAGAAGGAAAATAAATAAATGTATGTATTTAGTTTACTCTGTTTAATTTCCCCTCATCTGTCTCTAATCACAAGTTGCAATTTGATCTCTTCCCTCTGTCAGCTGACTGCCATGGCAGATGTGCTTATTTCAAAGCACAGGGTGTTAATATTTCTGCTTCCATGAAAGAAGTAGAAACTGTAGATTTATTGTAGGAATTGTATCAACTGTAATGGGGCCCATACACAACGATCTTCCCGCCGATAAACAGCAGATTCGATCACTGTGATCGAATCTGCTGTGAAATCATTGCGCAAACGCTGACAGAACGATCGATTTCCGTCCGAAATCAATTAGTCCTGTCGATCCGTCTGTGCGGAAGATTTTGCTCGATTGCCGGCGGGTCGGGAGTGCATTGATAGCGGCGCTCGAATGCCTGACAACCGACTCAATACAGCGGCAATACATTACCTGCTTCGGCCAGTGCGAGTCAACGCTGTCTTCTTCTCCGCTGGGTTCCGGACCAGCTGGCTTCACTTCCTGCCCCAGCAGGAAGTTTAAACAGTAGAGCGTACTCTACTGTTTAAACTTCCCCGGACAGAAAGAAGTGATGCCAGCCGGAGCCCAGCGGAGAAGGTGACAGCGGGGACTCGTGCCGGCCGGAGCAGGTAATGTATGCGGGGGGGGGGGGGGGGGGGATTTGGTACGGGGGACAGTGGCAGCACCACCACAGATTGTGATCGGTCTCATGCTGAAATCGATTCACAATCTGCAGTAAAGGCAGCCATACGATCTCTCTTTGATCGGAGAGGGATCGATCTGTTAGTCGATCTGATGGCAAATCAACCAGTGTATGGCCACCTTAACAAAAATGTTTTTTCTTTAACCACTTGATGGCTGAGGATTTCTTTCCCCTTGTGGACCAGAGCACTCCTCCCTTTCTTTCACCAATAACTTAATTACTACTAATCACGGCGTAATCTATATCTTGTTTTTCTCGCCACCAATTGGGCTTTCTTTGGGAGGTACAGTATGCCAAGAATTATTTTATCCTAAATGCATTTTAACATGAGCAATAAGTAAAAACATTGAAGAAATGCACTATTTTTCAGTTTTTTTGGCCATTATAATGTTAAAATAAAACGTTCTACTGTGGATAAAAGCCACACATTTTATTTGCCCGTTTGTCCCGGTTATTACAACTTTTAAAAAAAAATTCCCTAGTAGACAAGACAAGACAAATAACATTTATATTGCGCTTAGTACAATGTATAGTGCCAATATTTTATTTGGAAATAAAGGTGTATTTTTTCAGTTTTGCATCCATCACTAATTACAAGCCCACAAAATAAAAATTAATATACTGCCTTGACATAAAAAAAAAAAAAAAAAAAAAAAAAAATAGGTACTGAACTTTTTTAAAATGTATGTAATTTTCCCCCCCCCTATATATAAAAAAAAAAAGTTTGGGTACTATGGGTGGGTGTTTTGAATCAGGATGATACCATTTATTGGCTAACTTGGAGATGGATAAACTGAGCTTTCGACTTATAAAAAGCCTTTGTCGGACTGTAGAGCAGAGAGGAAGTTCTAAGTTCTGGTCCACTTTAAGGACTGGAGACTTCCTGGTGCAAAAACGGGATCTACCGGCGTCATGCTGCATGGACTTTGACGTTCGTGTCGCTATGATAGTAGGACTCTGTAAGCCAGTCAGCCGATTTCATTGGTTCCTGTGCGTGTGACAGGCGCGGAGCTAGGGGGGGTCGGGGTAGGTCAAGTGCCCCCGGGCGCCGGGTCACTAAGGGCGCCCAGCTGAGCTGATTTTTTTTTTGTTCATCTTTCTCTGCGGAGGGGAGCAGCGCAGAGAAGAGGGAGAGCTATGCGGACGGTGGAGAAGGGGGCCATCTCCCTCCCCCTTCTCTCACCTTAGGGCTCTCCCTCCCTCCCTCGCTGTCCCCTCCGTTATTGTCCGGGTGTCTGGCGCAGCGGGCAGGACTTACCTCCGTCTCGCTCCAGCGCCGGCCGGAAGTTCGGGTCCCGCAGCCGCTGCTCTGGTCTGGACTAGACCAGAGTAGCGGCAGATCCATCCGCGCTGCGACGTGATGGAGGTAAGTTCCGCCCGCCGCTGCCAGCACCCGGACATTAATGGAGGGAGGGAGAGCAGCTCTCCCTCTTCTCTGTGCTGCTCCCCTCCTGCTGGGGAGCCAGGGAGGGGGACACCTGGCTACCTACTCTGGGAACATACCCTGCCTACATATACTGGGCATATATACCCCTGGCTACATATACTGGGCATATATACCCCTGGCTACATGGACTGGGCATGTATACCCCCTTGCTACATGGACTGGGCATATGTACCCCCCTGGCTACATATACTGGGCATATATACCCCCTGGCTACATATACTGGGCATATATACCCCCTGGCTACATATACTGGGCATATATACCCCCTGGCCACATATACTGGGCATATATACCCCTGGCTACATATACTGGGCATATATACCCCCTGGCTACATATACTGGGCATATATACCCCTGGCTACATATACTGGGCATATATACCCCCTGGCTACATATACTGGGCATATATACCCCCTGACTACATATACTGGGCATATATACCCCCTGACTACATATACTGGGCATATATACCCCTGGCTACATATACTGGGCATATATACCCCTGCCTACATATACTGGGCATATATACCCCTGCCTACATATACTGGGCATATATACCCCCTGACTACATATACCCCTGCCTACATATACTGGGCATATATACCCCTACCTACATATACTGGGCATATATACCCCCTGCCTACATATACTGGGCATATATACCCCTGCCTACATATACTGGGCATTAATACCCCCTGACTACATATACTGGGAATATATACCCCTGGCTACATATACTGGGCACACATACCCCTGCCTACATATGTTGGGCACATATACCCCTGGCTACCTGTTCTGTGGACATCTCTACCCCTGGCTACCTGTTCTGGGGACAACTGTAGACCTGGAGCTACCTATTTTTGGGGAACCACGTCAGATTGAGTGTATTTTGGAGAACTGCTGCCAGGTGAGAGGTGTCTACCATATTAAGGGGGCATTCTACCTATTTATGTGAAATGCTGTCTATTTATGTGACTCATGACTGCTGAATTTGTCTTGTTGGGGGGCCTCATGGTTACTGAATTTGTCTTGTTGGGGGCCTCATGATTTGTTGGGGGCCTCAAGATCGCTGAATTTGTCTTGTTGGGGGCCTCATGATTGCTGAATTTGTCTTGTTGGGGGCCTCATGATTGCTGAATTTGTCTTGTTGGGGGCCTCATGATTGCTAAATTTGTCTTGTTGGGGGCCTCATGATTGCTGAGTTGGTTATGTTGGGGGCCTCATGATTGCTGAATTTGTCTTGATGGGGGGGGCTCATGATTGCTGAATTTGTCTTGGAACATGCTGGAAGGTACATACTGAGGGAGGGTGGGTGAGCGTGAGCCTGCTAACCTCCATATACATTTGGCTCCACCAATAACCACGCCCACATTTACTATGTGACCACGCCCCTTTTTGGCGCTGCGCGCGCCGCAACCTTGACCTTGGGGGGCGCATTAATAGTCTTTGTCCCCGGGTGCTGAAAACCCTAGCTACGCCTCTGGCCTGTGAGCCAATATGATTGGCTCGCAGGGTCAACAGCCAACTAAATCTGCTCCTGACCGGCTCACAGAGCTCTGCTGTTATAGTGACAGCAGAGTGAGTGGGCTGCAGCAGCAAGAAAGTGGAACGTGCGGCGCGGTTATTGAAATCTCTGCCCTGGCAGGGATAATGGGTCCCAAACAAGGCATAGATTTCAATTACCAACATCTGGAAGCTGCTACTCAACATGTGAACCTTAAGTTTCACTGACCTGGGGTTAATACCAGGCCCCTGCAGCCGCCCTGTGCACGCGCCGTCACTCCTCAATGCTCCTGTCGCAATGCAGTGCCTAAGTTTCGATTTCGGCAGGAGAGTCTGTTGCCAGCAATTGCGCCTGCGTGGCCTCGATCACGCTCCGACGTCGGGAGTGCCCTGCAAATTAAAATATCGTACTGCGCATGATGCTCCCATCGGCAGGAGCGTGATCAAGGACCAGGGCCACGCAGTGGCCGGCGACTGGCTCTGTTGTCGAAACTTAGGCACTGTGGGCAACAGGAGAAGTGAAGTGATGCACAGGGCAGCTGTAGGAGGTTGATAGAAGCCCCAGGTAAGTTACTTTTTTTCTAGGTTTGCTTAAGTTTCACTTTAAAGGCTGGTATACATGGTGCAGCGTTTTCTCAGTCTTAGCAATATATGATGAGAATATAGTGTGAGTTTAGCCACCCTGATGTGTTGCCAAAAGATCCAGTGTTTGATTCTCTTTGCCAAGTGCATTGTTCCCCCTCCTTATCCCACTCACCAGAAGCTGCACTTTCATTCCTCCTTCATAGCAACAGCATGAGACTGTAGTCTATTGACTGTTTTTGTTAGACACTTGGCCCTGAAATGTCACCGAAGAGCTCAAGTCCCAATCCCTGCACATGACATTTGCTGAGTAGATGCCACAGTCTTGTACAGCAGTGGGTTCTTCAGTCTTCCATATTAGGATCCATTTACTGTCCGTTTTTGTATTTAATTGCAACTGCCTAGACCCTATGTTATCAATTTGGCACCAGTGTCCCAGAGACCAGAAAGTCAATGCTGCCTAGAAAGGGAGGATTCTCATTGGTCCTCGTGAACCAATGGGAGTTTTCTCTGTTGCAGGACAATCCCCATTGGTTCTTTTGCAAACCAACAAGAAGCCCTATGCTTCCTGGTCTCTGGGACAGTGGTGCCAAATTTACATGGAATAGGTATGTGTCCATAGGCTTCCATTGTGTTCAATTCATGTTTGCGGTCTGGCTGTGGAAAAATACAGCAGGTCGGGACTTTGCATTTGTTGTCTGGTGTTTGCGTCGGTTCACAGTGTAAATGTATCCTATTGAGAACATAGGATGCATTTACTTTCTGTTTTTGCATTTAACTGCATTCAGGTAAATGCAGTGTTTTCACTTGAGAGAATGGGCCCCAAGTCTGTTGTGTGGCAACATCATTGCATCATGCAATGACATTCTTATAAATTGGTAGGTGAACAGAGGCGCCAGAAGGATAAAAGTACATAAAATTTTTTAAAAATTGCTGGGAGGAAGTGGTGGACTTGCCTCCGTTAAAGCAGACACCAAGGACTGTAAATGTATACAGTGTTCTCCCCAGAATATTTTTTCAGCCGGGTGGCATGAAAAAGTAGCCGGGTGGGTAGGGTCACACTGGGGGGGGGGGGGGGGGGGGGGGTTGATACACAAAAGTGTGATAACTACTCTCAGAGCAGCTATCACGTGATCTGCCGGCGCAACGAGGTTTGTGCGCGTACTCCATTACTCCCCATGATAAAGGAAGGTTTGCGCGCAATCGGCTGCGTGTTTCATGCAAACCTTCCTTTACCATGCGGAGTAATGGTGTACGCGCGCAAACCTTGGCGCCGGCAGATCACGTGATAGCTGCTCTGAGAGCAGTTACCACACTTTTGTGAATCGAGCCCAGGGTGCGGAATCACACCACTGGTTGCCTGGGGGGGGATATGCTAGGTACTACTGAATTATGGACAGCCCAGGATAAAACACGCACGCGCACACTCACACCACACTCACGCGCACACACACCATGCTCTCTCACACATGCACACCACACTCACGCGCACACACACACACTTACTTTAAGAGGGACAATCATGGAGGCTGCTGAATAAAGTGCTCTAAAGTTTAGACTGCAATAACCACAAGTATTTTCCAAGTTTAGCTAAGATTACAGCTAAACTGCTTTTTTTATTTTCTAGAAATAAGGTCAGAAATGCCACCTTTTTATAATCTCTCAGCAGAAATTTGCAATGTTTCAGCTCTCCTCTCCACAGTTAGTCATTGGTGAGGACAGTACTGTACAAGTGTGTGAAGCTAATCTAATGCTATCTGCATATAAAAAGCATTTACCACACAGCAACGGCTTCGAGACAGCCCCCCTCCCCATTATGACAGGAGACTTGCCGGTGGAATGAACTGAGCCAGGCGTCCCGCGGTGTAAGTTTAATCTGTCCTGTGTGCAACTTCACAGGAGTTTTCCCCGCCCCTCTACACTATAAAGGGAGCTGAGGAAGAGGGCGGAGATATCTCCCTGAATGACAGCGAGCTGGCTGCACAGACACAGCTGCTGCTCTGCTCTCTGTAATGATTCAAGAGGAGAAAGTACAGTAATTCTGCCACAGACCAGGGCAAACGGCAGCCGGGCGGGAGGGCAGGGTCAGGTGGGCGCTCCGCCCAGTTGAAAGGCTCTGGGGAGAACACTGGTATAGATATACACATTTATTGAAAATACCCCAAAGATGCAACGCGTTTCGTGGGCACAGCCCACTTCTTCAGGCAATAAGCAGGGGATAAACAACTGTAAACAAAAGACAGAGGCATAGCTATAAATGTTGCCATAAAAAGATACAAATGGATTATTATTTAGTGTAATAAGAATAGTATTTCAAACATAGTGTTTAGTGATATGTTATAGTAGGGGGGTGATTGCAAGGAATGGGTCAGTGTAAACTACATAATGTGTATAGGGGAATGGACTAGATAACAGTGGTAAAAGGTAGTTAGTAAATCAGATTAAGTTGGTATCAAATTGACCGCTTTAGGAATATTTCAGTAGAAGGTAGGGAATGGAATAAGTTGTAGCTGGCAAGAGAGAAAAAAAGGCATGTGTAGTGGTTAAAAATAAAGATAAAGACTTACCAGCAATTCAGTTATAGCAAGCAGAGCACCTTTGTACTGTTGTGAGGTGGCTTGCTGCTTTAAATGTGTTAATGCTGGCAGCTCTGGCCTATCCAGAAGCTGCTCCAGTGTGGGTGGGTGGAGTCAGTGGCCATGGTGACAGAGAGTCCTCCAATCAGCTGCTGCCAGCTGTAAGGAGTAGATTGGTGTGCATGTGGTCTTACATAATATGCATGCTTTCTCTGCATGCACAGGGCGGTGTTGTCAGTGGGTGGAGTCAGTGGCCATGGTGACAGAGAATCCTCCAATCAGCTGCTGCCAGCTTTAAGGAGTAGATTGGTGTGCATGTGGTCTTACATAACATGCATGCTTTCTCTGCATGCACAGGGCGGTGTTGTCAGTGGGTGGAGTCAGTGGCCATGGGGACAGAGAGTCCTCCAATCAGCTGCTGCCAGCTGTACATAACGTGCATGCTTTCTCTGCATGCACAGGGCAGTGTTTAGAAAGGGAACATGAAGCACAGTGGTGTGTTTGCTGCCATCTAGTGGTTCAAAAGAACAAGTACAGTGAAGAGACTTCAAATGTAAAAAAATACATGCTGAAAGATAATGAAGATAAAAGCATGAACAATGTCCGACTTTTTACAATTGGTAAATAAAATAGTGTATACTTCTGAAATAATAATAATAAAATATATATAAAAAATATAATAAAGATTATAAAAAAAAAATAATAATAATAATAAAAATGTATAATAAAAAATAATGTGAATATGACATGAAGATATAAGCATAAAATCGAAGAACACATAAAAAACATAAAAACAATTGTAATATATCCAAAATATGAGGAGGCCATTGGCAAAAATTGTCCAGACCTGGTAATATATAGTGTATAATCCTGTCTATGGTTTTGATATCGTAGACGAATATTTGCAGCTGTAATAATTATCATTGTATTAGAAGGATGATAATAATAGTCATAATGAAGATAATAATAAACATCAGTAATAGAAGATAAGATTATATAAATATATATATATATATATATATATATATACATATACACATACACATACATATACACATATATACACATACACACACATATACATAAAAGAGAATTTTTTATTTTTTTTTTCCCCCTTGGGGGATAAAAGAGAGCGACCCCCTTTCTTCCTATCTACAGAGAGCGACTTCTTAATCCTGAGTGAGGACAGGTCTAATCTCCTCACCTGCCTAATGAGTGGTTACCTAGGTGGTAACCCGTGTTTGTGAGTATTACCATCTCACTGTTTCATTTATCCAATCAATTTTGACATACTACACCATATTGGGCTCTCGATTTCTCTTCAACTTTTGACATTCTTATAAGGCTTTCACATTAAGGCAGCCTTTCTCAACCTTTTTACCCTGGAGGAACCCTGTAAATAACTTTTGGATCTCAAGGAACCCTTGCAAACAATTTTTTGGTCTCGAGGAACCCCTACATTTATTTTTCAGGAGGCATGGTCTTTAAAGAGACACTGAAGCGAAAAAAAATATATGATATAGTGAATTGGTTGTGTACTATGAATAATTACTAGAAGATTAGCAGCAAAGAAAATATTCTCATACTTTTATTTTCAGGTATATAGTGTTTTTTCTAACATTGCATCATTCTATATTCTGCGCAGATTACACAACACTCAGCATTCAAAATGAGTCTTTCAGAGCAGTCTGTGAACTAATGAACTCTCCTCTAGCAGAGGAAAATAATTTCTTTTTTTGTATAGCGCCTTTCTCCTGTTGGACTCAAAGCGCTTGCGAGGCAGCCAGTAGAGCGCACTCAGTAGGCAGTAGCAGTGTTAAGGTCCGTACACACGCCGGACTTTAGGCAACAACGGGTCCGTCGTTGCCTCCCGCTGGGTGGGCGTGCCAGCGACAGTCCGGCGTGTGTACGCTCTGTCGTCAGACTGATACGGCTGTTTCTGAGCGATCTGCCCGGCGGATCGCTCAGAAACAGCCGTATCAGTCTGACGACAGAGCGTACACACGCCGGACTGTCGCTGGCACGCCCACCCAGCGGGAGGCAACGACGGACCCGTCGTTGCCTAAAGTCCGGCGTGTGTACGGACCTTTAGGGAGTCTTGCCCAATGAACTCCTTACTGAATAGGAAAAGTAAATAGTCCAGGAACAGTTGAGATAATAAAAGTCAGATAACAGCCCTCTCCACACTAACTTAGTCGGAGAGCTTAATGGATTGTTTGCATAGAGATAACAACTGTTTCTCAACTCTTCCTGTACTGGAAACAATTACACTGATGTATCTGATCTTAATGTTTTATTTCTTAGCTGTGCTACACATACAAATCATAATATCATCATTTTTTTTTCGCTTCAGTGTCTCTTTAAGTAGGTTAGGCTGCTAATTTCACTATCTCCTATTACACTGCCACTCCCTATACTGTCTCCTGACCCCCCAATTTAGTGCTTCTTGCTACAGTACCACCTATTATAGTGTGCTCTATTATACTTCCCCCACGATGGGGGTAAAATGCCAAGGAACCCCTGCAGACTCCTCAAGGAACCCTGGGGTTCCAGGGAACCCTGGTTGAGAAAGCCTGCATTAAGGTCTCTTTTCCATGGGAAGTTGACAGGTAGTAAAATGCCTCTAAAACTCTTACAACTGCTTGCTGCTGCCTGGTAACTGATTGCTGAGCACACAGTTGAACTGCCCATGGAAAAGAGGCCTTGCTACATACACACACTTGAGGTAAGTCTTTGAAAAACGCAAGATCACAGACCAATTGTACCCCATTCCATATAGTATGCGAGCATACTCTACACAGTCTATTCTATTGAGCTGAACTCCCCATCAGATAAAAATCTTTGCGAGATGCTGCACACAAACATGCTGTACACATGCAACAGATCAGTATCTGCAAAAGATCCGTTTTTGCAAAATGCATTCATAGTCTATGATATCTGCAGATCTCATACACACCTTGTTTAACAGACATTCATCTGCAGATGAATGTCTGTTAAACAAGGTGTGTATGAGATCTGCAGATATCATAGACTATGAATGCATTTTCTCTTTATATAGATAGCGCTCCACAATGATGATTAGTTGGAAGGTAAATGTCCCCTTTAGGACCGCACTCACCCGCTCAGATGGACCACTGTCAGACTGGTCATAAACGATTTAACGATAATCCTCGTTGGGGTCGCTGAAGTCTTCCGTCTGCTGTCCGTGTGATGGTGCCTCCGATGGGGAAAGATGACTCCACTGATGGCTAGACGTCCTCAGTGCTCCCCAAGGAGGATGTATGACTCCAATATACCTCAGCAATCCTCCGCTCGCGCCACACTTCCAACCAATGACGACACACTAAATGAAGTGGTATCCTCAGTTCTGGTCATGATCCGTGCAGCCTCGTCGCCAGTGTAGGCAAAAGTAAGATCAGCAGTGAAAAACACTGCTGATCTTACTTTTGCCTACACTGGCGACAAGGCTGCACGGATCATGACCAGAACTGAGGATACCACTTGATTTATCTCTCAGCCAGATGCCAAGCCTCTTAAGAAGGACCTTGAATATTTAAAACGACATCGCATAGATTTGGATCTACATGCGAAAGCTCTGGTGAAATATTTTCATGCTGGACGTGACGTATCCCTCGTCATGTTAGAGCTAATGTAGCCCCTCTGCTTTTTCCTAAAGATACGGACTTTGTCAATATCTGGGAACGTATATGGCATAAAGCGAGCTTTGAATCTATGGTACATACTGTAGCCAAAATTAAACATGAGTTACTGGTTCTGGGTACTAAGATTCAAAATATCGAGGAAGAACTCGAGCTCTTGATGTCCGCAGAGGACCTTGATGCCTTTTTAGACCATTTGCAAACAAAAATGGATCTTTACCAAAACAATGGCGAGGAAAACAAGCGAATGAAATTTCATCGAGACTCCAAAGATTATACCTCCGGATATGTATATGTCTGGCAAAAGTCATCAGGCTCCCGCCGTAGACGCTTCCCTGGAAGTAAACCACACAAGTCCAAGAAGCCGGGTCATCCCAGCGATGGTTCTCCTGCGTCTGGTGCTAATGGGTCCTCTAGTGAGGGTCAATCATCCTCTAGAGATGCCTCCCCTCGCCCTACACAACGAAAAAACGACGAGGGAGCAGGAGGGTCCGACGGAAATACCAACAACAACAGAGGAGCGCAGCAACTTTCCAAGAGAGTGTTGAGACAACGCAAGAATTAGTGGTTAACATCTCTTCATACTCCCTTACTGATATTGAGACACGAGCCCTTAGTCATGGACTATCCTACTGTCCTACAAGATTACCTGACTTTTTTCAACTTGAACAGGAGTGTTTTCGATTTTTTTTTAGATCTCTTAAATTGAAAGTATTTGTTTCTAATAATCCAATGCCGAATAGATTCTCCCCAAGTGATAATGACTCTTTACATCTTCGAGATTTTGGTCTTAGGAACAAGAGTTTCTTCATGCCACAGAGTAATCCTGTTGTGGAACTGTTTTCCAAGAATGTTATGGATGATCTTAAGAAAGTGGAGCAAGATTTTAAGCAAAAACGTACTCAGGTCAACTTCAATATGAGTAAACAGGAAAGAGAGGCATTGACAGCCTTACAACAAAATGATGCCATCACCATCTGCGCAGCCGACAAAGGCGGTGCAGTGGTGGTACTTGATACATCATACTATCAAGAGGAAATATTGAATCAATTGGCCCAACAAGAGGTCTATCTAAAACTTGGTGGCGATCCTTTAGCCAATATTATTCGAAGAATTGATCATCTTCTTGAGAAAGCTATCCAACAGGATATTATTGATAATGACCTGAGAAGATTTCTTAAAAAAAAGAGTATCCAGCTACTCCTACTTTCTATATTCTTCCTAAGATTCACAAGAATCAACGCCGGCCACCGGGGCGACCCATAGTGGCCGGCGTGGATTCTGTGTTTGTCCCATTAGCAGTTTTTTTGGATAAACTCCTTCAGCCTTTAGTAATTGGGCTGGATTCATATTTGAGGGATACTTCTATGTTCCTTAGTAAACTGAGTTCATTAGATGTTGGGAATGAGGATGTTCTTCTTGTTACGTTGGATGTTGAGAGCCTCTACACCTCCATCCCACATCATGGGGGTGTAGAGGCTGTCGATTGTTTGTTTGTTTTTTGTTAACACATTCTGATTTACAGACTCCACATAGGAAGTTTGCGGTTGAATTATTACGCATTATTCTTGAAGAGAATTATTTCTTTTTTGGTGGTATTTTTTATAGACAGCTGAGAGGAACGGCAATGGGCTCCAACGTGGCCCCTTTCCTACGCCAATTTTTTTATGGGCCTCTATGAGGAGGCGTTTGTGTACCAGAGTATGTATTTCCGCTGACATGTTTTATGTTGGTGGCGATACATTGACGATGTATTTTGCGTGTGGGGGGGGCCAAGTTTGGAGCTCGATTTATTTATATGTGAGTTGAGTAACAAGTGTCCATCTATTAGACTGACTGTCCACTCAGATTTGGAACGTGTTCCGTTTTTAGATACTATGGTGATCCGTCAAGGAAACCATTTTATCACAGACCTTTATGTTAAATCAACTGACCGCAATTCTTTCTTAGAATTTTCTAGTTTCCACCCCCGTTCAGTGAGAGAACATATCCCACGAGGTCAATTTGCGAGAGTTTCAAAGATAGTTTCTGATCCGATTATGCGTGACCAACGACTCCAGGAGACTGTTTCTAAATTTAAACAGCGAGGTTATCCTGACCATACTTTCAAGGACAGTAGACCTAGACGCCAGTAGGGCCTTAGACTCCCCTTTGTTTCCACCTATAATGCCTGCAGTGCTCAGCTGGGGTTCATTATACGGAAACACTTGGGCTTCTTACGCCAGTCTTTCCCACAAGTTCATGAGTTTAGATATCCTCCACTCCTGTCCTTTAAAAGACCTCCCAGGATTAGGGATAAAGTGGGACGAGACAAATATGGGACGACACCTGCAGCGACTGACTTGGCGAGCAAATTTGGCCCTTATCCATGCTTAAGTTGCCATGCTTGTAGCCACATTGTGAAGGGTGATAACTTTATTCACCCATCTTTGGGAACGGAGTTTAAGATCCGTGGACGCTATTCTTGCGATTCAACATATGTAGTATATCTCATAAAATGCCCTTGTGGCTTAGCTTATGTCGGTATGACGACACAACCTTTACGTCTGCGTCTTTCACCACACAAGTGTGCGATACGTGGTCAGAATCGGGAACAAGCAGTTTCATCCCATTTTGTCGAGTTTCGACATTCAGTGTCACAACTTAGGATTCAAGTTATAGACAGCGTACCTAGGACGTTATGGTGGAGATAGATTGAAAGCATTGTTAAAATGTGAAGCATTGATGGATTAGACAGTTAGGAACTGTAGGTCGAGGAGGTTTTAAATAGGGAGTACGATTTATCCTTTTGTGTTTGAGATGAATTGGGTCTGGGTGGCAATCGGGGCCAGTGTATCTTAGGTTGAGGTTTTTTCTGCACTTTTGGGATAATTTATGGGATGCATCTAGTATTTATATGCTGAGATGACATTTTTCTTAAGGTTATTCCTGTATTTTTCTGTATCTTATGTGATTAATTGCTCTTGATGTGTATGTATGAGGAGTGACCAATCTGAGCTTTTAGATATTGCTATTTTTATATGCTTTTTGCGTACATTTTTACGTGTTTTTTCGCATATTGCATTCACTGTTATGCACTGTCTATTTTGAATTCTCTCGCGTATTTTTATACGCCACTCCCACAATTCTTACACGTTCTTTTTTGTCGGTATTCATGCAGATGTTTTTACGCGTCATTTTCATGTGTTTACGCTTCTGAATACAATCTATGCGTACATTTTTACGCGTCACGTGACTTTTTACGCGTACACGGCAGTTCCCCATCAGGTCTGGTTTTTCCTTTTGGGTGTGGTTTAGCAGCCATTTTTTCTGTGGGAGTGTGATTTGACAGTGATGTCACTTGTGGGATGTACTTCCTGTGTACTGAAGTTCCCCATCAGGTCCTCTGCTTTTTGATCTGCTCTGATTGGTCACTTCTCAAGTCCTATTTGTGAATTGGTTAACATTTGAATGTGTAGCCATATAAAAGGAGGTATGTGAACACTGTCATTATGAGCTTGCAACTTGAAGAAGAAGCATGTCGCTTCGAAACAGCGGGCTGTAGTTGCCTTCAGCTCTATCTTTGCTATGGGATTTTATTGCACAAATATCTTTTTTACTTTAGCGGTGCTGCTGATACTTCTTTTTTTGCTATTTTTGAACTTGATGAGCAACAAGTTCTGATCAGCTATAGCACGCTAGTCTCCAATTAGAATGCTGGGTCAAACAACTGTTTGCTTCTTTTATAATCTAATTGGGCCCTATAGCGATTAGAGTGGCTAACCCTTTGAGTATGCTGACATGGAGATGCACCAGGAAAGGAAAATTACGGAGGGGAGCATCAATTTTCCGGTGTTTTGTCATAAGCTGAACCTGTAGTTTGCTCTTTAACCTTTTCCCGATCGCTGTATCCTGTATCTACTCCCCTAGAAACTTCACTTCAGCACCAGGGGTGTAAATACACGTACTTGTTTGTTTACCTCACCGGTCCTGATCGCCGTGCCTCAGCCGTTCTGTTTCCATTGGAATCCTGCCATTCAGTGATTGGTGAATGGGAACAGCTTGTTCCCAGACCCGATCGCAGTGCCTGTGATGAAGTTTGTGGTAGGATGAAAAGCTGATGTCAGTGAGATGCCGGCATTTCATTAACAAAACTAAAAGTCAACAGATAAACTTACTACTTCCGAGTACTGTTTACAGTACTCAGCAATTCAGTGTAGCACCACCATGTTTTATCCTGAATGTGCCTAGCCGCTGTTTTTACTGCAATTGATACAGTGCACGACCAATTGTGATATAGTAAACTACTTTTCCTGGTCCCTTGGAGTTTACTATAAAGGGATTATACTCTATCAATGCAAAAAATACATGTAACATGGCAGCATTTCCCCACAAAATACATCTAATTAAGCAATTATGGTTTTCTCTAAAATAAAGGTAATGTGGAATCATTTTCCTCAAAATACACATAGGCAGTGTATCCACAAGATACACACAATGTAATTGTCCATCTGCCCCCCCCCCCCCCCCCAAAAAAATACAAGTAATGGAGCAGTATTGCCCCACAAAATGCACATCATTAGGCAGTGTCTCCCTTACACGCCATTCTCACGCCTTCTGATGACGCCGTGAGAACGGCGAAACATGTAAGGGCCGTGCCTGCATGAGACGCCATCTCCTCCCGTGGGCCCCACCACCCTTGGCATGTTCCGGAGGACCTTCTTTACTGCTAGACCGGCGCCCAGCAGACTTGGACCGTGACCATCGGCCGACACATTGCCATACACGGCTGCGTGTCTCATCCGGCAGATCACTTACCAGCTGGAAGCAGATTTTGAAAGCCATGACACCCACAGGACAGTGGACACCAGTACACTAATCAGCTTGCCACTAACCACCATAGGTGGATTGCCCATATCCTCAGAGGTTTGCTGACTACAGGAGGGTGAGATACTGTGGTAGTGTGCATACAGTGAAAATGAACGTTATGGTGTGATGCATGGCTTATGCTGTATTACTGCTTACTAACATATGTCAAAAAACAGTGAGATACAGGGGGCAAGTGGGTATGACCCGGTTGAGCACAAATCACAAATAATGAGTACTATATCAGAAAAACTTTATTCATACAAATATGTAGATATCATAAAAAAGACCATAACATTTAAAAAATGTGCCCGCCCCGCACCCCCAACATCCTCCCCACCTGGATAATCAGCTAGCTAACCTGATCCTGCTATCTAGTGTGTACTAACATAGAATCTGATCAGTAAAATAGTGTTTCACCACCCAAAATCCTGATTAATAGGAAACAAGGTAACATGCCCATCATATTAAATACTCAAATTGGTCCTTAACCTTTTCGGGACCGGCCACCTACCCCCCCTTAAGGACCAGGCATTTTGCGCGGGAAGGGGGTGCGCACGTTTGGGGGGGTCAGGCGGCCGGATCCCGTGTGTGGCTGCCTGGCATTGTGTCCCTCCTTGGAGGCCTGGGCCCCCCCCTTCTGCCAGCAGCCTTCACTTACCTTCCAGGCTCCAGCGATGAGCCGCACGGGACCCTCTTCTCCGGCCGGCATCTCCGTTCTGTCTGACGAGCAGTTCCGGGTCGCGGCTTGATGACGTCATCAAGCCGGGACCCGGCGCTGACGTCAGATGAAGCGGAGATGCCGGCCAGAGCGGAGGGGAGCGCCGATCGTCGCTGGAACGGCAGGGAGGTGAGTGGATCCTCTTCTTTCCCCCCCTGCCGCCGCAGCTGTCAAACAGATCACTACGATCCGACGGCGATCGTAGTGATCGTGTGATCAGCAGCCATACGCGATGGCTGCTGATCACTCGGGGGAGATGTCGGCTGTCATATGACAGCTTAATCTCCCCCTCCGGGTGCGCACGATCGCGTCGGGAGCGGAAATTGCGGGCCGGCGTAGATCCTACGCCGCATCAGGCTAGAACAGCCACAAGTGCGGCGTAGGATCTCATGCACATGGTCCCGAAAAGGTTAAACAGGACTGGAACCATTATTATGAAGAAACACTGGATGTCAATCCTCTGACAAATCACATCTGCTGCTTTGCAGACACTACAGAAGCACATCAACAGCACATCCAGTGCGATCAGTCTGTAGGGTGATGATCCAGTTAGTTGGCAGCCATGCACCTATAGTTCCATATGAGGTGGAGTTAGTGTAGCAAAAGCATAGCATCAGCAGTTGAGCAAGCGTGACCCATCCAGCCCTGCACAGGCTTGTAACTAACAGGTCAGGTAAACATGCAATGATATGGTTAATCTGTCTGACACCAGCCTGATTCACCAACAGCATAGTTCCATGCAAAGCCAAAGCCAAAATACAGCGGGGTTGCTTAGCCACAGCCGCTAGTCATGCAAAGATGTTGGTCCAGCCAAAGGATAAAGCACGTGTCACAGGATACACCCTGTATCAGAGCGGCCTGCTCCGTGTAGCTGGGATGCAGATAAGAGAATAACATCAGGCAGGCATGCTGAGCAAAGTTCATGTCCCAGAGGGACTGGCTTACGTGTCCCAAGAGTGGCTGATGGGGTCAGGCTGGAGTACTAGTTTGTCCAGAGTCCATGGAGTCCAAACACTATCACTGAGTCCGCGTGTGGGAGGAAAGTAGAGGCCGGGACGCAGCACATGCGTCCTCGACCGGTTTCGCCGGACTTCCGGCTTCCACTGGAGGCTGTGCGTCACCAGCAGACTTGGACCGTGACCATCGGCCGACACATTGCCATACACGGCTGCGTGTCTCATCCGGCAGATCACTTACCAGCTGGAAGCAGATTTTGAAAGCCATGACACCCACAGGACAGTGGACACCAGTACACTAATCAGCTTGCCACTAACCACCATAGGTGGATTGCCCATATCCTCAGAGGTTTGCTGACTACAGGAGGGTGAGATACTGTGGTAGTGTGCATACAGTGAAAATGAACGTTATGGTGTGATGCATGGCTTATGCTGTATTACTGCTTACTAACATACTGCTGGCTTGCTGACCTACCGTCTTGGATGCTTATTTGCTGGTTTGCCGGTCTTATCCTGGACGGCTCCTTTATCTGCTGCTTGAACTCCGGACTGCTTCCCTAGCACATGAACTCACACTATCAATACCTGGCCAGTGATATGTGTGTTGGTGGTATGTGTGGGGTCTATGTGAGGAGGTGGCCATCTCATGGGTTTTTTTAATCATTATCACTAGATGCATTGAAATAAAATTTATATTTTTATAGATTTCTGAGACAATTTCTATTTTTTTTTTTTTTTTTTTGCATATCACTGATAGAAACTATCATCTGTAGAAACTTAATACCTTCTCCAAACTTCTGTGTACATACAGTGAATGTGGCAGCATTTCCCCCAAAATACACATAATAAGGTGGTGGATCCAAAAAATACACATACAGGTCCTTCTCAAAAAATTAGCATATTGGGATTATGTTCATTATTTTCTGTAATGTACTGATAAACATTAGACTTTCATATATTTTAGATTCACACAACTGAAGTAGTTCAAGCCTTTTGTCTTAATATTGATGATTTTGACATACAGCTCATGAAAACCCAAAATCCCTATCTAAAAAATTAGCATATTATGAAAAGGTTCTCTAAATGAGCTATTAACATAATCATCTCAATCAACTAACTCTAAACACCTGCAAAAGATTCCTGAGGCTTTTAAAAACTCCCAGTCTGGTTCATTACTCAAAACTGCAATCATGGGTAAGACTGCCGACCTGACTGCTGTCCAGAAGGCCATCATTGACACCCTCAAGCAAGAGGGTAAGACACAGAAAGAAATTTCTGAATGAATAGGCTGCTCCCAGAGTGCTGTATCAAGGCACCTCAGTGGGAAGGAAAAAGTGTGGCAGAAAACACTGCACAACGAGAAGAGGTGACCGGACCCTGAGGAAAATTGTGGAGAAGGACCAATTCCAGCCCTTGGGAGACCTGCGGAAGCAGTGGACGGAGTCTGGAGTAGAAACATCCAGAGCCACCGTGTACAGGCGTGTGCAGGAAATGGGCTACAGGTGCCACATTCCCCAGGTCAAGCCACTTTTAAACCAGAAACAGCAGAAGCGCCTGACCTGGGCTACAGAGAAGCAGCACTGGACTGTTGCTCAGTGGTCCAAAATACTTTTTTTTCGGATGAAAGCAACTTTTGCATGTCATTTGGAAATCAAGGTGCCAGAGTCTGGAGGAAGACTGGGGAGAGGGAAATGCCAAAATGCCTGAAGTCTAGCGTCAAGTACCCACAGTCAGTGATGGTCTGGGGTGCCATGTCAGCTGCTGGTGTTGGTCCACTGTGTTTTATCAAGGGTAGGGTCAATGCAGCTAGCTATCAGGAGATTGTGGAGCACTTCATGCTTCCATCTGCTGAAAAGCTTTATGGAGATGAAGATTTCATTTTTCAGAACGACCTGGCACCTGCTCACAGTGCCAAAACCACTGGTAAATGGTTTGCTGACCATGGTATTACTGTGCTCAATTGGCCTGCCAACTCTCCTGAGCTGAACCCCAGAGAATCTGTAGGATATTGTGAAGAGAAAGTTGAGAGACACAAGACCCAACACTCTGGATGAGCTTAAGGCCGCTATCGAAGCATCCTGAGCCTCCATAACACCTGAGCAGTGCCACAGGCTGATTACCTCCATGCCACGCCACATTGAAGCAGTTATTTCTGCAAAAGGATTCCCGACCAAGTATTGAGTGCATAACTGAACATAATTATTTGAAGGTTGACTTTTGTTTTAAAAACACTTTTCTTTTATTGGTTGGATGAAATATGCTAATTCTTTGAGATAGGAAATTTGGGTTTTCATGAGCTGTATGCCAAAATCATCAATATTAAAACAAAATGCTTGAACTACTTCAATTGTGTGTATTTGAATCTAAAATGTATGCAAATCTAATGTTTATCAGTACATTACAGAAAATAATGAACTTTATCACAATATGCTAATTTTTGAGAGAATAATATATATATACACACTTTTTATTTATCATATAGAAGGAGTGCAGAGGTTTTTGTTTACAGGCATATGTTATGGACAAACAGGTACATTTTTATTGATGGCATTTTGAATGCAGAGATACTATGAAAATATCCTCAGGCCCATTGTTGTGCTATTCATCCATGAACATCGACTCATTGCAATTATGTGTACAGTTCCTGGAAGCTGAAAAATCCCAGTTCTTGCATGGCCACCATACTCAGACATGTCACCCATTGAGCATGTTTGGGATGCTCTTCAATAGCTGTGTGAAGTTGCTGACTATTAGTAACAGCTTCACATAGCTACTGAAGATAAGTGTACCAACATTCCCCAGGCCACAATTAACAACCTGATCAACTCTATGCAACAGAGATGTGTTGCACCGTGTGAGGCAAATGGTAGCCACACCAGATACTGAATGGTAAGGTAGGATCGATAATCTCAAAGAAGAAGTGCTCACTAACACAGGTTTAGACAGATTTGTGAATATTTCAGAGTAATGGGTCTTGTGCATGCAGAAATGTTTCAGATCTTTCAGTTCAGCACAGGGGCAGACTAACCATTCGGACACAGACCGAGAGCCCATGGTCAGGAGGGGCCCGCCCTGGAACCCTGAGCAGGAGGGGAGGCAGCCAGTGAAAGGGAGCTGTAGGAACAGCAGGGAAGTCTCCCCCTCCCTCACATTGGGGTCCCCCTTCCTGGCTCTCCCCTCCGGAATATTTGCGGCGACTGACAGCAGGCGAAGACTTACCGCTGTAAAGCCACCAGAGACAGCTTTGATCTGTGCGCCGCTAGTCTGGTCTACTCAAGACCAAACTAGCGGCGCACAGATCAAAACTCCCTCCGGTGGCTGTAACAGCGGTAAGTCCCCGTCCGCTGTGGCGACACTTAAATATTCCGGAGGGGAGAGCCAGGAAGAGAGGCCTCAAGGTGAGGGAAGGGAGAGACTCCCCCCCCTTAGCTCCCTTTCACTGGCTGCCTCCCCTCCTGGGGACACCTACAAACCTGGCTGCATGTACTGGGAACACCTATACAGCTGGCTACATATACTGGGGACACCTAGCTAGACTGGGGCAGCAATACACCTGGCTACATATACTGGGAACATCGATACACCTGGCTACACATACTGGGTACACCGATAGAGCTGGCTATCTGTACTGGGGACACCCATAGACCTGGCTACCTATTCTGGTGACACCCATAGACCTGGCTACCTATTCTAGGGACACCCATAGACCTGGTTACTTCCACTGGGGATACCTTTTGACCTGGTTACCTATACTGGGGGCACCAATTTTAGGGTAACTGCTGCTGCCAGATTAAGTGTATTTTGGGAAACCGCTACCAGATTACACATATTTTGGTGAGCAACTCCCAAATTATGTGTATTGGGGAAACCGCTGCTACTACATCTATTTTGGGGGAACGATTGCCATATCTGTATTTGAGGAATCTCTGCCAATTTGCATGGATGTTTGGTGAGATGCTGTCAGATTGCATGTATTTTTTTTTTTTTTTTTTGGGAGGGACACATTATGGCAGAGTTCAAACTTCCCCAGCAGACCTTTTACACCACTGCTAAGGTCATGTATATTTTGCCCTACCCATGACCACACCCATTTTGTAGCCGAGTTGCAGGCTACTGAATGTGTGGCCTCGGGTCTCCTAATTGCACTTCTGTTTGTACAAATTGCTACTGCCACTAAAGCGCAATATCAGGAGGCACATGGCTCAGAAGCATGAACACAGCTGACAGTACAGAACGGCACTGCAGTGGACCAGAGGATCACAGAACAGTGAGGTCAAAGGACTGCAGGGGGCTGGAAGAAGCCCCAGGTAAGTTAAACTGTTCTTTTTATTTTCAGTTTAGATTTCCTTCAATGCATGCATTTTGCAGTAATACTTAAAGGGGCACTACAGCAAACAAAAAAAACATTTAAAATATGTGCAAACATATACAAAAGTACACTTTGTCCAGAGAAAAATGAGCCATGAATTACTTTTCTCCTATGTTGCTGTCACTTACAGTAGGCAGTAGAAATCTGACAGAAGTGACAAGTTTTGGACTAGTCCATCTCTTCATAGGGGGATTCTCAGCAAGGCTTTTATTCTTTATAAAGATATTCCCTAAAAAGGATTTACAATGATGCTGGCCAGCCTCCCTGCTCCCTACAGTTTTTTTTGGCAGTTGGACAGAGCAACTGCCATTCACTAAGTGCTTTTGAAAATCTATTCCTGGGAATCCCCTATAAAGAGATGAACAAGTCCAAAACCTGTTACTTCGATTCAATCTGACATGTCCAATTCATGATTCAAGTCAATTCGAATCGGACATGTCAGAGTGAATCAAATCACTGAATCAAATTGAATCAAATCTGATAAAGAATCATATGGTATAGATGGAACTGACTCATTCTCCCAGCAGCTTATACTTTTCACAAACAAGTCTCTACATTGTTGCTAGGCAACCAGAGGCCGTGCAAACATTCTGCAGCTCAGCAGTTAGGGCTATAACAGCGATTCCTGCCAGAAGTGGGTTAAACCACTGAAAACTACTTAGCCAGGAGTTGTTTGTGAAAAGTAAAAAAACAAACAAAAAAAACCCCTAACAAATGGATTAGCCTCCCAGCCCTCATCAGTCACTATTGACGTTACATGTTGTATTGATGAAACCATTTTTTTTTTTTAAACTTTACACTATTTTAGAAGGATGTTTAATAGTTTATGCATAAACCACTTCATTTTTTTCCTCATTCATGAAAGAGCCCCTTTAAGCACCCAAAGCCACAGCCTTTCCAGAAATTTGGGCCTTAGCGGGCCAGAGTTAAGATGTACAAATTCAGAGGAGCCTCTGATTGGCTGTATAATTATACAAATAAGACCTCTGCACTTATGCAAATACTTGCTTCAGACCAGCCATCCAGGAACCACTACTATTCCTACAGCGAAGTTTAAAATCAAAGTGTTAACTGATATTGCAGTTTGATTGACAAAAGCCCTTTTTTGCGTCTCCATGTTCTCTTACTGAAGCCTTTATTGGACAGGAGGCTGTACTACACACTTGCCAAGTAGTTCAGTGTGCATCTGCCACATAGGCAATTTAAATGCAGATGAATGGCAGTGGTAGTAACATGCAGGTCAGAGCTTGACACGTGTTACAACCCCTGGTGGCATTACCCAGCAGCAGAGGACCAAGACATGCGAGTTAGCACAACATATTCTCAGATCGGACTATTGGCGGGGGAACACACCTGTGCACCGCTGGAACCAAGTGCCAACAAGTACCTGGCCAGTGTAGGATAGCAGCTGACAGGGTGGGTGATACACTGCCTTTCAGCTGCACATCTGAAAGCTGCCTTAAAGGGAACCAGAGAGGAACTTTATAAAAAAAAAAAAAAAATACAAAAAGCTTTTATACATACCTGGGGCTTCTTCCAGCCCCATAAGCCTGGATCGCTCCTACGCCGCCATCCTCCGCTTCCTGGATCGGCGGTACTGGGTCCCATCACTTCCGGCAGACGCGGCCAATTATCCGCATCACAGGGGCTACCTCCATACCCGTACGCATGAGGCTGCGCAGTAGGCCGCCTCATGCGTATGTATATGGAGGGAGCCCCGTGTGATGGACATTTGGCCGCGTCTGCCTGCCGACTGGCAGACTCGCGGCAATGACAGGACCCGGTACCGGCAGATCCAGGCAGCAGAGGGCAGCGGCGTGGAAGCGATCCGTGTGTATGGGGCTGGAGGAAGCCCCAGGTATGTATAGAAGCTCCCCCTCAACGTCTCTGGTTCCCTTTAAAGCCTGGTACACCCTCAATTTTTTTTACCTCCATGTATTATGGAGGCTCAACAGATTTTGAATATTGTTAGATAGTTTAACTACTACATGGAGGTCCTAGAATTGGTCAGTGACTTGCCAATCATAAATGAAAGCATCCTCACTCGACCAGATGAGTGGATTCTCTCTTCACTGACCATCCACATAATTCAGGTTCCCTTTGAAAGGGGGGGGGGGGGGGTTGCTTTTTATGCACTACAACATTTTGTAAACTCCAGCTTTCTTTTGTGTACAAGCAATCTATCAGCAAGCAACTCCATAGGGCAGAGACTCATGGCTTCCAGCACAAGTTTAATATTGTCATTTCCCATTAGTCAGATATTCCTTCCTCTACTTTGTGACTGTCCCATGAATGACTTGGTACTCATGAAAGTTCATACATACTCCTAAAGGTTTCTCAGAAGTACAGAACTGTAGAATGATAAATTTGATATAAGGTACCATCTGAACTGCATTCTCTAAAAATTTGAAAATATTTTACACATTCTTTATTTTGTGAAACAACAATAAAAAAAAAAAAAAATGTATAACAAAACCATTCATGCCTTCGCCAGTGGATCCCAGGAAACAAATGACATGCAAGGATTCAAACAAAGTGCTTCAAACAAATAGGGGGGGGGGGGGGAGGGGGTTAGAAGGTAATAACAGTCACATGGAAAGAGTCTAATGCAGATGAACAGTTCCTTTATCCCAGCACAAGACTTGACTTTCCTCCTGGAGGATTTCGTCTGCTAGGTACAGCTACTGGGGCAGCCGGTAACCGAGATTCTCCAGATGCCTCTTTTCCAAGCTCAGCAATTTCTAAGAGGGGAAATGTATACACAAAAAAAAGTTACGGTTAATGTAAAAAAGTATATATACAGTTAAGCTATTTATCCTTCATATATGAAAGGTCAGCGGTAACCAGTAGGCATGAGAAAAAAAAAAAGTTCTTACCTGGAATTTCTCCTTCACCCTAAAAAAAAAAAAAAAGAAAAAAGCCTTCAATGTATTCAATTTCATCTCAGCCACAGTATCTCTAAATTAACACCACCACATATCGGCACCAGTTACAGACAGCTAATCAGTCAAACATTATAAATACCCGGGCTCCTTTGTATAACAGTACTTCATTACCAGATCTGGAATTTAACCACCCTGGCGTTCTGATAAGATCGCCAGGGAGGCTGCGGGAGGGTTTTTTTTAAATTAAAAAAAAACTATTTCATGCAGCCAACTGAAAGTTGGCTGCATGAAAGCCCACTAGAGGGCGCTCCGGAGGCGTTCTTCCGATCGCCTCCGGCGCCCAGAATAAACAAGGAAGGCCGCAATGAGCGGCCTTCCTTGTTTTGCTTACACCGTCGCCATAGCGACGAGCGGAGTGACGTCATGGACGTCAGCCGACGTCCTGACGTCAGACGCATCCGATCCAGCCCTTAGCGCTGGCCGGAACTTTTTGTTCCGGCTGCGCAGGGCTCAGGCGGCTGGGGGGACCCTCTTTCGCCGCTGCTCGCGGCGAATCGCCGCAGAGCGGCGGCGATCGGGGAGCACACGTGGCTGGCAAAGTGCCGGCTGCGTGTGCTGCACTTTATTTGGGGCAAATCGGCCCAGCAGGGCCTGAGCGGCAGGCTCCGGCGGTACTGGACGAGCTGAGCTCGTCCATACCGCCCAGCTGGTTAAAGTGTAAAGTAGGCATGCAAAAAGTACCAGAGACAAGAGGAACCACAGGACTACAGGAGGCTGGAAGAAGCCCCAGGTAAGCAAGTCACCGCCCTCAGTGTCCTCTGGTCCACTTCATTCTGTCGCTGTCAGCTCCTGTACAGTTCGCGACTGAGTGCCTGTGGCCGCACACCTGATTATGCTCCTATGGCTGGGAGCACGATCAAGGAGGCTTATGTGCTGTCCAAAATAGTGCATGCGCAACAGTCTGAAATTTAAATTTGGCTACACCAGCTCATCGGATTGGACCTGGAGGACACCAAGGGAGATGACAGACTAGGTGGCTGGAAGAAACCACAAGCAAGTATTCTATAGCTTCTCATTTCTACAAATACCCCTTTTACTAACGTTATGTCTATGGCTTGCTTTTCACCTGCATAGGAGACACCATATTAATTGCAGTGTCAGCAATTTGCACCAACCACCATTTTTGTTATAACCATTATAACTGTATTATGCAGCAGATATGACTATTCAGGCCAACAATTAATCTGAAAGCATCTTTTCACCAAAATGTACTTCAGCAGAGTACCATATTCCCAGTACACTTTGGCATCAGCATCCCCCCCCCCCCCCCCCCCCCCCTCCGATCAAAGAATTGGGCACAGATTGCCACCAGCCTCATGCAATATAATAGGGTGGGAGCTTTTT
Source organism: Hyperolius riggenbachi (assembly GCF_040937935.1). Lineage (NCBI taxonomy): Eukaryota > Metazoa > Chordata > Amphibia > Anura > Hyperoliidae > Hyperolius > Hyperolius riggenbachi. Next base: position 115,757,491 of record NC_090657.1, on the reverse strand, counting down.
TTTTGGTTGTCACTAAGGGCAACATTGCCAGATGTAGTCTGGCAAGGCGTCCTATGTGGATCAAAGTGTCAGACCAAGTCCAATACTTGATCCCCTCCAGCACTGCAGCTACAGCATGTGAGCTGGTGCTGGCCCTTCCCGATGCATACATTTGAAATAAGCGCCGGTAGACTTGGGCGCAGGATTCAGCCAATATATGGCTGATCCTGCTGCTGCACAAGTCCCAGCCGTGTTAAATACTATTCTCCCTCCAGGCTGCCATGGATGGTGGGGAATTAAATATTTTTGGCTTCCAGCTATTGCTGGAGGCCGAATAATTGTGTTTTAAAAAGTAACTTCAGCTCCATCTGACGGCGCAAACGTTACTGAGCGCCGCTATAGATGTAATTCCTATTACAGTCTATGGTGGCGCCAGCTGCGCCCGAGTCTTCCTGCACTGAAAAGCTCTGCTCCCCATGCCATGTTGCCTCCCCACTCTACAGCGAGGGGCTTCCGACACTCCAGATCACTGCAGTTTCACAACCATCCACATCCCTTTGTAGAGAGAAAATATTGGAAGGTGACACATGGATGACTGAAATTTGATAGGAAAGAGTTAAATGCAGGGCTGTGGAGTCTGTACAAAAATCCACCAACTCCGACAGTTAGGATACCACCGACTAATTTGCATATTACAATTTTGTTGATTTTATGCAACATGAAATGCATCTCTTAACTGCCAACACTTAGGAATTTTAAAATTCAACTGAAGTGAGAGGGATATGGAGGCTGCCATATTTATTTCCTTTTAAACAATACCAGTTACCTGGCTAGCCAGCTGATCTTCTGCCTCTAATACTTTTAGCCAGACTAAAACTTGTCCTTGGTGAGAGTACTTATAGAAGACTGTTACAAACATCAGGCACTAGGCAATGTGACTGGGTACATGTAAGAGTGATGTGCTTTCACTCTGAACCAGTTTTATGGGTGATAGACATGAAGAATAGCCTCATTATCCTGCAGATTGTTGTGCACATTGAACACAGGTGTTGTACATTCTCAGTGGAGTCCCTGCAGCTCTGTGGGGAGTGCATATGTAGAATATAGAACTACTGTGTAACAAAGTAAACCTGAGAGATGAAATTAAAGTTTTATACATACACAGGGCTTTCTCCAGCCCCCATTCAAGCTAATCAGTCCCTCGCTGTCCTCTGCCACCTGAATTCTTCTGCTATGGGCCCAGGTACTTGAGCCAGTCAGGCATGGTGCACATGCTCCGCTGCTGGGGAGCGTACTACACAGTCACAGCACTATTGTGCAGGTGCAGAATGTTCCTGGCTGTGGGAGCAGCATGTGGCCGGACTGCGCTGACTGGCTAAATTACCGGGACTCCTAGCAGAAGATCCAGGTGGCGGAGGACAGCTACTGGATTAGCCTGAAGGGGGCTGGAAGAAGCCCCAGTTATGGATAAAAAAAAAGTTCCATCTGTCTCAGGTACCCTTTAATTCATAGTCACCAAACCAAATTTTAACATATCAAATTATTTAATTTCATAAGCAAAGTGAGTGCATACATTTGCATAGACCAGCTTCAACGCAGATTTCCTCTCTTTGACCATCTCCATTAGTGACAGCTACACATCAGGCCATACACATATATACTGTACAGTCAGTCAGATATGTATATCAGACTTTAGAAATACAGTGACTGCTTTATTAAAGCAGCACAACTAACTATTTTTTTAATTGGTTTATTTCATATTTGTGGACTAACCACAGCTCAGCTATTACTGTATATATACACACAAGTTATTTATGATGACTTATTAAAATAGAAAATATGATTTTCAATCTCTGATTACAGTTTAAATTAGGAGTCTGTATTTTCTCCCGACTCCAGGTACCCAAAAATTGCCCCCGACTCCTCAGCCCTGGTTAAATGCATGTTTTACCTCTGTCTTTTCCAGGTTGATGCCCTTGTCTTCTAATACAGCTCTAGGTTGTTTTTATGCTGAGGTAGACAATGTCAACACGCAAGATTGAATTCAAGGAATAAACTCAGGCCACATCTGGAGTGTAGGATACAGTTTTGGGCACCACACCATATAAAGGACTTTCTAACTTCTGACCCTGTAAGAGCAGACTTGCCAAAAAAGGTTGGAAAAACTGGGCTTCTTTAGCTTAGGAAAAAAAGGCGACCAAGAGGGGATCTTAACATGTATAAATACATCAGATGGCAATACAACCTTGGCAGATGAGCATTTTGTCCCTAGGGTTGTACAAATTGACATAGGGACATGATGGCTATGGAGGAAAAAAAGTTTTTGCCATCTATTTAGAAATGGGTCCTTCACAGTAAGCGATTCAAATCTGGAATATTTTACTTCAGGAAGTAGTTATAGCAAACTATCTGCATTTAGCCCCCCTGGTGGTATGATTTCTGGATTTTAGGGTCTTTAAAAGGTTTCAGACCCAAAAGTAAATCAAGGGGGAAAAAAAAATGCAGCCATAATGCCAGCAGCAGCCCCTGCTTATTCACCTACCTGGGTTCCAGTGCTGCAATTTCACCTCCGTCCTCAGGGTGGCGCTGTAACTCTGGTGAGATCAATGACTGCGATTTCAGTGATTGAGCAGTGTTTCTCTCAACATTTTATTGGCATGTACCCCTTTTAAAAACAAACCCTGTACTCACCAAGTACCCTCTAGCATAGTAAACATCAAAAGTACCCCTTGACAAATAATTGTAGTCCATGGTAATTGGTTCTAAACAATTTCCAAGCATTTACTATTGCTTTTAATTAGCTAAAATACTAATTCGTTTAATTAAAGGGATGCTTAAGTCAAATTTTTTTTTTCTCTTTACTCACCTGGGGCTTCCCTCAGCCCCCTGCAGCTGTCCGGTGCCCTCGCAGCATTGCTCCGATCCTCTTGTCCCCGCTGGCAGCTCCTTCCGGTTTCGGTGACAGCCGCCAACAGGCTGGGACTGCGGGTGATTCTTCACGTTCCCAGTCACAATAGAACCCTCGATGCTGTTATTGCGGCCTTCAGGACTGACCAGCAACTGGTATTGTTTAAAGGGAACCTTAACTGAGAGGGATATGGATGTTTCCTTTTAAAGACAGCTTGGATGCGTTCCTTGCATTGAAGGGCACCCACAGCTATAATTAGGTGAATTAGAATTTGGCCAAATTAGTTTGCACGTGCAAGAAATTGGCCTTGTATGGTTTTGGGTCTTAAGCAACAGCCAAGGAGACACTATAGATATATTACAGGTCAAGAACAGTATATAAGTTATAGTGGCAGCAAACAGTGAAGTGTTCATTTTCAGTTCTGCTAGGACTTGAAAGCATTCAGCACAGATTTAGCATGGGTCTGCATTAAGCATGGCTACTGCCTGAGGGAAAAAGCCAAGGAGAGTTGATCCAGGTATTTTACTGCCATTTGGAGTCGAGAAGGAATTTTTCCCTTTCTAAGGCCAATTGGACAGGGCCTTGGATTTTCACCTTCCCCTGGATAAACTGGGATAATATGTAGGTTCAGGATGGTGCCTTTATCTGGTTGGATGTTATGGCTGGATGTCTTTCAACCAAACTGACTATGTAACAACCACCTTTGAGGGCTGCTTGTTAATGTGTCAGCAAGCAATCCACTTGGCAGATTGAATGGGCAGACAACGTCGCCTCATACATCAGTTTCTGCGAGGACTCGTGTACCAACAAAATCCTTCAAGGTGTACCCGAACAACAAGCCATGGTTCACCAACAAGCTACGGCAGCTGCGGAGGCGCAAGGAGGCTGCACACAAGTCCGGCAACCAGGAGGACTACAGAAGGGCAAGGAACGACCTTAATCTGGAGCTGAGAGCTGCCAAAAGAGTACGCTGAGAAAATTAAACACAACCTGTGCTCAAACGACTCACGTGCTGTATTGAAGGGGCTGAAGGCTGCCACTAACTACAAGCCCCAGCATGCAACTCCCAGCCCGATACTAGCAGAACTCAGCAGATTCTACTGCAGGTTTTAGAACCAGGAAGCCCCGGAGTGGAACCTGGAACCAGCTACCCCACCTCTGGGCCCTGCAAACATCCTGAGCATGCCCTCTCCCTCGGTGGTGTGTGAAACCGAGGTACTGCACCTCTTACCACTAAATGCCATGAAAGCCTCTGACCCCGACGGAGTATCTCCAGCCTGCCTGAAAACCTGCTGTCGGCAACTTGCTCCCATCCTCTCCGCTATGTACACCAAGTCTCTAAAGGAAGGCAAGGTCCCTGTATGCTTCAAGGAGGTCTACCATCATACCTGTCCCTAAGAAACAAGGGGTCTCCGAACTTAATTTTAGGCCGGTGGCCCTGACATCCGTCATGAAAACCATGGAGCGGGCAGTCCTAGCCTACCTTAAGCTCTCCACTTCGCCCCTCCTAGACCCCTTCCAGTTTGCCTACAGGGCAAACAGGTCCACCGGTGACACGATTAATATCCGCCTGGAGCTCATCAACGATCACCTTGACAGGCCAGACATGTACGTTAGGATACTGCTGTTGGACTTCAGCTCAGCCTTCAATACCATCTGCCCACGCATTCTCCAACGGGACCTAGCTGCACTTTGAGTCCACCCGTGTCTACAACTATGGATCAGACTCACCAACAGGTCCCAAGTCATCAGACTGGGAGATATCTACTCCCAAGCAGCGACCACGAACACAGGTGCTCCTCAAGGCTGCGTCCTGTCTCCATTGCTGTTCTCCCTCTACACAAACAATTGCAGATCTGAGGAAGACTGTCAAGGTCATCAAGTTCGCTGACACCACCATCGTTGGCCTCATCACCAAGGATGATATCCATGGGTACTGCCAGCAGGTGGAGAGAATCTGCAGAATCTGGAGCAAGGAGACTAGACTGGTGCTGAACACTGCAAAAACCGTGGAGCTAATCATTGACTTCAGGAAGTCCGCCCCACCTCCAATTTATATCGATGGCACTGAGGTAGCCAGAGTGCCCTGTGCCCAGTTTCTGGGTACTACCATCTCCAGTGATCTCAGCTGGAAGCCCAACATCACTGCCACCCAACGGAAAGCACAGCAGAGACTTCTTCCTTTGCCAGCTGAGGAAGTTCGGCATGACTCAAGGAATTCTAACCAATTTCTACTCTGCCACCATCGAGTCGATCCTCTGCTCTTCCATCCTAGTCTGGTATGCTGGCACCACCATCAGCGACAAGGACAAATTACAGAGAGTCATCAGGTCAGCAGAGATCATTGGGTGCCCCCCTCCCCTCACTTGTGCTACTACACAAAAAAAAAAAAAAAAAAAAAAGGCTGAAAGGCAAGGCACTGAGGATCGCCAATGATCCGTCACACCCAGGCCACCGCCACTTCAGCCTGCTGCCATTGGGCCGGAGGCTACGGACCATCTCCACTAAGACCACGAGACACAGGAACTCGTTCTTCCCCTCGGCGGTCAACCTCCTAAACTCTCTCCACATACTACCATCAACGCAAGTCCCAATGAGCAGCGGGGCTAGCCGCGATACGGCCGATCAGTCCCACAAGACTAACTGTCAGACATATCAATGTCACACTGGGACTGATGTATACTGTATTGCAATGCAATGTTAACTTGTCGCATCAGCTGTCTGCTGCTAACTAAGTGTATCTTTTCCTTTTTTCCTCCTGAGCCATATGTATTGTACCAAAAACAATTCCGGACATGACCCAGTCACGCTCAGCGAAATAAATGATTCTGAGATGGACTTAGCTGAGGGCATTGCATTGTTCTCTCCACTTGCTCCTAAAGGCTCACACGTCGGATTTTTCCAAACGACCCGTCGTTTGGACATCAAATTGGGCGTGTGTACAGTCAATCGTTCAGCTGATAACGCTGGTTTTGACAGATCCGCCTGGCGGATCCATCAAAACCAGAGTTATCAGCTGAACGACCGACTGTACACGCCCAATTTCCGACGTGTATGAGCCTTTAGTGTCAACACCCCCCTACTATCTACAGCCAGATTGACATAGCTCATTGCACTGACCAGTCAACATCCTTAAAATCTAAAGCCAGCGATTACTGTGGGCTGTCAGTTGTAATACATTTGTCCCTTTCTGTAATGAATGGAGTGACTGGGCCCCAAGACAAGTGGAGGGAGTGAAGGTTAGGTAGTCACAATTGTACTTTAAGTGCCCTCTCACAATAAGTCTGCTGCGTTGCAATGCAAGGATATTCCTAAGGGACTTTCACATTAATTGCTGTGCGGCCAGTTTCAATGCAGTTTCAACTCATGCGTTTAGTGGCAATACGAGTTTTTGGCTAGCTATACAGCTGCTTAACAAAAACAGGCTGCACATTTATAAAGCGAACAAATTAAACCTGACAAAAAAAAAAGTTGCGCTTATGGAATAAAAAAGCAAATGCAAATACAAACCATATGATCTGAAACCTCTTCAGAGTCCCCCTGTTGACATGTTTTCTGTGGGTCTTCTGGGTCTCCACATGCTGCCCCTTGACTACCTTCTGAAAAAAAAACAAAAAAAAAAAACAGCAAGGTTCAGAAACCAGCAGCTTAACCACACAAAAACCCTCCAGCTATACATATCAATTTATGAGTGACATTTCAGCCAACTAGCAGTATATATAGGACAGAAACCTGTAAATAGCACTACTCAATGGTTAGAGGAAAGTAAAATCTTTATTTGAAACAAAAAGCCCCAAATATATTGACCAATCGGTCTGTCATTGAAGTATATGAAATATGAGGTAGCCTCTTTAAGGAGTCATCAGGGAGGAAAATGCTAATATAAGTGGTACTTACCAGGGGCTTCCTCCAGCTCCAAGCTACCAGGACGTCCCTCGCCGCAGCTCTGCCCACAGCAGTTCGCCGCAGGTCCGTCCCGATCCCCGGCGATGCCGTCAGAGCTACCTCCAGGTTGCTCTGTACTGCGCCTGCGCAAGCGGCGCTGTCAATCACCACTACGTGGGACGGAGTGGACTGCTGCGCCTGCGCAGTCTGCTCTGGCCCACGTAGCGGTGATTGACAGCAACCGCTTACGCAGACGCAGTACAGAGTGACCTGGAAGTCGCTCTGACGGCATCGCCGGGGACCGGGACGGACCTGCGGCGGACGGCTGCGGGCAGAGCTGCAGCGAGGGAAGTCCTGGGAGCTTTGAGTTGGAGGAAGCCCCCGCTAAGTACCACTTATATTAGCATTTTCCCCCCTGATGACTCCTTTAACCTCCTTGCCGGTTATCCCGAGCTCAGCTTGGGGTAACCTGCGCAGGAGGATATCTCAGGCCCCGCTGGGCCGATTTGCATAATTTTTTTTTGTTACAAGCAGCTAGCACTTTGCTAGCTGCTTGTAACTTCTGATCGCCGCCGATCCGCCGCAATCCGCCGCGCCGAGTCGCTCCCCCCCGCCCCAGAGCCCTGCGCTGCCTGGCCAATCAGTGCCAGGCAGCGTTGAGGGGCGGATCGGGATTCCCTATGACGTCCCGACGTCCATGACGTCGGTGACGTCATCCCGCCCGGTCGCCATGGCGACCGGGGAAGCCCTGCAGGAAATCCCGTTCTCAACGGGATTCCCTGCATACTCTGATCGCCGAAGGCGATCGGAGTGGGTGGGGGGATGCCGCCGCTTAGCGGCTATCATGTAGCGAGCCCTTGGCTCGCTACATGATTTAAAAGAAAAAAAAAAAAAAAAAAAAAAAAAAAAATGTGCGGCGCTGCCTCCTTGCCGGATTTTTAGACCGGCAAGGAGGTTAAGATGTTAATCTTTTTATGGGCCAACAAGGACCTTAACGAGGAAAGCTCAATAGATACATTTTGTCCAGGAAATCAATTAGTAAATATTGAATCAACTCATTCGATAACCAGTTATTACAACATTTTAAAAATTACACAAAGAATGCAATATGTTCACATAGCCATAACAGTAATGTAGTACTTGCAACAATTTAACAGTAACAGTTTATTCCCAATAAGTGTAACAATGATTTGGATTATTATCCCTAGATCTGGCCAACCACTTTGAATTCAGAAGATACCCCTTCGGGACATCCGTGTCCATATACACCATTTTCTTGAACGTCAAACCAGATGTTCACTTATTCAGTAGTATATTTTCCTGGCTAATTAGTATTACATGATTGGCTGAAATCCATCAAAATTTTGAACACCAAAAGTTTCAAATGTAAATCAAACAATCCAGATGATATAAAGCATCTTCAGTGTAAATACACATCTGGAACCTCACAATGAGCGATTACTTGTATGCAATGATGGATAAGATAGCCAGTTATAGCTGAAGGCTGTCCTGAAGGCTGAACCCTGGCTCCTAATAGGATTTAAACTAAAAGAAAATATATTCTATTTCTCAGATTAAAAATAGTCATTTACATATACGCACATATATAAAAAAGGACCACACACACGTACGTAAGCCGCCACGGAGGATTCCTCAGGCCCTGCTGGCCGATTTGCATAATTTTTTCTTCTTCAAACACACGGCTAGCACTTTGCTAGCTGCGTGCTTGTTGCGATCGCAGCCGCTACCCGCCGCAATACAGGGCCCTCCCCGCATACCTCTTGCGCAGCCTGGCCAATCGGCGCCAGGCTGCGCTATGGGGTGGATCGGGATTCCCTGTGACGTGCCGACGTCTATGTCACTCAGTTAGTCGCCATGCGATGGGGGAAGCCCTCAAGGAAATCCCGTTCTGAACGGGATTTCCTTATGGGCAAGCGGCGCAGGCGATCGGTAAATAGTGGGGGGGGGGGGGGGGGGGGGGGGGGGGGCGAAGCATGTAGCTAGCGCTAGGCTAGCTACATGCTAAGTGAAAAAAATCCTCCCGTGACCCGCGCAGCTGCACTTATACCGCCAGGGAGGTAAAACCCTCAGACTCAATAGTCCAGTATTCTGATTGCAGCAGTGCATTTTATAGGGTTTTTAGTGTACATTTTATTGCATTGTGATACAGCAGGGGCTGTAGAGTTATGATCAATCTAAGATAAATGCGAATGTTTGGATGTTGGTTACACGACAATGGCTGAACAGATTTGAAAGAAATTTGCCACACAGTACATAACCTGGATATTTATAAGGCTCTTTAGCACCATAACCAAAAAGTGGGCAGAGAAAACTACATGTTCCAAGTGAAATTTGTAAACGGCAGCCACTCTTAGTGTTGATAGGGTTCTCAAAATGCACAGTTGGCCACTGGATGACGGATTAATATTCAGAAAAGTGAGTTGAGCCTACCAGCCAATCAAAATTCACCCATTTTCAAGGGGGAATATTTAATTTCTGCCATTCTTGCACGGTTAATGGCACAAGCCTCAAACCTGGTACGTTTGGTCATTGGGTGACTGGGTTCATAAAAGGGGGTGGAGCCAGTCAGATTGGTTTCATTTCAATGCAAATTGATGCCAAAGACCACAAAGCTCACAAACTAGGTCATTGAGCAATTGTGCGCTAGGGATAGAAAAAGTGGGCGGAGCCAACACCAGCCCAAATACATGCCCGGGCAATACCGGACCATAAGCTAGTATTGAATAAAGATGGTTTTACTTTTCTACCCCATGAGTGGTGCCATTTACAGGCTTCCTTTGGTAAGCTTGTTCATTCAGGCACCATCTGCAATTCTGTATGGAGGGGAAAATATAATGTATACATTTAAATAACCGTTTTATCTCACCACGGCTGGCTAAGTAGCCGTGTGGACATAGTGTTCGGTAGCCAGTGCAGGCTGGGGCAGCTGGGTGCTTTGCTGGGTGGAGGATGCCACTGTTGGGGGGGGGGGGGGGGGGGGAAGAGAAGAGTGCCACTGGGTGGGGAGGAGGGTGCCATTGCATGGGCACTGTATTGCCTCCATCCCTCATGTGCCACTTGCAGTGCTGCGGTGAGTAATCTGGGGATGCAGGGAGGTGGCCCAACATTCCTCCCTCCTGTGTCTCCCTGCAGCATTCATGTTCAGTGATGCATTTATCTGTCACCTGCAGCATGTGTCTCAGCCGCTAGCTCCTCTGTACTTCCTGTTAGGAAACGGAAGAGGAGCTGGTTGCACACGAACGCACTGCTGTGCATGAACTCTGCAGGGAGACAGGAGGGAGGAATGATGCGACAATAGAGCACATAGGGGATTTTCCAGTCTCCTTGGCGGCCCAATCCAACACTGCACACAGTATTGACTGTATTAGCCCCTCCTGTCCCTCAAGTGCAGCAAATAACTCCTCCAAGCTTCAAAAGTACAGTACTTATTCATTCCCCTCCTCCTGCAGCCCAGTATCTTTTTCCCCTGCCCCTTAATTGTTGTAGCCAGCACTTTCAGACCTGTTTCCTTGGCATTTCATTTATCAAGAAAGTGTCACTTACCACTGGGTAAATTGCTGCAAATGGTAACTTCACTAATAGTACACATATTACTCAGTGTGCTCAGGATTCATGCAAGTTGACCCCTATATTTTAGAGAATCCGACCTAACTTTCTTCTGACTTCTAGTCAAGTATATACCAGGGCTGTGGAGTCAGTACAAAAAGCGACTCCAACTCAGTTTAGGATTCCACCGACTCCAACTCTAATTTGCATATTAAAATCTTGTTGATTGAAACTATGCAACATAAAATCTGTCTCTTAAAGAGGAGCTGTTAGGTATAAGGTCTCAGAGAAAATAAACACATATATCAGTAGCTAAAGATTGGCTGTACTTACATTACATATGCATTTCACTGTCCACGTTTGGATTTCACAGAATTTGTATATAGTATATGCAGAGATTGATGCTCCTGACAGCTCATGGCAGGCTCCATGTTTTTCTGTCAAATGTGTCATGTCCTGCCTGCTTCCTGATCACAGATAAGCTCCTACTTGAACAACACAGTGTGCAGTGAATATTAATGAGCCATGTGGCTAGGAACAATAGCTGACTCCTGCAGTGTACTCTGCCCGGAGATTTATCAGTGCTACGCGCTGGACTGATTAGAAGCTCCTGTACCATCTCATTAGCAGCCGAGGGGAGGGCCCCAGAATGCTTTGCAGTTTAGTATGCGGCTTGCGTCCTTATGGTTCTATAACAGCCTTTCTGATAAGCACACATCAAAGGTAACTGAGATTTTTATCTTCACTAATTGCTTTATGGCTTCCTTCTAAACTGTTTAACACAGGAGAATAGAGGTTTAAATTAGCTTCTGCAGCCTGACAGTTACTCTTTAACTGCCAACACTTAGGAATTTTAAAAAAGACAACTGAAGTGAAAAGGATATGTAGACTGCCATATTTATTCCCTTTAGTCAGACTTAAAGGGACACTTAAAGGGATACTGTAGGGGGTCGGGGGAAAATGAGCTGAACTTACCCGGGGCTTCTAATGGTCCCCCGCAGACATCCTGTGTTGGCGCAGCCACTCACTGATGCTCCGGCCCCGCCTCCAGTTCACTTCTGGAATTTCTGACTTTAAAGTCAGAAAACCACTGCGCCTGCACGCCCGTGTCCTCGCTCCCGCTGATGTCACCAGGAGTGTACTGCGCAGACACAGACCATACTGGGCCTGCGCTGTGCGCTCTTGATGACATCAGTGGGATTGAGGACAAGGCAACGCAGGCGCAGTGGTTTTCTGACTTTAAAGTCAGAAATTCCAGAAGTGAACTGGAGGCGGGGCCGGAACATCGGTGAGTGGCTGCGCCAACACAGGATGTCTGCGGGGGACCATTAGAAGCCCCGGGTAAGTTCAACTCATTTTCCCCTGACCCCCCTACAGTATCCCTTTAAGTAAAAAAAAAAAAAAAAAAAAAAAAAAAAAAAAAGTTTCTCACCGGGGCTTCCAATAGCCCCCGCAGCTGTCCGGTGCCCTCGCCGTCTCCCCCCGATCCTCCTGGCCCCGCCAGCAGCCACTTCCTGTTTCGGTGACAGGAGCTGACAGGCTGGGGACGTGAGTGATTCTTCGCGTTCCTGGCCACAATAGCGCCATCTATGCTGCTATAGCATATATCATATACCATATAGCAGCATAGAGGGTGCTAATGTGTCTGGGAACGCGAAGAATCACTCACGTCCCCAGCCTGTCAGCTCCTGTCACCGAAACAGGAAGTGGCTGCCGGCGGGGCCAGGAGTATCAGAGGGAGGCGGCGAGGGCACCGGACAGCTGCAGGGGGCTATTGGAAGCCCTAGGTGAGTAAAGAACAACTTACCTTCGGTAACGTCTTTTCCGGAAGTCAAGAGGACAGCACCCCTGCTGAGACTTGTCTCCCTCCCTGACTGAGGACAGGAAGCTGAAAAATAAAAATTTGCATAGCAAATAGGCAGCAGCATAAGTAGGGAACAAGTACCTCCATCTTCAGTTATAAAAAAGACACGGACAACCATTGATGCTGAAAAAATGTAATTCTTTATTCCTTATAAACCCTCAAAAATAGGGTGGGTTGCAGGGGTGCTGTCCTCTTGACTTCCGGAAAAGACGTTACCGAAGGTAAGTTGTTCTTTCCCGGAGCGTCATTCGGACAGCACCCCTGCTGAGATGATAACCAAGATTATTCTCTTAGGGAGGGACTACAGCCTGTAATACTTTTCTCCCATAACTTAAATCTGTGCTAGCTAAAATATTCAGCCTATAATGCTTGACGAAGGTGTTGTGGTTGGACCAAGTCGCAGCTCTGCAGATCTGCTCAATAGTGGCCCCAGCCCTCTCTGCCCAAGATGCCGAGACTCCTCTAGTCGAGTGAGCTTTAATTGTGGAAGATAGCTGTTTATTTTGAGTCTTGTAAGCAGTAGCAATCGTCTGTTTTATCCATCTGGATAATGTTCCTCTGGAAGCTTTGTTCCCCTTGAATTTTCCCGAAAATAGAACGAATATTGCGTCAGACTTCCTCCACTGTTTTGTCATTTCCAAGTATTGAATGAGACATCTCTTTACATCCAAGCAGTGTAACCTTCTTTCTTTCTCATTAGCTGGGTCTTGACAGAATGAGGGTAAAAAGATATCTTGAGTTCTATGAAATTTGGATACTACCTTTGGTAAAAAAGTAATATCTGGACGTAACGTGATCCTATCATCCGATATTATGCAGTAAGGTTCTCTTATTGATAGTGCTTGAATTTCTCCTATTCTCCTAGCCGTAGTAATGGCAATAAGGAAGGCTGTTTTCAATGATAAATATTTTTCTGATATATTTTCAATCGGCTCAAAAGGAGTTTCACAAAGTCCTTGTAAAACTGTATTTAGGTCCCAAGATGGAATTCTAGGTCTTATCACCGGTCTCAGTCTCTTTAGTGCCTGAAAGAATCGAATAACAAACTCTTCTTGAGCTAGTTTTCTTTCTAGAAAAACACTCAATGCGGAAACTTGTACCTTAAGCGTACTTGCACTCAGACCTTTTTCGTAGCCACTTTGAAGAAATTCCAATACCGAAGATGATGAATTCACTTCCAATGATTTTTCCGCACACCATCTGTTAAACACTTTCCAGGCTTTGTTATAGATTTGCCGAGTGACCTTCTTCCTACTTTGAATTAAAGTTTCTGTGAGCCTATTGGAGAACCCTTTATCTTTCAAGATGCGCCATTCAGCCTCCATGCTGAGAGGTGAAGGAGTTTCAGGTTCGGGTGAAAAATTTTCCCCTGGTTCAATAGATCTGTTTGAAGTGGGAGAATGATCGGTTTCGAGACTGCTATAGCTTGAAGTAATGTGAACCAAGGTCTCTTTAGCCATAGTGGAGCGATGAGAATTACTTCGGCTTGATCCTGAACGATCTTCTTCAGCACCTTTGGTAAAAGAGGTATGGGCGGAAAAGCGTACATCAGATGTGATCCCCAGTTTATTGAGAATGCATCCAGTTTCCAAGGATTGTCTTGCGGATATAGGGAACAAAACTTTAGACATTTCATATTCGTTCTCCTGGCAAATAGATCCACCTCCGGATGTTCCCATTGATCCACTATTTGCTGATAAACCCCATGATTGAGGGACCATTCGTTCTGGTCTAACTTTGAACGGCTCAAGGAATCTGCCAGGGAATTTGATGTGCCTTTCAGGTGGACTGCCGTCAAGGATTTGATATTGTTTTCTGCCCAAGAAACGATCCGAAAAGTCTGGGTCCATAAGGTCATACTCCTTGTTCCCCCTTGTCTGTTCAGATATGCTACTACACAGCTGTTGTCTGTTCTGACTGTTACATGTGTATTCCTGAGAGGAGTACTGAAGTGTTGTAATGCCTGATAAACTGCTTCCAGCTCTCTGCTGTTCGATGACTTCAAAGACATTGTCCTGGACCATTGACCCTGGGCTGGCAGGGAATCTAAGTGGGCTCCCCATCCCCAGGAACTGGCATCCGTCGTCAGCACTTTCTGAACCGGATAATTCCACATACGACCTTCTGTGATGTGTGATTGGTCCTGCCACCACATCAGGGAGACTTTCACATAGTGGGGTATCAATATCTTCTTGTCTAGCATTGACAACTTCTTGTTCCAAGCTTTTAGAATCCATATTTGCAGAATTCTCGTATGAAATTGGCTCCATTGTACTGCTGGAAAGCTGGCCGTTAAACGTCCTAGTAGAGACATAGCCTTTCTTAGAGAAATTGTCCTTGCTTTCTGAAAAGAAAAAATATAGTCTGTAATTGCAGATATTTTTCTAACAGGCAAAAAAGTCCTTTCCTCTCTAGTGGAAATAGTGAACCCTAAAAATTCCATGGACTGACTCGGTGTTAAAGAAGACTTTTCCCAGTTAACCAGCCACCCCAAATTTTGGAGGAATTCAAGGGCTATCTGACTTTGAGTAATTACAAATTCACGAGAAGGACCCCAAAACAAGAAATCGTCTAAATATCCAAGCACATTAATGGACCTTGATCTTAGGATGGCTAATACTTCAGCAATTACTTTAGTAAACAGCCATGGAGCTGAAGATATTCCGAAAGGTAAAACAGAAAACTGAAAGTGTCTTACCTTTCCTCCGATTGGAACTGCGAATCTCAGATACTGTTGGGATGAGAGATGAATTGGGATGTGCCAGTAAGCATCCTTGAGGTCTAAGGATGCCAGGAAACAGTCTTTCTGTAGGAGATGAATAACAGAGTGAATGTTGTCCATTCTGAACCTTCTGTATTTTATGCATTTGTTTAAGACCTTGAGATTTAGAATGAAGCGGAAGCTTCCCTGTGGTTTTTTTACTAGGAATACTGGTGAGTAACACCCTAAACCCCTTTGACATAATGGCACCTCTCTTACAACTCTCTTTTGTAATAAGGACATTATCTCCTGTTGAAGAAATATCTCTCGTTCTGGATCTACTGGGAGGGGGGTAACCAGAAATTTTAGTGGTGGGGGTTGATCGAATTCTATCCTGTATCCTTCTAGTATGATCTTTAGTAACCACTGATTTGTCATGTGAATCTGCCAGAACTCGAAAAAATGAGCCAGTCTCCCTCCCACCGGAATCCTGGCGTCATTGTTTGTCAGATCTACTAGGGGGAGCAAAATTGGTCTTGGACTTCTGTGGTCTATAGGGAGCCCATCTTTTCCTGTTTTGGGTCTGCTTAACTCCTGGGTCAGACCTGACGGGTCCTCGAAAGGACCGTCTAGGTTGATAGGGTCTTTTCTTATTTGGAAAGTTCTTTTTATTATCCGCGGTTCTATCCAGAGTCTCCTCGAGTTTAGAACCAAACAACAAGGCACCTTCACATGGTATACCACACAGTCTAGACTTGGATGCATTAACACCGTTCCACGTTTTCACCCATACTCCCCTTCTTGCTGAATTTACCAAAGCAGTAGTTCTTGCTGTTAATTTTACTGTATCATCGGCTGCGTCTGTAAGATAATTAGTTGCATTAAATAATTTAGGAAAGTCATTCAGGATATCATTCCTAGGCACTCCCATTGCAATCTTAGTCTGTACTTCTAGTAACCAGGATTTAAGAGACCGAGTCACAGCTGTAGAAGCTACTGCGGGCTTGAAAGTAAGCGAGGATGATTCCCATGCTCTGCGTAAAATATTGTCCAGTTTTTTATCAATGGGATCCCTAAGATTACCAAAATCTTCGAATAATAAGTCAGTTTTCCTTGACACTCTAGACAGAGAAGGATCTAATTTGGGCGGAGGACCCCAAAAAGCCTGATCCTCAGGACTAAAGGGATATTTCTTAGATAGAGACCTAGGCCAAAAAGCCCTCTTTTCAGGGTTACTCCATTCCTTCTTGATTAAATCTTTCAAGGAAGAATGGACCGGAATAACCTGAAATTGGGGATCCGCCAAACCAACATACATCTCATCTAACGGTGTCAAGGATTTTTGTTCATCTTTTATACCCATTGTTTCATACATTTCTGATAAAAGGCTTTTCATTAATTCTGGACAAAAGGCAAATCTTTGATGATTATCTGATTTAACTGCATCCTCTTCTGCAGAAATATCTTCTAATTCTGAAATTTCTCCTTCTGATAATTCAGAAGCTTCTGAATCCTCATTTCTTTTCCTTTTTTGAACCAAAGGGGGTATTAAGGATACCGGGGACCCAGGTGGATCTATGGTATTAACAGAGGCCGTATTATCTGTATTCTCAGAAATCAGTGGGACATTTGCTGAGGACACTGCTGGAATAGAAGTAGAGGTAGAGGCTATAGCTGAATCTTTAATTTCTTTAATAGCTGATGCCATCTCAGCCCGCATCCAGCCCATAAATCCTTTCATCAACACAGGAGATTCATCCTTGACTACTTTCTCAGTACAGGCCTGACACAATTTTCTTGCTGAAGAGGCTACAAAACGAGTATTGCAGATAACACATTTTCTCTCATTCTTTGTATGTCTATCTTGACTGGTCTGATGAACACTCTTATCAGTCTTGTCCTTTTTTGTCTATAATATAAACAAACATAGACCTTTTTAGCCTATCTGTAACATAGCAAAAAAATATATTATGCATTAATACAGACAATCACCCACTTGACTGGTCTGAGGATTGAGTTTATCCAATTTATCAGCTTTGTCAGTTCTTTTGGGCTAAAGAAAAAATAAGAGACAAGACTGTAAGATACAATATTCCCTCTACACAGATATATGCTGGCTAAGTAAATACTTTCAATATTACTTGCCAGAGAGGGATCTAGGCCTGGCTCTGCAGACTGCAGAGAGAAAGAACCTGCAGCGTCCTCCATCGTCAAATTCAAAGAGCAGAATGACGAATGGATACATTTTGCTGTTTTAAATAGTAATTTGGTTACCTGATTTGCTTCAGGTGTATGATCTCCGCCGCCCCGGCCGCCTGATTGGCTTGTGCGCTGGTTGCCTGCACATTTCCGGGTGGTTACGTCATGCGGGACGCGTACGCATGACGACTTCCGGTTTCGAATACCGGAACTTCCTGTGTAGCGCGCCTGCGCCCATAAAGCCGCTGCCTCTTCAGGAGTAGCCTCCAACACGCTGCAGGACCCGCTATCGTTCACTGAACGATCTTTCTACAGGAGTCCTGACCCACGCCGCCCCAGCCGCCTGACTGGATAGCACCCAGAGGAGACTCTCCCATGCATCCTGACCGGGGACAGGAAACTGAACTGAAGATGGAGGTACTTGTTCCCTACTTATGCTGCTGCCTATTTGCTATGCAAATTTTTATTTTTCAGCTTCCTGTCCTCAGTCAGGGAGGGAGACAAGTCTCAGCAGGGGTGCTGTCCGAATGACGCTCCGGGAAAACTCATTTTTTTTGTTTGACTTAAGTGTCCCTTTAAACTAGTCCTTGGTAAGAGTACTTGTAAAAGGTACAGACTGGAACCACCAACATCAGGCCCTAGGCAATGTAACTGTGGGTACACGTAAGAGTGATGTGCAGGTACTCTGCAGGAGAATGAGGCGATTCTTCTTCTAACAGTCTTCATGTACAATCTGAACCAGGTTTATGGGTGAGAGACAACACCTGTGTTCAATGTGCACAACATTCTCAGTGGATTCCCTGCAGCTCTGTGGGGAGTGCATATGTAGAGTATAGTACTGCTGTGTAACAAAGTACACCAGAGAGATGAAATTCAAGTTTTATACATACCTGGGGCTTCCTCCAGCCCCCTTCAGGCCAGTCCCTCGCTGTCCTCCTTCGCCACCTGGATCTTCTGCTATGAGTCCCAGGTACTTGAGCCAGTCTGGCATAGTGCGCATACACACCCCTCCGCCGAATGCTCCTGGCTGTAGGAGCGGCATGTGGCAGGACTGCGCTGACTGGCTGAATTATTGGGACTCATAGCAGAAGATCCAGGTGGTGGAGGAGGACAGCGAGGGGCTGATTAGCCTGAAGGGGGCTGGAGGAAACCCCAGGTATGAAAAAAACAAACAAACAAAACAAACAACTCAGGTACCCTTTAATTCGTAGTCGCCAAACTAAATTTTAGCAACATATCAAATTAATTTGATTTCATGAGCAAAGAGTGCGTACATTTGCATAAATCAGCATCAACACAGATTTCCATCTCATTGACCATCTATTACTGACACGGCTACACATCAGGCTTTAGTCTTACAGTATAGATGTTGGGGAGAAAAAAAAAAAAACCAAAAAAAAACCCAAACACCACACAATCAGATTTTTATAACTTTAAAAATACGGACTGCTTTATTGAAGCAGCACAAGTAACTAATTTTGATTGGTTTATTTCATTTTTGTGGACTAAGCACAGCTATTACTGTGTATATAAATCATTTATGACGACTATTTGAGAAACAGGTTATCATATTTTCTATTTTAATTACAGTATTAGGAGTCTGAGTATTTTTTCCCGACAGACTCCAGTAGGGCTGCACGGTTTTGCGGTTTTAAACCGAAACCGCGATTCACGTGCAGCAGATTTCAGGATCGTCAGTAGCTTCGGTTTTGGGAGCCACTGATTGGCAGAAGCTGCGACTAGCAGTGAATATTTATGATTGTTAATGAGCCGGGCAGCAGGGGGAGGGTGAGTTCAGTCCAGAGCAGCACACAGCACCACCAATAGCTAGAGTTGGTTTGACAGAGGCGGTAGGCGGAGCTGTACAGAGGGTGGTACAGAGTGATTGGTGGTGCTGTGTGCTGCTCTGGACTGGACTCGCCCCTCGCTGACCGGCTCATTAACAATCGTAAATATTCACTGCTAGTCCTAGCTTCTGCCACGCCTCCCCCTTCCAACATGGAGGGCACAGTGATGCATGATTTATATTTTCATCAGCTGGCTCCAGGAACTGCCGGGAGGGAAAGAGGCAGAGCCAGCGCGTTAACAGCAGCTGTTTAAAGTGATGAGAGGAGGAAAGGCAGTGCTGTAAGGTTAGACTATTAGGAGGGGCTCCGAACTCTTTCCTGTCCTGGAACCCGAGCCCCACTTCTGTGCTCCGTACACAGATGTCTCCCTCTGCACACTTGCTTATAGAAGCAGTGATTGTTTTCTGTCCCTCCCTACACTTCCTTAATGCCGCAGCACTGGTGTTCTGTCTCGATGCTGTGGGTGATGGTCTGAAGGTAATAGATCACGTAATAGATCATGCACTCCTACCCATCATTGCCCTTCTCACATTCCTCAGCCTTCTCTCCCTGTTATTTATGATACTCTGTCTGCACTTTAACTATTACCCTGCTGGAAGCTCTGTGGCCAGATTAACAAGTTCTCTTGTACAGTCTGCCTCAATTGTCATCAAAATGCTCTTTATTTCTAGCAGGATCTTATACTGGGTCAACTATACTGGAGGCGCTTAACTGGCTAAACTATACTGGGGGCATTGTGAATTTAGTGCTAAAGCTCTGAAGAAAATCGTGAAAAAAAAAATCAAAATCACAATTTGGGGGGGAAAAAAAAATAAAAATTCATTTTTTTCCTAAAATCGTGCAGCCCTAGACTCCAGGCTCCCAAAATTGCTCCTACTCCACAGCCCTGGTATATACATAATAGTGTGTGAGAGAGACACATACAAAATTGCCACCAGGAGACTTGGGAGCAGGATATAGCCACTATATGACTTACCCTGCTCCTGCACAAGTCCTGGCAGCTTAATTACTATTCCCCCTCCAGGTCCATGTGGATGGTGGGGAAACATGCAATTCAGCTTCCAGCTATTGCTGGAGGTCGAATTACAGAGTTTTAAAAGACTCCTATTAGACCTACCGGTAATGGAGTTTCTAAAAGTCTTCTGGGACAACATGAGATTACGTCCCACCTCTGGATCTGAGGACACCATCAAGGAAAAGATTAAAAGCCACCGCCCTCCCTCGCTCCTCAGTGCATATAAAAGTAAGCGGACTAAAAAGCCACCGGAAGCAAAGGAAGACATAGAAAGACACCTAAGAGTGAATTCTGAACCACAATAAAGTGCATATGAATCAGAAAAAGGGAAGGGTTATAGCCGTTGTCACGGAAGACATTTAGAAACTCCTATTACCGGTAGGTGTAATAGGAGTCTTTCTCTAACAGTCATCCGGGACAACATGAGAGATAGGCAAGAAGTCTTAAGACTCACCTAGGGAGGGACAACTGCCTGGAGCACCTTTCTGCTAAACGACTGGTCTTGCTGAGACAGTACATCAACTATAGTGCTTGATAAAGGTAGATGCACTTGTCCAAGTTGCCGCTTGACAGATCTGCTGTATTGTTGCTCCTGCTCTCAGCCCAGGATGTGGATAGTTAACGTGTGGCATGGGCTTTAATATTGGGTGGCAATGAGCAATTAGTACTCGGATAAGGCAGGTCATAGTTTTGGCTTATCTAGCAATGGTCTGCCATGATGCTTGTGGTCCTTTATTTTTACCAGCAAATAGAATAAAAAGATTGTCATATTTAACCAGAACTAGAGTTTAGGAAATCTAGCAAAGAGCCCATTTCACATCTAGACAATGGAACTTTTTCTTTGGCACAGGAAGCATTGGCGCAAAATGAAGGCAAGATTACCTCCTGAGAACGGTGAAATTCTGATGCCACCTTAGGGAGATAAGCTGGGTCAAGTATTAAACACTGTACTTTTTTTCCCCAGAGGTTTACTCCTAAAACACCTCCTTTGTATGGTATACTTTGAAGCATGGTATTGCACAAACAAAATGCCACATCACAGTCCGGGCAATACATGGGTCTCCTTGCGTATTTTTTTGCTGTCTTCGCGCAGCAGACCACACCTTGTAGGGGGGTTTGTTTCAGTGCGGTCGGTGGCAAGTGTTCTGGAAGGTGGCATCCAGAAAGTCGTGCCAGGTTCACAACATATGACGCCCTTACCGTACCATATGCATCAGTCTTGTGCTGAATCAGGTGGTCAAACAGTTCCAGGGAGCTATAAAAATTGTCGTAAGGCAGTACCCCTGATCCAGCAATGGGTCAATAAGTGTTAGTACACAGTGATGTCAGGCTCCAGAACGTAGACCCCTTTGAAGTTGGCAACAATAAGCTGATAGATCTCCCATATCTTCAGCTTGGGAGCAGGATGGGTGGCCTCATCAAAGTCCTCATTGTTGCTCAAGTGCAGGTACTTCGTGATGAGGGTGAAGCGGGGCTCGGACATAATGGATCCAAAGGGCGTACTGAGGATCTTGTTAGTGGTCCAGTACCACTTCTGCAGCGGCTTACCGACAACTCCCTGGAGGATGAAGAGGCCCACGAACACCCAGATGTCGTGGCAGGTGAAGGGTTCCCATTTCCTGCTCCGAGAGAACCTGGGTAGAGGAGCACCCTGCTGCTGCGCTGCATACCGATTGGTCTCCTTAACGATCTTCTGGATGACCTCATTGGTAAGAAACAGCTCCAAGTAGGACAGTGGGCTGTGGTCATATGCGATCTTCTGCCCAGGTGCCCCTGCCCTGTGCCCGCAGCCCAGAGGAGAGGGAAGAGGAGACCGGGAGGGAGAAGCCTGCAGCAGCCCGGAGAGCAGGCTGGAGGAGGCCAAAGCAGCAGCGGTGAGTTGGGGGGGGGGGCTAGGCGGGGGTGTAACTGCTGGACTGGCTGAGTTAGCCTAAGATGCTAGGGAGGTTAATAGATAAAGCCTGAAGATCACTCACTCTAGCTGAAGCCTGAAGATCACTCACTCTAGCTGAAGTGATAGAAATCAAAAAAGCTAATTTAAAGCGGAATATAACCCTGCATTTCAACTTTGCTCTAAAACATTATTTACAGTATATTATATGCAACTAGCATTTTTTTTTTTTTACTAGACCAGCATTGGAAAGGTTACACAGGGCTTTAAAGTTCCTGGAGATTTCTGCAGACGCATCCGAAGCTGAAATAGATACGTTTACATAAATGTATCTAAGTGTTGAATGTGACTCATCTCTGACTGAGAAGGAGCTTGGAGGACAGCCAAAGAGTAACATTTATCAATAGATACATATAACTAAATAGAATGTAACAATCTGAACTTCTGCACATCTCTCCACGGAACTTTAAAGAGAATCTGTACTCTAATATTCTTACAATAAAAAGCATACCATTCTATTCATTATTTTCTCCTGTGCCCCTCTGTGCTGTTTCTGCCACTCTCTGCTGCAATCCTGGCTTGTAATTAACAGTTTTAGGCAGTATTTACAAACAAACTAACCAGCTTCTAATAGGCTCAGCTAAGCATAGTGTATGAGTCATTCAGAGTATGCAGGGGGCCTGCAGAGGGTGTGTATTGCTACTACCAATCACAAGCAGCCCTGCACATTCCACACAATCAAGCTTTAGCCCGACAAACAGGACAGAGGAAAGATATATTGATTTATTACAGAGACAGTGCAGTTAGGAAAGACTGCAGTAAGCCAGAGCAGATTAGAACAGGCATAGGAACTTATAGGATAGAAGAACTAAGGCTGAAAAATTTGTTACAGAGTCTCTTTAACCTCTGTGTTTAACCCTTCCAATGCTGGTCTAGTAAAAAAAAAAAAAATGCTTTTTGCATATAATATGCTGTAAATAATATTTTAGAGCAAAGTTGAAATGTGGGTTATATTCCGCTTTAAGAGAAAAACTTTATGTCAATTTCATCAATAGGTTCAAAAAAGGAGTCTTTATAAGATCCTTAAAGCAGACCAAACCAAGTTCAAAATATTTAGTTGCACCACTGACACATACAAAGATAAAAAAACTCCTTCAAGCCTATGAGCATTTCCGTGCATGCTTTTCACCCTTCTCTTTTCATTACTAGGGTTATACAGGTGGCAGCCATTAGCAGTTCCTCCTTTGCCGGACACCACCTACTCCATCAGTTTGCAGAGTTCTGTCCCGGCAATATGAAAGGAAGGGGAGGTGTTACTCCAATAAATGTAAATTTTATATTGGTCATGCAGCTGAAAAAAAAAAAAAAAGCTGCTATTATAATTTAGAAAATAGATTTCAGAAATCTTGTATTTTTAATTTGGGTCCACTTTAAGAACCAGTAATGGGTCCCATTGCAGAAAAATCGTTTCACTGGCGTGGACCTCTGTACTGCTTTGAATTTATTTAATTTATTTTTTAACTAGTTCCTCCTGTGCCAAATGTCTCATCTCAAAACCAGTTCTTTATTTTTTTTCAGGATGAACCAGTGAGTTCAAAATTCTTTTCGTAGTACACCAGGATAAACAAAAACCTTTCCGATAAATTTTCTGAGTTACTAGCTTTCTACATTTCATTAAAGTCTATTACTTTATCTGATAGGCCCTTACTCATAATCAACCTCAGGATCCAAGCTGCCAGTTTGAACAACTGGGGGTCTGAATGAGTTAGAGGACCCTGGACCAGTAGATCCAGTCCTGGGAGAGGAAATGGGGGGGGGGGGTGTTTCTCTGATAGAGAGAAGATCCAGGTGGCGGAGGAAGACAGCGAGGGACTGATTAGCTGGGGTCTGGAGGAAGCCCCAGGTATAATTTCATCTGTCTCAGGTTTACTTTGTTACACAGTAGTACTATACTCTACATATACACTCCCCACAGATCTGCAGGGAATCCACTGAGAATGTTGTGCACATTGAACACAGAGGTGTTGTCTATCACCCATAAACCTGGTTCAGATTGTGCATGAAGAATGTGTAATAGAGGAAGAATCTCCTTATTCCCCTGCAGAGTACCTGCACATCACTCTTACATGTACCCAGTTACATTGCCTAGGGCCTGATAGATGTTCTTTGTTCCGATCTGTACCTTTTACAAGTACGCTTACCAAGGACTAGTTTTAGTCTATGACTAAAGGGAATAAATATGGCTGTCTCCATATCCTTCTCACTTCAGTGGCCTTTAAAATTCCTAACTGTTGGCAGTTGAGACAAATTTTGCGTTACATCAAACAACAAGATTGTAATATGCAAATTAGAGAGTCGAGGAGTCTGAGTTTTTGTACCGACTCCACAGCCCTGCCAGGAAGGGTAATAGATCTCACCTCCCTCCACGATTACTGCACTTTTCCAAGAACTTGCTCTGGCCATCCCGATAGATTGGAGTTTGACCGCATTCAGAGCCCTGACCCCCGCTAACAAAAACAAAATGGGCCCCCGCGAGACATCCTCAAACCTACTTTTTAACATGAAGGAAGCTCTGCTCCAAGCTGCTAGAGACAAAGGTGAGCGCTCATTCCCTGAACTACCAGCTTTTTGCAGATCTGGCTCCGGCAACGGTACAGCGCCGTAGAGCTATGAAGCCATATGTCCAAATCTTACTTGCCAAGCAGATAAAATATAGATGGTGATTCCCCTTTAAGTTAATCTTCACACACCAGAACAAGCAGATAAGTGTTGTGTCACCCGAAGAAGCGCAGCAAAAATTTTAGCAACTTAGTCTTTGTCTACCGACGAGCTCTTCTGCCCAAAGCCAGCATTCTTAAAAAAGGTCGCTTCCACTCTGAAACACCATGAAGCCCCGCCGAAACAAGTCTAGATGTCGCCAGAGCCCAGCCTCACCTTCTCAATCAGACCCAGGATGAGCCCCTGAACTATAGCAGGATGGCTCCTTTTTCTTCCCTTTTGAACTTGGTCTTCCCCCTATGCTCTTTACTTCCAACCCCTGAAGCATCAAGACTCTAAGCTTGGGAAATGCTAAAACAGGGTATAACTAACTTTAACCAAGCCAATTGATAACAGGTGGGGGGCGGGGCCTAACAAGCCTATGTACTGTGTGCTGTTTACCTCGAGCTGGAACCTAACAATGCCTCTATGAGGTGGTTATAAGCCTCCTGTGAGTTTTTTTTTCCCCGTTTCTGCATGGGGAGAGAGACTTCTGTGGAATTGATTGTTTCAAAGAGGGGATCCAGAGTCTCACCCTGTATGCCGGACTTTATGAGTGCTAGTCTTTATAAAACCCCAAGGTGGACTTAGTTGGCTCATAACTTCTGAATTGGTTGCATAGAAATTGTCCCCTCTGGTCCCCATTTTCCACTCTTCCTTCTGCTTCCCCACCCTTGCCATATACCCCTTCTCTACCCCCCTCTCACAACCCTACTCAGCTCATCGAGTCTCGATGGCGAGTTCAGTGACCATCCATGCTTAAGTGTTAAATGATAACTAGGGCTTTGCTTATGGGTTGTCTTTAACCCTCCTGGCGGTCTAATGTTTTTTGCCAGGAGGCAGCGCAGCAGTTTTTTTTTTTTTTTTTTTTTAAATCATGTAGCGAGCCGAAGGCTCGCTACATGATAGCTGCTGCTCAGCGGCATCCGCCTGCTTTGATCGCCTTCGGCGATCTCCGATCAGGAAATCCCGTTCAAAGAATGGCGTGGCATGCCATGGCGATGGGGCGGGATGACGTCACCGACGTCTTTGGGAGTCCTGATCCACCCCTCAGCACTGCCTGGCACTGATTGGCCAGGCAGCGCACGGGGTCGGGGGGGGGGGGTTCGTCGGAGCTGATAGCGGTGATCGAGCGCGGGCCGACGGCGATTGGTGTGCTGACGCAGCTAGCAAAGTGCTAGCTGCGTTCAGCAAAAAAAAATTAAGCAAATCGGCCCAGCAGGGCCTGAGAAAACCTACGTGGCTTGAAGGTTAATGTTGAAATGTGTTAGTATTATTTTCAGTTTTGTTTTACACTGTTTCTTATTCTCTAATTCAGCCTATAACTTTTTAGTTACTTGCTTAGAGCATGTTAAGATGTACTAGAAATGCCTGAGCTAAAGCAGGCACAAACCCCCTACCTGTACAACAGTGATAATATTTCTCTTGTAATTCACATTTAGGGTGTTGCAACTCCCTATTTTTGCTACTCTGCTGCTCCAGTTTCTGGAACACTTTGCGGTACACCTGGCCCCTTCTGTGCCTATCCGGTACAGAACAGGTCATTCATGTGTTTTGCACGACCTCCCTCCATTTGGCCCCCTTCTGGAGGGATGCAACCTTTTCTTATTCTCTTTTCTCCCCTCTCCCTCCACTGTCAACAGGCAACCTCCAATGTTTCAGCTACATTTTTCATCCAGATAACCTTAAGAATGTATGCCATCAACTGAGGAAAATGGCTATGCAGATTGATTCAGGTACCCTTACTATGGTCTCGCACAATTTACAAGGTTTTAATGCCCCTCAAAAAAACATCAGAGGCATTCCAGTTTTACAAATCCTGCAAGGTGGACATAGTGCATCTACAAGAGACAAGGTTCTCAACCTCCCATTCCTCCTACCTCAGCTATTACCCCATGGTGTTTCATTCCCAGGCACGTGAAAAGGTGAGAGGGGTGACCATTGCTTTCAGACGAGGTCTTCCTTTTAAATGCACTAAGCAGCTTTCCGACCCCACAGGAAGGTACCTTGTTAGGACACCACAGTAATGGTGTCATACAATGTCCCATGTCCCAATAGCTTTCAGGAGAGCTTTTTATCACACCTGATCGAGGTCATAAATAGGCATTGAGGGGACACTTGTGTGGGGATACTAATTCTGTCCTGATTAAAAACGATGGACAGGTCACATCCTGCACCCCCAACCACTGTTTCGCAGAACCCAGGGGCCCAGGCCCAAGTGCAGTTGCCACTTCAGAACGCAAGGCCTCTGATGTTTGGAGGGAACTGAACCCCAGCACCCGAGACTATACCTTCTACTCTAACCCACATGATCATTTTTTGCAGAATTGACCATTTTTTCCTGCATCAACCCTTCTCCCCAATGCCGACTCAGCTAAAATTCTTACTGTCACCTGGTCAGATCACAGCCCTCTGCTGATTAGTCTTTCATACCTAGTGCCCAGGAAAACCAGCTTTAGATGGAGAACAACTCATTAATGTCAGACCCATCTTCACTTAAGATTAGGTCTTCCCTTACTGACTTGGCAGAAGATAACACGGGTTCTGTACAGTCCCCTATTATTTTTTTGGGAGGCTCTAAAAAGTTAGTGAGAGGCTGTCTTATTGGCTCATCTTCCCACCTAAAAAAAAAACCCCCAAAGGTTGCAACAAATTTAAGATCTTACCCAAAAGTTGGAGCAAGCTGAGTCGGATTGGAAAACACACCCCTCTGGTTCATTGAGGCAATTAAGAGATTCTCTTCGGACTCTGATTCCATATTAACAGAGGAGGCTGAGAAGCACCTTTGTTGGCAAAGGAACAAATACTACAGATGGGCTAACAAATCCCATACCTTACTGGCTAATAAACAAAAAAAAAAAAAAAAAAAAAAAAAGGACTTATAGGCCCGACGTTAGCAGTATATCTTGCCAATAATCAGGTGACGTGTAATCCTTATAAGATCACACGCAGCTTCCAAGAGTTCCTCAGCTTCCTCTATATTCGCCCTGCTAGATCGCCCGATACTCCTATTAAATCCTTACTAAACATACAGCTTGCCCAAATCCCAGCAGACCTAGTGGATAGGTTGAATGGTGAAATCACGGGAAGAGGTCCACTTAGCAATAAAATCG
This sequence comes from Hyperolius riggenbachi, assembly GCF_040937935.1. Taxonomy (NCBI): domain Eukaryota; kingdom Metazoa; phylum Chordata; class Amphibia; order Anura; family Hyperoliidae; genus Hyperolius; species Hyperolius riggenbachi. The sequence goes on along the minus strand of NC_090657.1, from coordinate 115,729,765 downwards.
CCTAAAGTTTCTAAAACACTGGGACCAGATGGATATTCTGGCATGTTTTATAAAAAGTTTTGGGAGGAACTGTCCCCTCTTTTAGCCTCGGTCTTTAATGAGCTTAGAAAGGGAGTTCATCCTCCTATAGATTCCCTTGACGCAAACATAGCAATGATACCCAAAACTAAACCCCTGGAACCACAACAGTTCAGGCCCATCTCAACATTTTAAATTACTCAGTAACATACTGGCATCCCGTATTAATCTTTTTAGCTTCCATAATATATAAGGACCGAGTGGGGTTTGTCCCAGGCCTTCAGGCATCCCACGCCACTCTGAGCAATACAGGTGATTGAGTTAATGTGTAAGAGGAAAATTCCAGGACTATTTGGCCCTAGACATTTATAAAGCCTTTGCCACGGTATCTTGGGATTATCTTTTTAGTGTATTAGAAAAATGGGGTTTTGGGGAGTCATTTATGACCTGGATCAGGGTGCTATACTCCAGACTCACAGCTAAAGTACATGACAGACCATGAGTCTGACCTGATACACATTGACAGAGGAACAAGGCAGCGGTGCCCCTTGTCACCATTTTATTTATTTATCTTGGCCATGGAACAATTAGCCATTGCAATAAGGCAGAATCAAATCTCTGGAGTAAAACTAGCTGGAGTCTCACATAAGCTTAAACCTATTCGCAGATCTGGCATTTCTTACAAAACCAGACTCTATACCAGAGCTTTTTTCGTTACTGAACAATTTCTCCTGGGCTTCGGGTCTACAAATAAAGCCACCTAAATCACAGGTCCTAAATGTTTCTCTAGGCCCTGAGCTTTGTGCATCCCTCCAATCCCAGTATGCATTTACACTATGCTCGAGCTCTACTGAATACCTGGGAATAAACCTGGCCAGTTCATAATAGTCATTGGCCTCAATTCACTAAGATCATGCTGGAGATAAGGCAAGAGAAAACTTACCTCCACATAGTGCGAGAGTTATCTTATCTCTTCATTCCTTACGTTACCTCCTCTGTAGTTAATTTCAAATGCAGTTAATAAACAGCCTGTCTTTAACTCTGGAGTTATTTTAAGGATTGAAGAGTTAACTTAAAGACAGAAGAGTTAACATTAGGTTTGCCTGAGGTAAAAGGTTTCCTGAATACTACATGCCTTATCACCATGGTAACAACTCTAGAGGAGTTATTAAAGACAGGAGATCAGCTTAGTGAATTGAGGCCATTGTTTGCTCAGAATTATTACCCCGTCTCAAACTCTCTCAGTGGCTCTCTCAATGGTCCACTTATAAGCTTTCCTGGCTAGGCAGGATTAAAAAAAAAAAAAACAAAAAAACAAAAACAAAAGAACACTTCTGCCCCAAATCCTTTATTTCTGGATGCTCCCAGTGGTGGTTTTTTTTTTTTTTTTTTTTTTTTTTAAGAACGCTAAAAATAAGCTGACCAAGGATTTGGGAGAACTCCAGGCCCAGGATCTCCAAAACCACGTTGGCACGCCCATAAGAATTCTGGTGGATTGGGAGTCCCAAATTTGGCAAATTACTATCAGGCAGCACAACTGGTACACCCAATTAACCTATATAGGGGTGAGAGAATGCCTTTCTGGACTTTTGATATTCCAGCAGCATCCCCTCAGTCGATTCAGACCCCCATCTGGCTCTCAAAAGCTCTTCGTCCTACTGGCCTGAGTATGTTACACTGCCTGATGGTTTGGGATTTAATCCGTTACTCTAAAAACTGAATGTCTCCCACCCTCCCTCTCATGTCCTTTATAAATAATCCCATGTTCACTCCTGGCTATAGTAATTCATATAGTTTTAGGTGGTGGTGGGGGGGGGGGACAAACTTAGAACTAGTACAGAACCTAACTGACAGCTCTGGGATCCTTTCTTGGGAAAGGCTGTCTGAAAGGTTCTCTATACCCAACTCCGAGAACGCTTCCGTTACATGCAGATCTCACTGGCTTCGAACTCTTCTACCACCTCGGACTACTTACCCAGTGGCCTTAACTAGGTTCGAGCACTATTGTTCTAGAGACCCCGTCACGAAGGGGATAGTTTCCACACTTTATACTCACCTTAATGAACCCCAGAACCCCCCGCCACACCTGTATGTGACCAGATGGGAGTCTGACTTGCAGGGATCTAGGGACAGATGGGAGGTCTGGGCTGCTCTTCAAAAGCTGTCAATTAATCTCACAGTTGTAGAATCAGCATATAAAGTCTTTTTACGATGGTACTGGGTTCCATCTAGGTTAAAGCACATTTCAGACTCCCAACTGTGGATTGTGCTTTAAGAGGATGTGGATCAGTTGGGAACAAGGTTCACACCTTTTGGTCCTGTTCAATGCTTTCCAGATATTGGTCAAAGATATTCAGACTTCTACACACTCTTTGGTGTGCAAATATCAAAAGGACCCATGCTCCGCTTTACTCCACTTGACTGGAATCTCAAAAAAAAAAAAAAAACAAAAGCAAAAAAAACCAACAGATATTAGCACACTTCATTTTTGTAGCAGCAAAACAGAGTATAGCCAGAGCTGAGAGGACACCATTTGTCTCGTTTATAGAGATGAAAAGCAGAGTCACGGCATTTATGATCCAGGAAAAGATGGCAGCCACCCTTGAAAGACGAGGTGGAAAAGTTTAATAAAATTTGGGAACCTTAGCGGTTGTTAGTAAATCTTTCCTAGGGGGATTGACCCGTTGAATCTTGAAGGGACCTGTGCGACCTTCTAGAGGCCTGCCTGTTGACATATACACCTACTTCCCTCTCCCCCCAACCTGGCCAGCAATCTCCACTGCTGAGCGGACCCATGACCAAAATATGAAGTTCCCATGGGTTATACTACGTGCATTTTAGGCCCGGTTCACATTAGCGTTCCCTGTCCGGATTTTCCTGATCTGATCCGGACTGTATACTGTACAAACGTAACGTACGTTCCGCATAGCAATGCAAAGTCTATGCGGACGTTCACACGTGTCCGTTCCGTACAGTACGGAGCCGGACACTTTTCCAACATGCACTATTTTTTTGGGTCCGGATCTCCGGCCCACGCACCCGGACCGGAGCCTGACAGCACCACCCGGAACACAGAAACCAATGGGAAACTGAAGGCACAGAACACACTGCCTACGAAAGCCTGACGTTCTACCCCACTTCCTATGCGTATCCAAGCGGCCATTTCGGATGGGGACACATGGGCCAAGCATGTCTGGAGTGGAGCAGCAGTGACAGACGTGCGGAGGAACCTGATCTACAGGTGCACCTTCTGCTGACCAACTTTTTTTATTTAAAATTCACTATTTTTTGCTCACGGATCCGGATGGCAGCCTGATGCATGCCTGATACAAACGGACCGGATCAGAACCATATGGTTCTGATCAGGATCAGGTCCTGATCCGATCCGTTTACTTGCCAAACACGCAAGTGTGAACGGGGCCCAAGTTTTGAGGCTACGGCAATACTGGAAACTTCTCCCATGGCCAATGAGCCGATAACGTGTTTTGCATGTGTTGTCTCTGTTATATATTGGTCTGTGACCAAACTATTTTTTTATTACTGAAAATTCAAAATTCAACATTTTGAAACAAAGTCCGCCCAGCGGGAGGATCCGACGTTTGCTTCCGTAGTGCGTGTACGCACCTTTACAGAAAATTGTATGGTGTGTACTAGGCATTAGGGGGCCTCAATTAATCTCTACCATTAACATACACCCATCAAAAATTTGAGCCAATTTAAACTCGTTTGCACAAGTTTTTTATTGCATTGATGAAGAGCCAAAATATTAATGCGCACTGGACAAATACAAGGATACAATGGATGACAGACGTAATAAAGTTAAACATAGGACAAAGCTATACAAGATACATGTTCATGCTGTTAGGCAGACCAAGTAATAAGTATGAATAAGGCAGTCATAAAAAAGGAGCACATGATCATGTAGAATACAGTAGGGAAGGGAGGACCCTACCAAAGGCCTACAATAGCATGGAGTTCCTCCTGTCACTCCAGTTTTCTCCCACATCTCTGCGCAGTTTGTATGTTCTCCTTGTGCCTGATGCACATTGAACCCTGCAAGAGTGAATGCTCTCCAGCTGGGTTCAGAGTTTCGAATGCACAACATTGCATTCACAGCATATCCACTCAAGGGTACACAGGGGTCCATCTCATTTACATACTGTTGTGCATTCCCCACTTGGGATCCACTGCTGGTATACAGATCAGAGCCCTGGCAGTTGCATTATGGGGCTTCCCATTGGATTGCAACAGACAAATGGGAATCCTACATCCTTTGGAGAGCCCCCATGCTCCTGCTGCTCCCATCTGTATAGCAAGGTAGTGGACGAGAGCAGCGGTGGCAGAAGTGGCCCGTGGGAACATGGATATCGACAGTATGAATGGAAACTTATGAGATCGGACACTGGACAATCTATGTTCCTGAGATACATCAGTTCGACTCATCAGAACTGAACAAACCTGTTCGAGCAGGAGTATGTGAATGGATTCTATTTCCTTGCATCCTTGGGAGGAGGGGGGGGGGGGGGGGAACACAAAAAAAAAAAAAAAAAAAAAAAAAAAAACACGTCCATCGAGTTCAACCAGAAAAATAAAGTACACACCAGCCTGCTCCCTCATATCCCGGGTTGATCAAGAGCAAGGCGAGAAACCTTTACAAGACATGGTCCAATTAGCCCTCCAAAAAAATTCCTTCCCGACTCCAGATGGCAATCTGATAAAATCCCTGGATCAACACCACTGGGCATTACTTAGTAATTATAGCCATGGATGTCTCAATGCAATGGATGTCTTTCAATTTGCCATAACTACTTCATGTGGCAATGCTTTCCAAATCTTAATCACTCTTACTGTAAAGAACCCTTTCCTATATAAAAAGGAAAAGACGTTTCCTGCCATGTCCTCTACTCCTTTGTGAAAGCCTAGGGACAAAAAGCTCATCCGCCAAGCTTTTATATTGCCCTCTGATTTATGCATATTAGATCCCCTAAGGAGTCTTTTCTCCAGACTAAATAAACTGTTTCTCTAACCTTTCTTGGCAAGTGAGAACTTCCATCCCTTGTATCAATTTTGTGGCTCAGAAATCAGAAGCTTTATTTCGCCAAGTGCGACCAAGGTCGTACCCGGAATTGGTCATGGTTCACATGGCAGTGGCAATAGAGCAAAGAGAGATTGGCAACAACAACAGTACAAACAAGACAGGCAAGTAGCTCAAAATTTAAGCAGTCGACGCTATACAAAAATGCAGATAGCTCGTAAGCAATGTCAGGGATTGAATTTGTGCTGCTCAGGGATATGTACATCATTCTGCCGTTAGTTCTACCAACAAGTGCACCAGGGAGACAGCAGAGTTATTTGCTGGCCCAGGCACTAATGTGCTTGTCTCTGCACCTGCTCTAAAACTGCAATATCTTACCTATAGTGGTGGCCAGAACTAAATTCCATATTCCAGATGTGGCACTAGAGAGCAGGGCTGTGGAGTCAGAGCAATTTTGGGTACCTGGAGTCGGAGTTGTGGTTTCATAAACTAAGGAGTCGGAGTCTGAGTCGGATGATTTTTGTACAAAATCCACTGCCCCGGTAAGTATTAGACTAAGGAGTCAGTCATTTTGGGTACCTGGAGTCGGAGGTTTCATAAACTGAGTCGTCGGAGTTGGATGTGTCCCTACCTCTCCCTCTAGATTGTAAGCCTTTGGGCAGGGTCCTCGTGTCCTACCTGATCATGCACCTCCATTACTGTGCACCCATGCTATGCATTTGAGTGAACCTAACTTGCCTAATCTCCATGCTCCCATCCAGTGTCTGACTAAGCATTACCTTGTACTCATACTGTGCGATCTGGTTTTCTTGCATTCCTGTATTGTCATATTGCTGCATGTCACCACTAAATATTGTCTAACCTAAATTAATGTCCAGTGCTGTGTAATATGTTGGTGCTTTTGTACAGACTCCACAGCCCTGCTAGAGAGTTAAACAGGGGCAATATGTTAGCATCTCGAGTTTTTATTTCCCTTTTAATGCATCCCAAAATTGTATTAGCTTTAGCTGCAGCTGCTTGAAATTGAATATATGATGCTTTAACTTGTATGAGTACTCCTAAGTCATTCTCCAAGTTTGATATCCCCATCTGTATCCCATTTATTTTGTATGGTGCTAGACCACTGGTATGACCAAAATGCAGGACTTTACATTTTTCAACATTGAATATCATCTGCCACTTTTGTGCCCATATAGCCATCCTAGCCAGATCCTGTTGCAATATCTTCCTGAGAGTGGATTCTGCACAATTTTGTTTATGATCTTATTTAGGATCTGAGTTCCGATAAGCAAAAAGATTTTTATGTCCGTGTGAACCCAGCCTTATAAGCAATCAAATCTTTTGCCTCTAAGATCTGTATTATAACTATTATAGCCAACTTCTTGTTTTTTTTATGGCTTGATGCACCACTGCTCCATCAAATCAACCTGCTGCAGTCAGTGCCATTTTCTGAAGTTCCTGAAATCAAAACTTTACAGAGCCACTGTAAAGTTTAACAAGGTAATGCTTAACAGGATTTTTCTTAACAGATTTAAACATGAAAAGGTGCCAACCTTTACCACACAATCAAAAAGAGAAACATTGAGTGGGGCTATCAAACTGATCGAATGTTTTCCAGGGAGCAATTTTTAGTAAATTGTAATTTGGTTCCACGTCAATGATACACAAACTTGCCTGTTTCAGAAGCACAAGATGCAGGAGCTGGATCATCTGGTATTCCAAATATGTTGGAGGCCATTTTATGTCTTCTAACTGGTTGTTGCTGCTGCTGTTCACTAGGTGAAAGTGAGAAGTTGGAGCCTCCACCTGGAGGTCTCAGAACTCTGCAAATAAAAAAATTGTAAGCTTAATGGATGAATTGCAGTAAACATCCTCAATATAGGATTCCTTCCAATTAACCTAGATATACAAAGACAGCAAGTCTCATGCAAGAATTTCTCTTGACATGAGCTGGACTTCAATCTCCATCTCTTTTGGAGTCTAAAGCATAGCTCCCAACTGTCCCTCTTTGGGAGCCTTGCCCCTCAGGCCTGCTTTCCTAATTTGTCCCTCTATGTAAATCTAGATTTCTCAAAAAAAAAAAAAAAAAAAAAAAAAAAAAAAGTTGACTAAACTTTATTCCCATCCTTTAAATTGATCTATTACTAATTTGAATATGTTAATATGAAGGAAATTGAACCAGGATAGAAAGGACCAATGTGGTTTGACTTCTAAAACATTTTTCTTATGAAATCTTTATGATATGCGTGACTAGGTGTGATGGGCCGTGATCAAGAGTTTGGCAGAAGCGTGGCTTAAATGTCCCCCTTTCTAATCTCAAAAAGTTGGGAGGCATGTCTAATGTACAGTAGGATCCCTTCATCGTAAACTCGAAGGAACCAGGAAAAGTAATTTACTACATCAGAAGTTTACTATATTAGAATTGGTCATACATTGTATATATTTATACAGATGCATTTGTTGGGACCTAAGGACTGACTTTACTATATCAGAGTTTACTATAAAGAGATTCTACTGTACCAGAAACTGAGGAGTAAGGATTACAGACTCTGTAGAGATGGTAAGGTGCAAATTACTTCAAGTTCATTGAAAGTTACACAAGTTTATACTGCTTAAAAAAATAGGCCAATCAAATCTTGCACTGGATGCATTTGATTGGTCTATTTTCAAGCAGCATAAAAAATGCAAAACTCTGCATGTACGCAAAATTAACTTGAGCCTCATTGACCATCCCTTCTCCTGTATTTAACGAGGAAATAAGCCTCTTGTAATAAACGGAGGCAGCTGCGGTGAACAGCTGCCTCCAACTCTGCCTAGCAATCTGTCTGTGCCTTGGGCGTCTAGCACGCCGAGGACGGGTCTGTCAGCTGCACATAGGGTTGCATTATCGCGTGCGCACAGACAGGACCTTTATGCAGGGAGGAGGCGCGTCATCTGACCGGCCAGTCGGCTGACGTCAGAGGAGCCGCTCGCCGCTCCTCATTGGCTGTCAGGAGGGGGCGTGCCAGAGGGGTCTCTTGCTTTATAAGCCTAGTGGATTCACTCGCATCTTGTCTGCTGTTGCAAATACTAAGTGTTAGCGCTCAGACCCTAGATAGATCCGGTGTGCTTTGATCTAGGAGGAAACCGTGGATTTCACACAAGATTGGATTTGTTTTATAGCCTTAAAGAGAACCTGTACTGAGCAAAAATATTTAAAATAAACACATGAGGTAACATTAAATGAACATTACATAGTTACCTTGCCATCAGTTCCTCTCAGAAGCTCACCATTTTCTTCTGACAATAATCCCTTCCAGTTCTAACAACATTTTGTCAGAACTGAAATATATCAGTTGCTGTCAGTAAAATATCAGTTGCTGTCAGTTATAGCTGAGAGGAAAACTGCTGTGCCAAGTAATGTCCAGGTTTCCCTATGGCTCAAGTGGGCGATGTTACAGTTTAACTGTGTGCTGACCAGAAATCTGTTATGGGGTAATGGTCATTTTCAAAATGGAGGACGGAAAATTCCCCTGATCAGTGAACAAACAGGACACAGGAGAGGAGAAAGACACTGAGTAGACTACATGGAAGGTAAGTATGACTTGTGTATGTTTATTTTAACTTTTAAATTTTCGGTTTAGGTTTTCTTTAAAGATACTTCCTTATTGTATTATTATCTGTGTATGACTGGCTCGTTCTGACTACTCTTCCGCTCAGTGACTCTACTTCTGCCCATCTGATCTTGCTGCCAAACTGCCTGTTTAAACCTTCCTGTCTTTGCACTGCATCTGTCTCAACTCGATTAGTCTGACCACTCTCCTCTCACCAGAGGGCCCTTGACTCTGGTGAGGGGCTCTGTACTGTTAGTACCCACCAGCTCCTCTGGTGAGGTATACCTAAACCTATCGGTACTACTGTTGCACCAATCACTATACTTGCTATTAGCTATCACATCAGCTTTCTACTTTTATTACTGGTGATTCTGCAGATCACCATATAATCCGGTATACATCTGCATTATAGGTGATACTGCAGATCACCTAATCAGAGCTCTGTTCTTGCAGACACTAATAGTTACACCTCCACACTCACTTCAGGTGTCCTTTATCCATGTAATGTTTATAGTACATTATATCTACTCTAAAAACTTCATCTAAGCCTCAGGGGAGTAAATATTCATACTCTGCCACGATTGCAGTTGTGGGTGCTCCCATTCACTCAGGTAAGCCCTCCCGCACTTGTTCTTGCTGCTGCACGTTAGCCCAGAGATCATTGGGAATGCTGTTCCCAGTCATTGTTCTAGGTCCCCATGTTAATGATCACGGCATCAATGAGAAGCCTGCGGTCATTTGTAAAGACCAAGTTACACTTGCACACATTTGTTCCTGTACTAAAAGCATATGTACAGGAAGCTAATGACTGTACATCTTGTGGCCAAATAGTAAAGTTACACCTACATCAACTTTAATTATTTCTGCCACCCGGACGTGACGTGAAGCTCACTTCCAGGCGGCTGCTCTGCTGCAGTGCCGCGCTTCGCCACACACTCCTGCTCACGATCACGCCCCCGTGGTGTCCCCCGGTAGCCCTGGGATCAGTGAACTGGAACACGGTTCCCGGTCACCGATCTGTCTCCCCAGCAGAAAAACCGAAGCGCTCTTACAAGAGGCTTCAGTATTTCTGCCCGGAAAAATTTCCATAGTTAGTTACCTAAGGGTCTGAACTTTTTTAAATATGCATTTGAAGGGGTATACTAAACATTTTTTAAATTATAAGCTTGTAAATAGTGATTGAGGCAAAACGGAAAAAATGCACCTTTATTTCCAAATAAAATATTGGCGCCATATATTGTGGTTGGGATAAAATTTAAATGGAGTCATAACCGAGACAATCAAAATACATAGGTTTTAATTATGGTAGCGTGGATTATTTTAAAGAGAACCAGAGATGAAGCACCCTCTTGTATTTTACCTTATAAATCAGTGGGAACATGACAGTAAACCCCTAATCTGCTCTTGATTTCATGGTTCTCTGTTTAATCTGACTGTTATCACCTCTGATAAGAATCCGACTGAGCTCAGTCTGACTTTGCTACGGAAAGATTATAGCTGAGTCTGTGTTTTCTGGTGTCTTTTCAAGCCCAAGCCTGCCCCCTTGTGGCTCTGCTATAATGACTCAGCTATAATTATTCCCTGCAAAGCCAGAGTGAATGCTCAGTCCGGGATTCTTATCAGATGAAGACAGACACTTTTAGCAGTGAGGATGAAAGAGAGCATGGTAAATGTTCTCTAAGGGCTGGTTCAGACGGACGCTTGCGGAGCGTTTACCGCAAGCGGTCGGAACGTCGCGGTAAACGCTCCCATTCAAATGAATGGGAGCGTTTACACTGAGCTTTTGCGCGCTTTTACCCGAACGCGGCGTTCGGGTCCCGATTTTTGCGAACGTGCGGGCTGCCCCTGGAAGAGACATGTTGCTTCCAGGGAGCGGCCAACCGCGACGGCTAATGTTCCCCTAGAAGAAAAAAACGCGACCGCATCACGATGCGACCGAAGGCTACTGAAAGCCTGACCGCGCAGCCACCGCAACGCCCCCAGACGAGACGCCACGCAGACGTCCGTCTGAACCAGCCCTTATGTGCTTACTGATTATATATATATAATACACAAGTGTGCTTTGTCTCTGCTTCCCTTTAAAGCTATAATGGCTGAAAACTGAGAAATCATGAATTCTCAATTTTTTTCTTAATCTTGTTAAAAAGCATTTATAAAAAAAAAAAAAAAAATTCTTAGCAAAATGTACCACCCAAAGAAAGCTTAATTAGTGGCAGAAAAAAAGATCGATCAATAAATTTTGATAAGTAGTGATAATGGGAGGTGAAAATTGCTCTGATGCATAAGGTGAAAAATCCCCACGGGCTGAAATGGTTAATAAAGAGACCTACACATAAAAGAACCCCCTTTCCTCCCACACTCCCATAAATCCCCCCCCCCTGCAAAGGGAGAAAAAAAATATAACTTTAATATGTAGGTCAAGAGGGCGTATTACTGTTATGGCCTTGAAAAGAGCAATGGATACAAAACTGAAAAAAAAAAAAAAAAAAGTTATAAAAACAAACATCGCAGCAATCAGATGGCAAGAAAAGGGGACAAGATTCGTATGCCAAGTTGTATGGCTCTGCAGCTGGCTATTGAAAGTTGCAGAGCACTGAATTATAAGAAATGACCTGGTCGGGGGTGAAGGTATGCCTGTTGTCCCGAGGCGGGGGAAAAAACCTCAAGTGCACCCCCCCCCCCCCCCCTATTTGAAAGTAAACCAGTCAGTGACATAACGCAGAGTTGCTTATATAAAAGAATGGTCAGCTTTGAATGACAGTTATGGAAGTTAATGTCAAAATGGGTAGGAAGATTTTAGTGACTGAACAACATTGGTGCAAGAGCTGGTGCTAACCTCTCTGAAACTATGAGTCTTAAGGTGGCCACACACACCATGCAATTAAAAGATGCAATTTTACACCAATTTGACAGACAATCGGATGTCATGAAAAATCAAAAAGCAGTTTTTCCATTTCTTCGAGAAAATTTCACATTTTAAAAAAATCGATAAGATAGGGGAAGTTGGGATTTTTCTGATCAATTAAGAAGTGTGATAGATTGTCAATTACTTGATGTACAGACCCAAGCAATTTTTTCTGAGTTTTCAATCTTCCTAACTGGGTAAAAATTAAGATTAAAAAAAAATTATATGGGGTGTGGCTTGGCTATGGCCGCAGTGAGATGCTTCTGAGTACAACTCTGTCAGAGTGCCTTCCTGCCGCAAAATTTACAAGCGCTCCCAGCAGCCGCTCACTGTGGGGAAAGATAAGGACAAGAGCTCCGGGGAGTGGAAATCTGCTCCTTTTGCCACACCGGTACTCACTTGAGCAGACAGTAGGACGACTAAGCAGCCATGGCTTCCTTCCGCCTGGAGGTTTTCAGAACGCAGCAAGGCCACACCTCTCCACCTCTCAAGTCTGCCCGCACCTAGTCTTCGTTTGAGGACTCAGAGGGGGAGGAAGAGGGTGAAGAGGAGCTGAATATTAAGGCCCTGCTTCACTCTATACCGTCCAAACATGGAGGCCTTTGCTCTCCGCATTGAAATTGCCTACAAAAGGAACAGAGGAGGCAAGAGCTGATCTGCATGAGGTCAGGTATTGAGCGAACACATCTGAACAAGTCCAAGGAGAGCTTGTGGACAAAGTGGGGAAGCCGATTAAGTGCAGGCTCACGATCATATACGCTTAAGATGGATGATTTAAATAGGAGCAGGCATAACAATGTACACATTAGAGGTTTGCCAGAAGCCATGCAGCAGGACAATCTGGTACTGTCAGTACAAGCCATTTTCAGAATGCTGTTTGATAAAGAAGAGGATTTTCCTGTTGTGATTGATAGAGCCTTTGGCCCGATTCGTTCTAATTCCACTAGAGATGTAATTTGCTGTCTGCATTTCTATTCACTAAGGGCTCAGCCACACTAAGCGCTTTTCTCAGAGCTTTGTGATTAGCGCTTTTTAAAAATCACGAGGGGGGGAAATTTGGTTGGGGAGAGGCACTATACATTTTGTAGAACCACCATTTGCTGCAATTACAGTTGCCAGTCTTTTAGGGTATGCCTACCAGCTTTGCACATCTAGAGAATGAAATCCTTGCCCATTCTTTGCAAAACAGCTCCAGCTCAGTCAGATTAGATGGACAGTGTTTGTGAACGGCAGTTTTCAGATCTTGCCACAGATCCTCAATTGGATTTAGATCTGGACTTTGACTGGGCCATTCTAACACATGGATAGGTTTTGTTTTAAACCATTCCATTGTTACCCTGACTTTATGTTTAGGGTCGTTGTCCTGCTGGAAGGTGAACCTCCGCCCCAGTCAAGTCTTTTGCATATTTCAAGAGGTTTTCTTCCAAGATTGCCCTGTATTTGGCGCCATCCATCTTCCCATCAACTCTGACCAGCTTCCCTGTCACTGCTGAAGAGCATGATGCTGCCACCACCAACATATTTGACAGTGGGTATGGTGTGTTCAGAGTGATGTGCAGTGTTATGCTGGAGATACACGCTACGTTTCTGTACTGTGTATCGACCAGCTAATCTGGCCAGCTGCTAATCAGCTGGCCCGATCAAGCCGCTTGACCCCCGCGCGCTCGATCCCTACCGGCAGACAATGGCAGGGAATCTAGCGCTGATAAGGAAGCGCCGGCGGGGACGAACGGTAATCGATCCGCGTGGACACGGCGGGGGTCGGTCTGGCGGCTAATCGGCCGCCGGATCGACCGTGTATTCCCAGCTTTAGTTTTCCGCCACACACAGCGTTTTGCATTTTGGCCAAAAAGTTCCATTTTGGTCTCATCTGACTAGAGCACCTTCTTCCCCATGTTTCCTGTGTCCCCCACATGGCTTGTGGCAAACTGCAAACGTGACTTATGCCTTTCTATTAACAATGGCTTTCTTTTTGCCAGTCTTCCATAAAGGCCAACATCACGCAGTGCACAACTAATAGTTGTCCTATGGACAGATTCCCCCACCTGAGCTGTAGATCTCTGCAGCTCGCCCAGAGTCACCATGGGCCTTTTGACTGCATTTCTGATCAGCGCTCTCCTTGTTCAGCCTGTGAGTTTAGGTGGACGGCCTTGTCTTGGTAGGTTTACAGTTGTGCCATACTCCTTCCATTTCTGAATGATCGCTTGAACAGTGCTCTGTGGGATGTTCAAGGCTTTGGAAGTTTTTGTAGCCTAAGCCTGCATTACATTTCTCAATAACTTAATCCCTAACCTGTCTGGTGTGTTCTTTGGACTTCATGGTGTTGTTGCTCCCAATATAAAATCTATTTTCTTAATTATAATAGCCTTTTTTCAGCTGCATGACGACAAATATAAAATATTTTACATTTATTGGAGAAACCCCTCCCTTCCTTTCAAATTGCCGGGATTTTTCCGGCAAACTGGTAGAGTAGATGGTGTCCAGCAAAGGAGGAATTGCTAATGGCTGCCCCCAGTATAACCCTAGCTATGAAAAGAGAAGGGTGAAAAGCATGCACTGAAATGCTCATAGGCTTGGAGTGTTTATTTTTATTTGTATGTGTCAGAGTGGTGCAACTAAATATTTTGAATTAAAAAGTGTTTGGTTTGGGTCCGCTTTAAGACACACACACACACACACACACACACACACACACACACACACACACACACTATAGTCTTTGGAAAATGAAAGATCACAGACCAATCTTACCACCCTTCATGTAGTATGAGAGCCATACCTTCACAGTCTTTTCTATGGAGCTGAACTCCCCATCAGAAAAAAAAAAAAATCTTTGCAAGATGCTGCACCCAGATTCTGTGCAGACACAAAAGATCAATATCTGCAAAAGATCTGTTCCTGCCAAAGATCCGTTCCTGCAAATTGCATTCATAGTCTATGAGATCTGCAGATCATACACACCTTGTTTAACTGACATTGATCTGCAGATCAGACAAATCATCTGCAGATCTGAAAATCCATCCTGGTGGATCTGATCTGCAGATGAATTTCTGTTAAACAAGGTGTGTATGATGATCTGCAGATATAGACTATGAATGCATTTTGCAGGAACGGATCTTTTGCATATACTGATCTTTTAAATGTCTACAGCATCTTTGTGTGCAGCATCTTGCAAATATTTGTCTGATGGGGAGTTCAGCACCATAGAACAGACTGTAGGTATGGCTCTCATACTACATGGAAGGGTGTAAAATTGGTCTGATCTTTTTTTACAAAGACTATGGTCTGATGTGTGTATGAGCCCTTAGACAACCTCTGAGGCCATCACAGAGCAGCTGTATTTGTACGGACAGATTACACACAGGTGCACTCTAGTCATTAGCACTCATCAAGCAATGTCTATGGGGAACTGACTGCACTCAGACCAAAGGGAGTTGAATAAACACACCCCACTTTGCACTTATTTGTAAGAAAAAATGTTTGGAATCATGTATGATTTTCATTCACTTCTCACATGTACACCACTTTGTATTGGTCTTTCACATGGAAATCTAATAAAATGTATTCATTTTGTGGCAGTAATATAACAAAATGTGGAAAAATGCAAGGGGGCCGAATACTTTTGCAAACCACTGTATGTATCTGAGCTGCGTATTAGGTGTCATGTTGGAATTTTTACTTTTCACTAACAATACGGCGTGAGGGCACAGGGAGATGCACGTGCTATAACCTTCCACTTTCCCACAGCAATGGTGGGGCGGTCTGATGGTGGTGGTATACCGTATATACTCGCAAGCAAGCCGACCCGCATGTAAGCCAACCCCCCCACTTTTACCCCAAAAAACAGGAAAAAATGATTGACCCTCATGTAAGCCGGGGTAGGAAACGCTGGCCGCGTGATCCCCCCAGTATGTCCCAGTATAGCTAGTATAGTGCCCAGTATAGGTAGGTAGTGCTCAGTATAGCAAGTAAAATGCCCCAGTATAGTGCTCATTATAGCTAGTATAGTGCTCAGTATAGCTAGTATAGTGCTCATTATAGCTAGTATAGTGCTCATTATAGCTAGTGAAGTGCCCCAGTTTAGCTAGTATAGTGCTCAGTATAGGTAGGTAGTACTCAGTATAGCTAGTAAAATGCCCCAGTATAGCTAGTATAGTGCTCAGTATAGCTAGTATAGTGCTCAGTATAGCTAGTATAGTGCTCAGTATAGCTAGTATAGTGCTCAGTATAGCTAGTATAGTGCTCAGTATAGCTAGTGAAGTGCCCCAGTTTAGCTAGTATAGTGCCCCCAGTATAGCTAGTATAGTGCCCCCAGTATAGCTAGTATAGTGCCCCCAGTATAGCTAGTATAGTGCCCCCAGTATAGCTAGTATAGTGCCCCCAGTATAGCTAGTATAGTGCCCCCAGTATAGCTAGTATAGTGCCCCCAGTATAGCTAGTATAGTGCCCCCAGTATAGCTAGTATAGTGCCCCCAGTATAGCTAGTATAGTGCCCCATATAGCTAGCATAATGCCCCAGTATGGGTGGGTGGGTAGGTACTGTCCCTCCCCGCTCCCCCTGCGGCCGCCGCTGCTGCTATTACCTCAGGCGGCGCCGCTTCCTCTATCCCCGTCCTCCTCCGGTAGTAACTCATTCACAGCAGCGCGCCTCTCGCTGCTGTGATGACGAGGAAACCATAGAGAGCGGCTTCCTGTAGCGTGATGCCGTTACTATGGGAACCGCTCTCTATGGTTTCCTGCGTCACCACAGCAGCGGGGGGCGCGCTGCTGTGAATGAGTTACCGGAGGAGGAGGACGGGGATAGAGGCAGCGGCGCCGCCTAAGGTAATAGCAGCGGTGGCCGCGGGGGGAGCGGGGAGGGTCAGCACCTATCCACCCACCCACACATGACTCGCAAGCAAGCCGACCCCCCAACTTTTGGCCCACTTTTGGGGGGTCAAAAATTCGGCTTGCTTGCGAGTATATACGGTAAGTTGTTATGACTTTAGGTCATGTCTCTCTGCTCTTGATTTTGGGGGGCTATGGGAAGTTTGGGGACAGCTGGAGTCCTGCTGCTTTTTTTGTCCGTTCAGCGGAATGGACAACGGAACTGTACGGCCGGTTCGGTTGGCAAAAGCTAATGTGAACCAAGCCTTAGGGTAATTGAAAGGACAATAATTGTGTAATACCGTATACCATGGTATATTTTTTTTTACCGTTATACAGTGAATGGTCATATTGTTGCAATCCTACAAAAGACCATTTGGATAATTTAAATTAACCTATTTCAGGGGATGAGATTGAGTGCTTTTAGTGCATTGAAACCAGGGACATCCCGATCACCGATCCGTGTCCCCAGCAGAAAAACCGAAGCTCTTACTAGAGGCTTCAGGGCTCGTTTCCACTATCGCGAATCTGCATGCGTCCAACGCATGCAGATTCGCACATGTAATGCAAGTGAATGGACCTGTTTCCACTGTAGCGTTTGCGTGGTGCGTTTTTATGAGCGGTGAAAAAACGCACAAAAGAGCCAACGAATTCGCCTGCTAGTGGAATGCATGCGAATCGCCGCTAATGTATTTAATAGGGAAATCGCATGCGGTTTTTTACGCGTTATTTTACGCGATTACGCATGCGATTCCGCATAGGAACCAATGTAAATTACACAGGCAGTGACATGGTTAAAAACGCACATAGCCTAACCTATGCGAAATCGCATGCGTAATCGCGTAAAATAACGCGTAAAAAAACGCACCTGCATGCGATTTCTTCTGCGGTGGAATCCAGGCGATTCCGCACCGCTACAGTGGAAACGAGCCCTCAGTCTTTCTGGAAAAAAAAAAAAAAAAAAAAAGAGAAACTACATCTACTTACAATTTACATAAAATTTTACACATATAACATTAAAAATTAACTATTTCCCACACCAAAATATTACTCAAAAAATGTAATAAAAAAAGTGGTTACCTAAGGGTCTGAACTTTTAAATATGCATGTGAAGGGGGTATACTACAAACATTTTTTAAATTATAAGCTTCCAAATAATGGACGCAAAACGGAAAAAAATGCACCTTTATTTCCAAATAAAATATTGGCACTATACATTGTGATGGGGACAACATTTAAATGGTGTCATAACCGAGACAAACGGGCAAATAAAAAACAAAGGTTTTAATTATGGTAGCATGGATTATTTTAAAGAGACTCCGTAACAAAAATTGCATCCTGTTTATCATCCTACAAGTTCCAAAAGCTATTCTAATGTGTTCTGGCTTACTGCAGCACGTTCTACTATCACCATCTCTGTAATAAATCAACTTATCTCTCTCTTGTCAGACTTGTCAGCCTGTCTCTGGAAGGCTGCCAAGTTCTTCAGTGTTGTGGTTCTGTGATGCATCTCCCCCTCCAGGCCCCTCTCTGCACACTGCCTGTGTATTTAGATTAGGGCAGCTTCTCTCTTTTTTACAAGCTGGATAAATCCTCCTCTGAGCTGGCTGGGCTTTCACATACTGAGGAATTACATACGGGCAGAGCTGTCTGCACTCTGCAGTAAGAAACAGCCTGACACTTCAGTGGAAGATAGCTGCAGGGGGAAATAAACACACAAATGATCTCTTGAGATTAAAAAGGAAGGCTGTATACAGCCTGCTTGTGTATGAATGTATTTTCTATGTGTGGACATACTGTACATCAACCTACTTCCTGTTTTGGTGGCCATTTTGTTTGTTTATAAACAAACTTTTTAAAACTGTTTTAACCACTTTTAATGCGGCGAGGAGCGGCGAAATTGTGACAGAGGGTAATAGGAGATGTCCCCTAACGCACTGGTATGTTTACTTTTGTGCGATTTTAACAATACAGATTCTCTTTAAAGTTATAATGGACGAAAACTGAGAAATAATGAATTTTCCCTTTTCCCTTATTAATCCTGTTAAAATGCATTTATAAAAAACATTCTTAGCAAAATGTACCACCCAAAGAAAGCTAATCAGTGGCAGAAAAAACAAGATAAAGATCAATAAATTGTGTTTAGTGATAAAGTTATTAGCGAATGAATGGGAGGTGAAAATTGCACTGATGCATAAGGTGAAAAATCCCCACTGGCTGAAATAGTTAATAAAATGTTGCCCTAAAAAGATATTTGGAAATTTTGGCCAATCGTCTTAATTATCTCAGTGGTGATTCACCGTGACCAGGTTAATTTTGTTCATGGCAGGGAACCAAGGGATAATACAATCAAGGACGTTTCTTCACTCCAGTTATATCCAGACTCACCAGATCCCAGAACTCTATATCCGGCCTGTATATCACGCATCCAGCGATTTCTCTTCCAAATGTGCTTGAGATTCTTGAACTCTTTGGCAGGTTAAGTAATTTTAAAAATCAACTCCTCCAAGTGTGAGGTGCATAACCTATCCCTTCCTGTTCATATTGCTGGTGCTTTATGTAAAGATTTCCCCTTTAGTTGGTGTGAAGATATTACTTGGGTTTGAAAATCACTAAAGGAGGCCATGCATCAGGCCTCTTAGCGGCCATTCATCCAATTTGATTATCATCAAATTGAATAACATCGGAGCCACCAAGTGCATGACCGACAAAGCGACCAATTTCGGGATGGAAATAGGTCGCATTGCCAATCGCGCATGCTGCAAGATGCCAGGCTGAAGTTGGTCAGGTGTGCAGCGGCCGATTTGGGAACAGGTGACAAAACCCCCACCGCTGCAGTGTATAACTGTGCCCCCATCCCATTGTGTGCATTTCTACATTACCTGTCCGGTGTCAGTCCATCTCACCGGGTTCCATATACACGCAAACGGCACATCGTGTCTGACTTCAGATGCTATGCACCGGTAGCATGCATTTGTCTGCCTGGCAAGATGGACAGTCACCGTGCGGAGGCTGCTACAGGACAGGTAATTTATAAATGCACACACGGGGGGGTACATTTATACATTACAGGCTGCGACGGTGTGGATGCAGCAGGCTCAGCAAATTCCCTGAAGATTTCACGTTGAAAGCGGATGGGAATCTTCCTGTGTTTTTGGGCAGCTTCAATGAGACAATCAGATTCAATTATAGATAAATTGGTCTATCAAATCTGCCCATACAAATAGTCAGGTCTATAGCTACCTTAAAGAGGAACTTCAGCCTAAGCATACTGTCATTAAGTTACATTAGTTATGTTAATTCAAATAGGTAATATAATATCTTACCTACCCTGTTCTAAAGGAACAGGCAAATGTTTGTTTTCATGGGGCAGCCATCTTTTTGGTTTAAAGTGTAGGTATGGATTTTTGGTTGAAAGGAGAGGACAGGGAGCATGAGACAGTGCCAACTGTCCTGTGTTCTGATCTCGTTGCCTAGCGCACGCAGCTGGGAGGGGTGAACAGCATCAGAAATCCCATCATGCTTTGCACAGCATCAGGTGAAAACTGCCCGGGCAGATTTCAGATTTCTTTGATGGGATGGAGCTTAGCTTCTGTGCAGCTAAAAATGAGGCTTGAGTAAGGAAAAAAAACGTTCTGATGCTGTGAAACTGTTACACCAAGCCTTTTTAGGGCTGCTGAGTAGATTTTTAGTCTAGAGGTTCACTTTAAGAATCCCTCTCGCCTATATAAATTGAACTTCTTGTGATTGCAGTTTTAGGAAGAGATGCAACATTGGGAAGGTGTGTGTCACTCCTGGACATATTAAAATAAATCAGATGCCTAGATTACTATATGCCCTTCAGACTGCCTATTCATATCCCAATATATTTTTTAACAGATTATTTGCATGTGGAGTAAGTATATTTGGATGGGTCGTCGCCCTAGGTTAGCTAAGCATGTGCTCTGTAGGATTAAGGAATCTGTGGGTTTAGCAATACCAAATCCCAAGCTTCATCAGTTAGCAGTACATATGACTCAGATAAGGGACTGGGGCCTAGGGACACGCCAATGGGTCCAGAATTGAGGAGGATATGATGGGACAGGGATAGAGATCTTCCCTGTGGATACATAGTTTTGATAGAAAACAACTTCGTAAATCGTAGCCACGCATTTCCCTTGTTACGTTCGAGATTTGGGATCAATTGTTGAGTCTGCATAGTGCTTCCTCTCATCTTGGGCCCCTTGTGCCTATGTCCCACGTCAACAGGACATACCAGCATATTGCATGCTGGAAGCAATCAGTGAGCAAGGCAAGTTTCAAATCCCCCAGTGCCCACTCACAACTTTGGGGGTACACAGCAAATTATTCTGTTCACACAAAAAGTTGACAGCAGCAGGTTCACTACTAGTCTCATCAGTAAACTGGTTGGTCATTAAGGCTTCATTTTCAATGTGCGCACAAAGATGCAATACGCAAGATCATAAAATGCTGCACTGTTTGCTGCCCCCATCCATGCAGGGGTGTAGCAATCGCCATAGCAACTGCTATGGGGTCCTGGTTGTACTTGATGTGTTCTCCATTAAGTTTCCATTTGTTTTTCCACCCACTGTCTTAGACCAAGGACTACACAGTGTGACAAACTTGACTTCATGATCATTGGCTTTTTTTTTTTTTTTTTTTTTTAAACGATGGACCAGCTAGATCGTTAAAATAAAAAGATCTGTCCCGGCAATTTTTTTTTTTTTTTTTAAA
This sequence comes from Hyperolius riggenbachi, assembly GCF_040937935.1. Lineage (NCBI taxonomy): Eukaryota > Metazoa > Chordata > Amphibia > Anura > Hyperoliidae > Hyperolius > Hyperolius riggenbachi. The sequence goes on along the minus strand of NC_090657.1, from coordinate 115,708,614 downwards.
CGACGACAGTTAGCAAAAGTACTACATCGTTAAGAAATGGTCGTTCGTAGCAGGCAAGACATGCGCACTTCACTTTATGGTCACAGCACATTAAATTTTCCCCTCGCAATGTAACGTTCGTTCTATGATTGTACCCAGTGATGCGTTGTATACTACATGATTATACCATAATTTTTATTTTAACAGGACAGTGTATTTTTGTATGTTTTGTCAACACTAGATTATCTAGATGCTCTACTACATACCGACAGTATGAAATAGAAATTTAGTTATGTCATATGCGTAATGTTAGTTTTACAGTGTAACGTACGTTTTGAACCGTTCGTTACATGCGGGCGGAACTTGCCATCATGTAACTTCCAGGAACAGTATGTGAGGTTGTTCCAGATAGTTCGTTAAACGATCAGATCGTTACACACACCTTTAAAGAGCTAGGTCGTTCTTTTGTCAATTAAAAGATCGTAACGAACTAGTGATGGGTCGTTCGCGAACGAGCCGGCTCTTTGCTGCGGACAAGAGCCGGTTCTCAGTTTTAAAAGAGCGATGCCTCAGCCGCCCCACACAGCTCTGCTTTGCGATAAAGGGCGCTGAGGCATGCTGGGAGATGTAGTACTCTTTCAGCTTGTAGGAATGTATGGGGCAGAGCAGTAGCGATTGCCCCAGTCAGATAAGCAGTCTGGGGTTGTCATGGAGACGGGGCGGGGCTTTTACTCCGATTGAGTGGTGTCTAGTGATATTTAATGAAGAGCCGACTCAGAGCCGTAAGAGCCGGCTCTTTCATGGGAGCCGATTCAGAAGAGCAGATTCTCTAAAAAGAGCCGAAATTCCCATCACTATAACGAACGATCGTTGTATGTGTGTACGTAGCTTTAGAGGTTGGAGCAATGCCTGAACAGAGTCACACCCGTTTACATAGACCAAAGCAGCCAACACCCAAACAACAAATGTTACTAAATTGCATGTTAACAGATCACACAAAGATGTAGTGATGCCCCTATTCAGTGACATTACACAGATAAGAAATGGCAGTGGAACCCCAAGCCAGCTGAATCATACATTAACCATTTGACCACATGGTTTAACACTGTATGAACACAGTATTACTGTTGAAAGTGTGGGTCTCTGTAAGCCCTTGTGGGCACTCCCACACCACTTCCTAGTTTTAGATTCTCATCTGTCCAGTTCCTCAGCTATAGACTATCAAATTCCTTAGCTTAGTCAACTAACTTGTTACATTTGGGAGATGCTCAAAAATGGCTACTACAATGTCATGACCACTCCATTATGTGTAGGTAGTAAGTTGTTCTCTATAGCCATACCCCCCCCCCCCCCCCCCCAAAAAGAACCAGCAGTGCCTGGTCCAGATATTTACAGAGGTAATATATCTTATATCTAAGAAATATGAATGCAAATAGCTTTAATAATCAAGCTGACTAAGCACTTCTGAATTGCACCAGTCCCATGCATGCAAAGAAACATTTGTTCCAAATAATACAAGTTTCTGCTCTAACTAAAATTGAGGTTGTTTGTTGTTTATTTTAGCAAACACCCCTGTGGAAAAGTCAAAATATTCCTAGATATAAAGCGCATATGCCAAAGGGTAAATGGTCAGCAAGGTGGATCCATGAAAACCAGACAGACACCTGATGCCTTAAATTGGATTACTATATAGGTATGTCATTTTTACATTCAACGGCAGCCCGGGCGTGTTCACATTAATGATAGATGGACAATCGGTCGCAAAGACGGCGACGTTACTACCTCATGGTCTCACCACACACTCTATACATCCGGATGCGGAGTAAGATAGGGAAGCTTAAAGAGGCAAAAGTCACAGCTCTTCACAGCATGCCAATATTGATAGCCCTACCTAGAACTACTGCGGCTTTCGGGGTCCAGGCCTAAAAACGTAGATGTTGAAGACATTTCCTTCTTCCAGCATTCAGCAGCAAGTCAGCCGGCGAAACACACAGCGCCAATTATATAGAGCGGCACGCCCCAGGCGCTCAGTGATCGGTCAGTTAAAACCGTTACTCTTTATTTCATTGGAGAGAATAGAAAGCGGATGGCTGCAATTGGTCTCTAGTCCTGTCATTCTACTACCCGGACCGGTGTTCGCGCATGTGGCGTTAAATAATGTCCCGCCTACTAGAACAAAGCAGAAAGCACCCAATAAATAGGGGACTTTAGAAAAACCGGATGCCCTTCTGTGTTTTGGTTGGATTGCCTGCTTGTCAGTTAGTACTTCAGGTTCTCTTTGTGGCGAAAGCTAAGCTAGCAGATCCGTGCAATGTGAAATCATAGCAGGGAGAGGCATTGAATGGTAGCTAGGAATAAAGAATACTGGAGGAGTGTGATTACAAAAATCCTGTCCTACATCATTTTTTTTTTTTGCGTATTACAAAAACGTTGCAGATACTGAAAATGAATCCTTTTGTCCAGCGTCCACGTGTGCCTTTAATTATTATCGTGCTTTTTCTGTATATGAAGTTATAGGCAAACGGGGGATTACAGCTGCCCAGAATCCCGCCTCAGACCAGGGGTTGCTTTGTCTGGGGACAGGCACAAGTTGAGACTCTAGAACAGTCTTTTTCAACCGCTGTTGCACGGCACACTAGATGTTGCCTAGTGTGCCGTACGACAGGGGTCCCCAACCACCGGGCCGCAGCAGGTCTGGCCTCTCGCGCCTCCCCGCGGCCGCTGCTCCTGTTACCTTATCATGAGCGGGCGGCCGCTTGTCCGATTAGATTCCCCCGTAGCCGCTCTCCTCAGTGGCATCTATTACAGCAGCGCGCTCGGCGGCTGCTGTGATGAGCAGGAAGCGGTACAGAGGTTCCCATGGTAACGGCGATGCATATCGCCGCTACAGGAAGCCACTGTACCGCTTCCTGCTCATCACAGCAGCTGCCGAGCGCGCTGCTGTAATAGGAGATGCCACTGAGGAGAGCGGCTACGGGGGAATCTAATCGGACAAGCGGCCGCCCGCTCATGATAAGGTAACAGGAGCCGCGGAGGGGGGAGGGGCACTACCTACCCATACTAGGAAGCTATACTGGGCACTATACTAGCTATACTGGGCACTATACTGGGGCACTACCTACCTATACTGGGCACTATACTAGCTATACTGGGCACTACCTACCTATACTGGGCACTATACTAGCTATACTGGGCACTACCTACCTATACTGGGCACTATGCTAGCTATACTGGGCACTATACTAGCTATACTGGGCACCATACTGGGCACTATGCTAGCTATACTGGGCACTATACTAGCTATACTGGGCACTATACTAGCTATACTGGGCACTTTACTGGCTATACTGGGGCACTACCTACCCATACTGGGCACTATACTGGGGCACTACCTATCCATACTGGGACTATACTAGCTATACTGGTCATTCTACTAGCTATACTGGGGCACTATACTAGCTATACTGGGGTAACTATACTAGCCATACTGGGGCAACTAAACTCCCTATACTGGGGCAACTATGCTAGCTATGCAGCCGCACCCCAGCCCCCCTCCCCCCCATAACCCGCTGCACACGACACTGTCCACTAGGTCGCGCAAAAACCTGCGCCCGCCCCCGCCGATCCCCGGAGAAAAATTTTGTCAGAAAGTGGTCCCCGGGCCGGAAAAGGTTGGGGACCACTGCGAATATCTGCAGGCATCCTGCAGCTTACAGCCCTGCCCTCTTTCTTTCCCTGCTACAATCGACTTTGGACTAAGCAGCAGCGTGTATACGGAGCATGGAGCAGCTCTGGGGAACTTAACAGAGCCAGGTATGAGCACAGCCCTGTGCCCTGCTGTGTGAATTTTCCCCCTTCATTACCAATGTTGTCTGTCCTCATTACTATCTGTATCCAAACTGCTCCTGATAATCCTGTTGATGATTGGTCTGTCCGACAAAAAATACATTTACATATAAAAAAAATACATTTACATATAAAAACAAAGCTTTATTGACAACTGCTACAATAAGAAAAACGTACTTTAAAGAAATGCAACGCACAGAAACACGCACTAAAGCACGCACAAGCGCATGCATTTTTTACCATGCGCTTTCACACGTTTCTCAGATGTGAACCTGAATAAAGTAAAATTAATTAAAAATAATAAACTAAACAAATGATGCATCTGCAAATGAATATTACTTATTTACCCTGCTGTCAGTTTTCAGACGCTCACTATTTTCTTCTAATAACAATTCCTTTCAGTTCTGATTAGCTAGTTTTAAAGCGGGATTGTCACCATAAAAATCAATTTTCAACCGCAAGTGCTCTGAGTCAATTAACCAAAGTCAGTGTTAATCCTGCATAAAAAACTTTCAAAAAGTAGTTTAATTGTGTGGGGGGCAGTGATGGCATAAATAAAGTCACTGGCCCTTTAACGCCATCGCCATCAGCTGGTTGCATGCTGGGTTTGCCATTGTGAGCTTACTCTTCCTCTATTTACCCCTCCTTCCTCCTGAGCCTCCTCCTGGCCACTAACGGTCCAATTTCTAGTGAAAAATTGTTAGAGCATTCAGAAATTGTGATCGGATTGGTTGTAAATGATCTCAGTTGATGGGCACAATCGATAATGAACGATTATAAAAACAATCGTCCGACTGAATTTTCGTCTAACCAAAATTTGGATTTTCGTTTTGCTCGTGATAGATAGGAAGCAATGATTGGTTAATTGATGGTGTAGTGAACGATTTTTTGTCCAATCATAATTTCTGATCGCTCAAACGATTTTTTGCTAGAAATTGGACCGTTAGTGACCACCCCCTGCTTTCCCGTTCCTCCCCACCCACAACACTCCTCCTCGTTGATTGGCTGAAACCGCAGAGACGTCTTTGCTAGTTGCCACTGTTTTCAGCCAGTGCTGTCATCAGGCGAAGAAGAGCTGTGTGAAGAAGGAGCCGCCGAGGGACATAAGCCGCCGCCGCTGCTGGAGCAGGGATTAGTAGAGCCACCGCCGCTGTCGGAGGGAGAGGATCCCGCGGACACCGCTGTTGGCAGGGACGGATCTAGGGGGGGGCAAGCGGGTCTCTTGCCCCAGGCGCAGTTTGTTGAATTCTTAAAAAGGCGGCAAAATGTGGATGGGGAATGGCAGTTTAGGCGCCAAAACCTGACCTTGCCCCAGGCGCAACTTGGGGCAGCTTGGTCTAGATCCGTCCCTGGCTGTTGGAGGGAGAGGACCTGCTGCACCGCTGTCGCTGCTGGAGCAGGAACTAGTGGAGCCACCGGCCTGAGGGAGTAGAGCCACTGCCGCTACCGGATGAGGAGGATCCCGCTGTTGGAGGAAGAAGAACAGGACTAGCACCATACAGTCAGCTAAAGAGGTGTGGAAAAGTGGTAATGTATACTTTGCACACCGCTGCACAACTCTGCAAGGGGGGGCGCATGGGCACATATTTTATATACTAGCTGGCTTACTTTATATACTGGGGGCTTACTTATACTTGGGAAACTAACTGTCTATACATCCATCTACTGGGGAAACTAACTTCCTATACCTAGACTGGGGGAAACGACTGGCTAAACCTAGGAGCCTAACTGCCTGTGCACATACTGGGAGAGCCTAACTGCCTGTGCACATACAGGGGGGCCTAACTGCCTGTGCACATACTGGGGGAGCCTAATTGCCTGTGCACATACAGGGGAGCCTAACTGCCTGTGCACATACTAGGGGAGCCTAACTGTCTGTGCACATACAGGGCAGCCTAACTGTCTGTGCACATACAGGGGAGCCTAACTGCCTGTGCACATACTGGGAGAGCCTAACTACCTGTGCACATACAGGGGGGCCTAACTGCCTGTGCACATACTGGGGGAGCCTAATTACCTGTGCACATACAGGGGAGCCTAACTGCCTGTGCACATACTGGGGGAGCCTAACTGTCTGTGCACATACAGGGGAGCCTAACTGTCTGTGCACATACAGGGGAGCCTAACTGCCTGTGCACATACAGGGGAGCCTAACTGCCTGTGCACATACTGGGGAGCCTAACTGCCTGTGCACATACAGGGGAGCCTAACTGCCTGTGCACATACAGGGGAGCCTAACTGCCTGTGCACATACTGGGGGAGCCTAACTGCCTGTGCACATACTGGGGGAACCTAACTGCCTGTGCACATACTGTAGGAGCCTAACTGCCTATGCACATTCTGGGGGAGCTTAACTGCCTGTGCACATACTGGGGGAACCTAACTGCCTGTGCACATACTGTAGGAGCCTAACTGCCTATGCACATACCTAGGGAGCCTAACTGCCTGTGCACATACTGGGGGAGCCTAACTGTCTGTGCACATACAGGGGAGCCTAACTGTCTGTGCACATACTGGGGAGCCTAACTGCCTGTGCACATACAGGGGAGCCTAACTGCCTGTGCACATACTGGGGGAGCCTAACTGCCTGTGCACATACTGGGGGAACCTAACTGCCTGTGCACATACTGTAGGAGCCTAACTGCCTATGCACATACTGGGGGAGCCTAACTGCCTGTGCACATACTGGGGGAGCCTAACTGTCTGTGCACATACAGGGGAGCTTAACTGCCTGTGCACATACTGGGGGAGCCTAACTGCCTGTGCAAGTACTGTAGGAGCCTAACTGCCTGTGCACATACTGGGGGAGCCTAACTGCCTGTGCACATACAGGGGGGCCTAACTGCCTGTGCACATACAGGGGGGCCTAACTGCCTGTGCACATACAGGGGGGCCTAACTGCCTGTGCACATACTGGGGGAGCCTAATTGCCTGTGCACATACAAGGGAGCCTAACTGCCTGTGCACATACTGGGGGAGCCTAACTGTCTGTGCACATACAGGGGAGCCTAACTGTCTGTGCACATACAGGGGAGCCTAACTGCCTGTGCACATACTGGGGAGCCTAACTGCCTGTGCACATACTGGGGGAGCCTAACTGCCTGTGCACATACTGGGGGAGCCTAACTGCCTGTGCACATACTGGGGGAGCCTAACTGCCTGTGCACATACTGGGGGAGCCTAACTGCCTGTGTACATACAAGGGAGCCTAACTGCCTGTGCACATACAAGGGAACCTAACTGCCTGTGCACATACTGTAGGAGCCTAACTGCCTGTGCACATACTGGGGGAGCCTAACTGCCTGTGTACATACTGGGGGAGTCTAACTGCCTGTGCACATACTGGGGAACCTAACTACCTATGCACAAACTGGAGGAGCCTAACTGCCTGTGCACATACTGGGGAACCTAACTGCCTGTGCACATACTTGGGAACCTAACTGCCTGTGCACATACTGGGGAACCTAACTGCCTGTACTTCTATGGGGGAACCTAACTGCCTGTGCACATACTGGAGGAGCCTAACTGCCTGTACACATACAGGGGTGCCTAACTGCCTGTGCACATACTGGTGGAGCCTAACTGCCTGTGCACATACTGGAGGAGCATAACTGCCTGTGCACATACTGGGGAACCTAACTGCCTGTACTTCTAGGGGGGAACCTAACTGCCTGTGCACATACTGGAGTAGCCTAACTGCCTGTGCACATACTGGAGGAACCTAACTGCCTGTGCACATACTGTGGAACCTAACTGCCTGTACTTCTACGGGGAAACCTAACTGCCTGTGCATATACTGGAGGAGCCTAACTACCTGTGCACATACTGTAGGAGCCTAACTGCCTATGCACATTCTGGGGGAGCCTAACTGCCTGTGCACATACTGGGGGAACCTAACTGCCTGTGCACATACTGTAGGAGCCTAACTGCCTATGCACATACCTAGGGAGCCTAACTGCCTGTGCACATACTGGGGGAGCCTAACTGTCTGTGCACATACAGGGGAGCCTAACTGTCTGTGCACATACTGGGGAGCCTAACTGCCTGTGCACATACAGGGGAGCCTAACTGCCTGTGCACATACTGGGGGAGCCTAACTGCCTGTGCACATACTGGGGGAACCTAACTGCCTGTGCACATACTGTAGGAGCCTAACTGCCTATGCACATACTGGGGGAGCCTAACTGCCTGTGCACATACTGGGGGAGCCTAACTGTCTGTGCACATACAGGGGAGCCTAACTGTCTGTGCACATATAGGGGAGCCTAACTGCCTGTGCACATACTGGGGGAGCCTAACTGCCTGTGCACGTACTGTAGGAGCCTAACTGCCTGTGCACATACTGGGGGAGCCTAACTGCCTGTGCACATACAGGGGGGCCTAACTGCCTGTGCACATACTGGGGGAGCCTAACTGCCTGTGCACATCCTGGGGGAACCTAACTGCCTGTGCACATCCTGGGGGAACCTAACTGCCTGTGCACATACTGTAGGAGCCTAACTGCCTGTGCACACACTGGAGGAACCTAACTGCCTGTGCACGTACTGGGGGATCCTAACTGCCTGTGCACATACAGGGGAGCCTAACTGCCTGTGCACATACTGGGGGAACCTAACTGCCTGTGCACATACTGTAGAAGCCTAACTGCCTGTGCACATACTGGGGGAGCCTAACTGCCTGTGCACATACTGGGGAGCCTAACTGCTTGTGCACATACTGGGGGAGCCTAACTGCCTGTGCACATACTGGGGAAGCGTAACTGCCTGTGCACGTACTGGGGGATCCTAACTGCCTGTGCACGTACAGGGGAGTCTAACTGCCTGTGCACATACTGGAGGAGCCTAACTGCCTGTGCACATACTGGGGAACCTAACTGCCTGTGCACATACTGGGGAAAACTACCTGTCTGTACTAATACTGGGAAAACTAACTTTACTAACTTTAGCACATACAGGGGAGCCTAACTGCCTGTGAACATACTGGGGGAGCCTAACTGCCTGTGCACATACTGGGGGAGCCTAACTGCCTGTGCACATACTGTAGGAGCCTAACTGCCTGTGCACATACTGGGGGAGTCTAACTGCCTGTGCACATACTCTGGAACCTAACTGCCTGTACTTCTACGGGGGAACCTAACTGCCTGTGCACATACTGGAGGAGCCTAACTGCCTGTGCACATACAGGGTAGCCTAACTGCCTGTGCACATACAGGGGAGACTAACTGCCTGTGCACATACTGTAGGAGCCTAACTGCCTGTGCACATACTGGGGAGCCTAACTGCCTGTGCACATACTGGGGGAGCCTAACTGCCTGTGAACATACTGGGGGAGCCTAACTGCCTGTGCACATACTGTAGGAGCCTAACTGCCTGTGCACATACTGGGGGAGCCTAACTGCTTGTGCACATACTGGGGGAGTCTAACTGCCTGTGCACATACTGGGGAACCTAACTGCCTGTACTTCTACTGGGGAACCTAACTGCCTGTGTACATACTGGGGGAGCCTAACTGCCTGTGCACATACTGGGGAGCCTAACAGCCTGTGCACATACAGGGGAGCCTAACTGCCTGTGCACATACTGGGGGAGCCTAACTGCCTGTGAACTTACTGTAGGAGCCTAACTGCCTGTGCACATACTGGGGGAGCCTAACTGCCTGTGCACATACTGTAGGAGCATAACTGCCTGTGCACATACTGGGGGAGCCTAACTGCCTGTGCACATACTGTAGGAGCATAACTGCCTGTGCACATACTGGTGGAGCCTAACTGCCTGTGCACATACTGGGGAGCCTAACTGCCTGTGCACATACTGGGGGACATAACTGTCTGTGCACATACAGGGGAGCCTAACTGCCTGTGCATGTACTGAGGGATCCTAACTGCCTGTGCACATACAGGGGAGCCTAACTGCCTGTGCACATACTGGGGAAGCATAACTGCCTGTGCACATACTGGGGGAGCATAACTGCCTGTGCACATACTGGGGGAGTCTAACTGCCTGTGCACATACTGGAGGAGCCTAACTGCCTGTGCACATACTGGGTAGCCTAACTGCCTGTGCACATACTGGGGGAGCCTAACTGCCTGTGCACATACTGGGGGAGCCTAACTGCCTGTGCACATACTGGGGGAGCCTAACTGCCTGTGCACATACTGGGGGAGCCTAACTGCCTGTGCACATACTGGGGGAGTCTAACTGCCTGTGCACATACTGGAGGAGCCTAACTGCCTGTGCACATACTGGGGAACCTAACTGCCTGTGCACATACTGGAGGAACCTAACTGCCTGTGCACATACTGGTGAAAACTACCTGTCTGTACTAATACTGGGAAAACTAACTTTACTAACTTTAGCACATACAGGGGAGCCTAACTGCCTGTGAACATACTGGGGGAGCCTAACTGCCTGTGCACATACAAGGGAGCCTAACTGCCTGTGCACATACTGGGGGAGCCTAACTGCCTGTGCACATACTGTAGGAGCATAACTGCCTGTGCACATACTGGGGGAGCCTAACTGCCTATGCACATACTGGGGGATCCTAACTGCCTGTGCACATACTGGGGGAGCCTAACTGCCTGTGCACATACTGGGGGAACCTAACTGCCTGTGCACATACTGTAGGAGCCTAACTGCCTGTGCACATACTGGGGAACCTAACTGCCTGTGCACATACTGGAGGAACCTAACTGCCTGTGCACATACTGGGGGAGCCTAACTGCCAGTGCACATACTGGGGGAGCCTAACTGCCTGTGCACGTACTGGGGGAGCCTAACTTCCTGTGCACATACTGGGGGAGCCTAACTGCCTGTGCACATACTGGGGGAGCCTAACTGCCTGTGCACATACTGGGGGATTCTAACTGCCTGTGCACATACTGGAGGAGCCTAACTGCCTGTGCACATACTGGGGAACCTAACTGCCTGTGCACATACTGGAGGAACCTAACTGCCTGTGCACATACTAGTGAAAACTACCTGTCTGTACTAATACTGGGAAAACTAACTTTACTAACTTTAGCACATACAGGGGAGCCTAACTGCCTGTGAACATACTGGGGGAGCCTAACTGCCTGTGCACATACAAGGGAGCCTAACTGCCTGTGCACATACTGGGGGAGCCTAACTGCCTGTGCACATACTGTAGGAGCATAACTGCCTGTGCACATACTGGGGGAGCCTAACTGCCTATGCACATACTGGAGGAGCCTAACTGCCTGTGCACATACAGGGGAACCTACCTGCCTGTGCACATACTGGGGAACCTAACTGCCTGTACTTCTATGGGGGAACCTAACTGCCTGTGCACATACTGGAGGAGCCTAACTGCCTGTGCACATACAGGGGAGCCTAACTGCCTGTGCACATACTGTAGGAGCCTAACTGCCTGTGCACATACTGGGGAGCCTAACTGCCTGTGTACATACTGGGGGAGCCTAACTGCCTGTGCACATACTGGGGGACCTAACTGTCTGTGCACATACAGGGGAGCCTAACTGCCTGTGCACGTACTGGGGGATCCTAACTGCCTGTGCACATACAGGGGAGCCTAACTGCCTGTACTTCTACTGTGGAAAACTACCTGTCTGTACTAATACTGGGAAAACTAACTGCCTATACCTACACTGGGGGAACCTACTGGCTATACCTACACTGGGGAATACCTGCCTATACCTATTCGGGGGGTACCAACCTGCCTATGCTTATACTGGGGGAGCCTAACTGCCTGTGCTTATACTGGGGGAGCCTAACTGCCTGTGCACATACTGGGGAGCCTAACTGCTTGTGCACATACTGGGGAACCTAACTGCCTTTGCACATACTGAAATGACAAATGATGTGCAAGGTAAAGTCCATGTTTCCTTTGACTCAAGTCTGCAATATTACAGATTAGCATACCTTCCAACTTTTTGAGATGAGAAAGAGGGACACTTAAGCCACGCCCCTGCCACACCCCTGCTCATGCCCCCACCACACCCCTAGTTATGAATACCATAAAGATTTCATAGAAAAAATATAATTTTCCTATTAATTAATATATTTATAACTCTAATGACACTGGTCCTTTCTATCCTATTTAATTTTCCTTCATAGTAATATTTAAAAATTAGAAATGAAGAAGAATTGAGGCCAATATCATATAAAACGGGCACTTACACTAAGGGCTCGTCTCGCAGACGCACACCGCACTGAGCCGGTGGGCGGGATCGCAGGCGAATCCCATGAGCCGTGCCATGCACGGCTATGGGATTCGCAGCCTCCGTGGCGAAATCTGCGGGGGGTTCCGGGCGAATCGCTCCCGCAAGCGATTCCGCCGCGGCGCCGTCATCCCCTATGGCAGAGTTTCCCCGTGCGAATGATGTGCGGGGAAGCTCTGCAGAATCGCCGGCGAAACTGCCCTAGTGGAAACGGGCTCTTAGAGATACGTTTTATGGGCAGACCTTGGTTCTGGTCGTGCTCCACGAATTGTCTCTAATCGCCCTAGTGGCACATATTTACATAGTTATTTGGGTTGAAATAAAGACATACGTCCATCGAGTTCAACCAGAGAACAAAGTACAACACCAGCCTGCTCCATCACATATCCCTGTTGATCCAGAGGAAGGCGAAAAACCCTTACAAGGCATGGTCCAATTAGCCCCAAAAGGGAAAAAATTGGCAATCAGATAAAATCCCTGGATCAACATCACCGGGCATTACCTAGTTACTGTAGCCAAGGATGTCTTTCAATTCAAGGAAAGCATTTAAGCCTAACTACTTCCTGTGACAATGCATTCCACATCTTAATCACTCTTACTGTAAAGAACCCTTTCCTAAATAAATGGCCAAAACGTTTTTCCTCCATGCGCAGATCATGTCCTCTAGTCCTTTGAGAAGGCCTAGGGACAAAAAGCTCATCCGCCAAGCTTTTATATTGCCCTCTGATGTATTTATACATGTTAATTAGATCCCCTCTAAGGCTTCTTTTCTCAAGACTAAATAAACCCAGTTTATCTAACCATTCTTGGTAAGTGAGACCTTCCATCCCACGTGTCAATTTTGTTGCTCGTCATTTGCACCTGCTCTAAAACTGCAATATCTTTCCTGTAATGTGGTGCCCAGAACTGAATTCCATATTCCAGATGTGGCCTTACTAGAGAGTTAAACGGGCAATATTTTGCTACCTAACTGCCCACCTGACTACCTAACTGCTCACCCTCCCACCTGGCTACCTAACTGCCCACTCTCCCACCCGGCTACCTAACTGCCAACCCTCCCACCCGGCTACCTAACTGCCCACCCTCCCACCCAGCTACCTAACTGGTCACCCTCCCACCCGGCTGCCTAACTGCTCATTCTCCCACCCGGCTACCTAACTGCCCACCCAGCTACCTAACTGCCTACCCTGCCACCCAGCTACCTAGCTGCCCACCTGGCTACCTATCTGCCTACCCTGCCACCCTGCTACCTAACTGCCCACCCTCCCACCTGGCTACCTAACTGCCCACCCTCCCACCTGGATACCTAACTGCCCACCCTCCCATCCGGCTACCTAAATGCCCACCCTGCCACACAGCTACGTAGCTGCCCAACTGGCTACCTATCTGCCTACCCTGCCACCCAGCTACCTAACTGCCCACCCAGCTACCTAACTGCCCACCTGGCTACCTAACTGCCCACCCTCCCACCTGGCTACCTAACTGCCCACCCTCCCACCCAGCTACCTAACTGCCCACCCTACCACTCAGCTACCTAGCTGCCTACCTACCCTGCCACCCAGCTACCTAACTGCCCACCCTCCCATCCGGCTACCTAACTGCCCACCCTGCCACACAGCTACGTAGCTGCCCACCTGGCTACCTATCTGCCTACCCTGCCACCCAGCTACCTAACTGCCCACCCAGCTACCTAACTGCCCACCTGGCTACATAACTGCCCACCTGGCTACCTAACTGCCCACACTCCCACCTGGCTACCTAACTGCCTACCTTGCCACCCAGCTACCTAACTGCCCACCCTACCACTCAGCTACCTAGCTGCCTACCTATCTGCCTACCCTGCCACCCAGCTACCTATCTGCCTACCCTGCTAACTATCTGCCTACCCTGTCACCCAGCTACTAGCTGCCCACCAGGCTACCTATCTGCCTATCCTGCCACCCAGCTACCTAACTGCCCACCCAGCTACCTACCTGCCCACCCAGCTACCTAACTGCCCACCCGGCTACCTAACTGCCCACCCTGCCACCCAGCTACCTAACTTCCCACCCAGCTACCTAACTTCCCACCCGGCTACCTAACTGCCCACCCTTCTACCGAAATTCCCACCCGGCTATATAACTGTCTACCCGTCTACCTATCTGCCTACCCTCCCACCCGTCTACCTATCTGCCTACCCTGCCACCCAGCTACCTAACTGCCCACCCTACCACTCAGCTACCTAGCTGCCCACCTGGCTACCTATCTGCCTACCCTGCCACCCAGCTACCTAACTGCCCACCCGGCTACCTAACTGCCTACCCTTCTAACTATCTGCCTACCCTGCCACCCAGCTGCCCACCTGGCTACCTATCTGCCTATCCTGCCACCCAGCTACCTAACTGCCCACCCAGCTACCTACCTGCCCACCCTGCCACCCAGCTACCTAACTGCCCACCCTGCCACCCAGCTACCTAACTTCCCACCCGGCTACCTATCTGCCTACCCTGATAACTATCTGCCTACCCTGCTACCTAGCTGCCCACCTGGCTACCTATCTGCCTATCCTGCCACCCAGCTACCTAACTGCCCACCCAGCTACCTACCTGCCCACCCGGCTACCTAACTGCCCACCCTGCCACCCAGCTACCTATCTTCCCACCCGGCTACCTAACTTCCCACCCGGCTACCTAACTGCCCACCCTTTTACCAAAATTCCCACCCGGCTACCTAACTGTCCACCCGTCTACCTATCTGCCTACCCTCCCACCCAGCTACCTAACTGCCTACCCAGTGCAATGCCTGCACTGCAATTAGTGTGCCAGCCTGCCCAACCACCCTCTCTCCAGGTAATTAATGTTAGCCCACTATAGACCTAACTAAATATACTGCATTTTGTGGGAAAATCTGGCGACAATCTGATTGCATTTTGTAGGGAAATTTGGCGACAATCTGACTGCAATTTGTGGGGAAATCTGCCAACAATCTGGTTGCATTTTGTGGGGAAATCTGCCACCAATCTGGTTGCATTTTTCTTGGGAAATCTGCCGCCAATCTGGTTGCATTTTTTTGGGGAAATCTGCCTCCAATCTGGTTGCAATTTGTGGGGAAATCTGCCGCCAATCTAGTTGCATTTTGTTGGGAAATCTGCCGCCAATCTGGTTGCATTTTGTTGGGAAATCTGCCGACAATCTGGTTGCATATTGTAGGGAAATCTGCCGACAATTTGGTTGCATTTTGTGGGGAAATCTGCCAAAAATCTGGTTGCATTTTGTGGGGAAATCTGCTGACAATCTGGTTGCATATTGTGTGGAAAGCTGCCGATAATCTGGTTGTATTTTGTTGGGAAATCTGCCGACAATCTGGTTGCATTTTGTGGGGAAATTAGAATTCCCCACAAAATGTTTGGGTGGGAGGTCCGAGGTCCGTGGGGTTGGAAGGTCGTGGGGGGGGCGTTATGCCCATAATTTTTTTTTGCTATGGGGCCCAGTCATTTCTAGCTACGCCCCTGGTCAAAGGCCTTAGCAAAGTCCAAGTATATCACATCTACAGCATTCCCAACATCCACATTAGCGTTCACTACCTCATAAAAGCTGAGCATGTTAGTCAAACAGGACCTGTCTTTAGTAAACCCATGTTGATGCTGAGAAGATTATTTTCTACTATGAAGTCATGTATAGTATCTCTTAGTAACCCCTTAACCACTTGCCGACCGCCCACAGCCGATGGGCGGCGGCAAAGTGGACGCCGAAAGGACTGCAATACGCCGAATGGCGGCGGCTCCTTTCGGCTCGTAGGGGCAACGATCTCGTCACTGGTGATGCGCGCTGCCCCTGGCAACAGACTCCGCCCACCCGCGATGTCATCCCACCGGCCGGTAGTAAGCGCCGGCGGGATGTCAACGCTCGATCGCCGCATACAAAGTGTATAATACACTTTGTAATGTATACAAAGTGTATTATACAGGCTGCCTCCTGCCCTGGTGGTCCCAGTGATCGAGGGACCACCAGGGCAGGCTGCAGCCACCCTAAGTCGCACCCAAACACACTGATCTGCCCCCCCCCTGCCCTCTGATCGCCCACAGCACACCTCAGACCCCCCCCCCCCCCTGCCCACCCCCCAGACCCCTGTTTGCACCCAATCACCCACCCTAATCACCAATCAATCACTCCCTGTCACTATCTGTCAGCGCTATTTTTTTATTAGGTCCTAATCTGCTCTCTGGGGTCTCCTGATCACCCCCCCCCACACCCTCAGATCCTCAACCAACCCCCCCCCCCCCTGTGAACTGTTTACATCTATTCTCTCCACTAATCACCTGTCAATCACCCATCAATTACCTGTCAATCACCCATCAATCACCCCCTGTCACTAACACTGACCCCTGGGGGCTCCTGATCACCCCCCACACCCTCAGATCCTCCCTAGACCCCCCCCCCCGTGTACTGTATACATCTATCCTCCCCTGTAATCACCCGTCAATCACCCCCTATCACTGCCACCAATCAGATCAGACCCTAACCTGCCTCTTACGGGCATCTGATCACCCGCCCGCACCCTCAGATCGCCCGCAGACTCACCCTCAGATCACCTCCAAAGTGCATTGTTTACATCTGATCAACCCACTGATCAACCATCAATCACCCCCTGTCACCACCTGTCACTGCTATCTATCAGATCAGACCCCTATCTGCCCTTAGGGCACCCAATCACCCGCCCACACCCTCAGAACACCCTTAGACCCCCTCCAGACCTCCCCCCCTGTGTACTGTATACATCTATCCTCCCCCTGTAATCACCTGTCAATCATCCCCTGTCACTGCCACCCATTAGATCAGATCAGACCCTAACCTGCCTCTTATGGGCATCTGATCACCCACCCACACCATCAGATCGCCCACTGACCCACCCCCAGATCACCTCCAAAGTGCATTGTTTACATCTGTTCTGCCATCTAATCACCCACTGATCACCCATCAATCACCCCCTGTCACCACCTGTCACTGCTACCCATCAGATCAGACCCCTATCTGCCCCTAGGGCACCCAATCACCCGCCCACACCCTCAGAACACCCTTAGACCCCCCCAGACCTCCCCCCTGTGTACTGTATACATCTATCCTCCCCTGTAATCACCTGTCAATCACCCCGTCACTGCCACCCATCAGATCAGATCCTAACCTGCCTCTTACGGGCATCTGATCACCCACCCACACCATCAGATCACCCGCAGACCCACCCTCAGATCACCTCCAAAGTGCATTGTTTACCTCTGTTCTGCCATCTAATCACCCACTGATCACCCATCAATCACCCCCTGTCACTAACACTGACCCCTGGGGGCTCCTGATCACCCCCCACACCCTCAGATCCTCCCTAGACCCCCCCCCCCCCTTGTACTGTATACATCTATCCTCCCCTGTAATCACCCGTCAATCACCCCCTGTCACTGCCACCAATCAGATCAGACCCTAACCTGCCTCTTACGGGCATCTGATCACCCGCCCGCACCCTCAGATCGCCCGCAGACTCACCCTCAGATCACCTCCAAAGTGCATTGTTTACATCTGATCAACCCACTGATCAACCATCAATCACCCCCTGTCACTGCTATCTATCAGATCAGACCCCTATCTGCCCTTAGGGCACCCAATCACCCGCCCACACCCTCAGAACACCCTTAGACCCCCTCCAGACCTCCCCCCCTGTGTACTGTATACATCTATCCTCCCCCTGTAATCACCTGTCAATCATCCCCTGTCACTGCCACCCATTAGATCAGATCAGACCCTAACCTGCCTCTTATGGGCATCTGATCACCCACCCACACCATCAGATCGCCCACTGACCCACCCCCAGATCACCTCCAAAGTGCATTGTTTACATCTGTTCTGCCATCTAATCACCCACTGATCACCCATCAATCACCCCCTGTCACCACCTGTCACTGCTACCCATCAGATCAGACCCCTATCTGCCCCTAGGGCACCCAATCACCCGCCCACACCCTCAGAACACCCTTAGACCCCCCCAGACCTCCCCCCTGTGTACTGTATACATCTATCCTCCCCTGTAATCACCTGTCAATCACCCCGTCACTGCCACCCATCAGATCAGATCCTAACCTGCCTCTTACGGGCATCTGATCACCCACCCACACCATCAGATCACCCGCAGACCCACCCTCAGATCACCTCCAAAGTGCATTGTTTACCTCTGTTCTGCCATCTAATCACCCACTGATCACCCATCAATCACCCCCTGT
Source organism: Hyperolius riggenbachi (assembly GCF_040937935.1). NCBI lineage: Eukaryota > Metazoa > Chordata > Amphibia > Anura > Hyperoliidae > Hyperolius > Hyperolius riggenbachi. The sequence continues at coordinate 115,690,345 of NC_090657.1, read as the reverse complement.
CACCATCTGTCACTGCTACCAATCAGATCAGACCCCTATCTGCCCCTGAGCACCCAATCACCCGCCCACACCCTCAGAACGCCCTCAGACCTGATCACCTCGCCAGCGCATTGCTTGCATCTATTCCCCCCTCTAATCACACCTTGAGACACCCATCAATCACCTCCTGTTACCACCTGTCACCCCCTAGCACACCTACCCATCAGATCAGGCCCAAATTTGCCCCGTGTGGGCTCCTGATCACTCGGCCAAACCCTCAGATCCCCCTCAGACCCCCTTCCGATCACCTCCTCAGTGCATTGATTGCATCTATTTTCCCCTCTAATCACCCCCTGAGACACCCATCAATCACCTCCTGTCACCCCCCCCCCCCCCAGCACTCCTATCCATCAGATCAGGCCCAATACAACCTGTCATCTAAGAGGCCACCCTGCTTATGACTGGTTCCACAAAATTCGCTCCATCATAGACCACCTGTCATCAAAATTTTCAGATGCTTATACCCCTGAACAGTCATTTTGAGGCATTTGGTTTCCAGACTACTCCTCACGGTTTTGGGCCCCTAAAATGCCAGGGCAGTATAGGAACCCTACAAGTGACCCCATTTTAGAAAAAAAGACACCCCAAGGTATTCCGTTAGGTGTATGACGAGTTCATAGAAGATTTTATTTTTTGTCAAAAGTTAGCGGAAATTGATTTTTATTGTTTTTTTCACAAAGTGTCATTTTCCACTAACTTGTGACAAAAAATAAAATCTTCTATGAACTCACCATACACATAACGGAATACCTTGGGGTGTCTTCTTTCTAAAATGGGGTCACTTGTGGGGTTCCTATACTGCCCTGGCATTTTAGGGGCTCTAAACCGTGAGGAGTAGTCTAGAAACCAAATGCCTCAAAATGACCCGTGAATAGGACGTTGGGCCCCTTAGCGCACCTAGGCTGCAAAAAAGTGTCACACGTGGTATCGCCATACTCAGGAGAAGTAGTATAATGTGTTTTGGGGTGTATTTTTACACATACCCATGCTGGATGGGAGAAATATCTCTGTAAATGACAATTTTTTATTTTTTTTACACACAATTGTCCATTTACAGAGATATTTCTCCCGCCTAGCATGGGTATGTGTAAAAATACACCCCAAAACACATTATACTACTTCTCCTGAGTACGGCGATACCACATGTGTGACACTTTTTTGCAGCCTAGGTGCACTAAGGGTCCCAACGTCCTATTCACAGGTCATTTTGAGGCATTTGCTTTCTTGACTACTCCTCACGGTTTAGGGCCCCTAAAATGCCAGGGCAGTGTAGGAACCCCACAAGTGACCCCATTTTAGAAAGAAGACACCCCAAGTTTTTATTTTTGTCACAAGTTAGTGGAAAATGACACTTTGTGAAAAAAAAATAAAAAATCAATTTCCGCTAACTTGTGACAAAAAATAAAATCTTCTATGAACTCACCATACAACTAACGGAATACCTTGGGGTGTCTTCTTTCTAAAATGGGATCAATTGTGGGGTTCCTATACTGCCCTGGCATTTTAGGGGCCCTAAACCGTGAGGAGTAGTCTAGAAACCAAATGCCTCAAAATGACATGTGAAATCCTAAAGGTACTCATAGGACGTTGGGCCCCTTAGCGCAGTTAGGGTGCAAAAAAGTGCCACACATGTGGTATCGCCGTAATCAGGAGAAGTAGTATAATGTACTTTGTACTGGTTGAACTCGATGGACGTATGTCTTTTTTCAACCAAAATAACTATGTAACTATGTAATGTGTTTTGTGGTGTATTTTTACACATACCCATGCTGGGTGGGAGTAATATCTCTGTAAATAGACAATTGTGTGTAAAAAAAATCAAAAAATTGTCATTTACAGAAATATTTCTCCCACTCAGCATGGGTATATGTAAAAATACACCACAAAACACATTATACTACTTCTCCTGAGTACGGCGGTACCACATGTGTGGCACGTTTTTGCACCCTAACTGGTCATTTTGAGGCATTTGGTTTCTGTTTAGGGCCCCTAAAATGCCAGGGCAGTATAGGAACCCCACAAGTGACCCCATTTTAGAAAGAAGACACCCCAAGGTATTCCGTTAGGGGTATGGTGAGTTCATAGAAGATTTTATTTTTTGTCACACGTTTGTGAAAAAAAAAACAATAAAAATCAATTTCCACTAAGTGTCAATTTCTGCTAACTTGTGACAAAAAAAGAAATCTTCTATGAACTCACTATACTCCTAACAGAATACCTTGTGGTGTTGTCTTTCTAAAATGGGGTCACTTGTGGGGTTCCTAAACTGCCCTGGCATTTTAGGGGCCCTAAACCGTGAGGCGTAGTCTTGAAACCAAATTGTAATGATCTGCTCAGCTGTCTGCACGGGCAGACAGCTGTTTGTCCATTCTTTAGGTCTGAGTGTTGCAGGTCTCTGGAAAAGAGACCTGTCTTCGCTTTGCAAGTTTCAGAGTTGCTCTGCTGGTGAGGAATTTGCATATACTTGTCATGCAAATTGCCTAGCTGCCTCCTTTGATGGCTTGCAGTATAAATACCTTTTGCTCCCAGAATTCCTTGCTGGTCATGATGGTTTGTTCCTGCAAACTCTCCTGGAGTGTCAGCCTTGCTGTCGTTTGCTAAGATTATCTTAGAGTAATTCCTGGGGACTGCACTAGGCATCCCTTCTAGTGCAGTCAGGTTGTATTATCTGAATTGCCTTGTTCTGTCTCTCTGTCTTGATTGTCTTGTCGCCAGTGGCGGTCGACAGGAAATCGTTCTGTCTGTCTGGGAGTGTAGGCCAGAGCTGCGGTTGCTACTGGCTGCTCCATCTGTCTGGATTGCATTCGCCCTAGTGGTAGTGGCAGTGCTTCCTTCTGTATTCTGCCTTAGGGGTGCTAACCAGAGCAGCAGTTGCTACTGGTAGCCCCATCTGTTTGTCTGTTTGGATCGCATCCGCTCCAGCGGTAGCAGCGGTGGTTCCTTCTGTATTCTGCCTTAGGGGTGCTAGCCTGAGCAGGGGTTGGTACTGGCAGCCCTACCTGTCTGTCTTGTCTGGTACGAACGCTTGCTGTAGGCTCGGTGAGGTAAACGTTTAGCAAGCGTTCGCGTTCTCTATTTCATGTTTGTGTTTCATTGGTTAGTTAGGGTGGCGCGCTTATCACTGGGCGCCTAACGTGCGGTGATCGTGTCGTAAACGCGTTCGCTGTTGCAAATGAGTGCGGTGTACGCGTTTAGCTAGAGTTTGTTATTTTTCTTGATGTTCTGATTGTTCTTGCTTGCTGTGCCTTTTGCTACTCTCGTGTTCTGTCCTGCTCGGTATTGTGTCTGTTGGCAATCGCCAGTCTTGCGATTGCATTCGTACTTTGTTTATGCGGTTGTGTGTTCACCGTTGCTGGGTGGCGACTAGATTGGTGGACACACATTCATTCTGTCTCTGTGCTCTTTCTCTACACTTGTATTCTGTCTAGTTCGGTCTTGTGTCACTTTTGGCAATCGCCACTCTTGCGATTGCGTTCCCACTTCGGTTCTGTTGTTGTGTGTTCATCGTCGCTGGGTGGCGACTAGATTGGTGGACACACATACATTCTGTCTCTGTGTTCTCTCTTTAAGGGCTATCTTGCCCTGCATTGCTTCAACTTGTACAATTCCCATCTGGCATCTGTGGCCGTGCAGAAGCTGTACTCGTCTGCACTCCACAGCTCCATCTGCCGGTGGGAATTGCCCTCTACAAGTGCATCGCACCCAAGCTGGGTTCTAACAAATTACACGCTTGTGGAGGATTTCCGCAGTGTCAGCGCGCGTCCTGTGCGCTGACCACGGAAATAATTCCGCAATCGTTACACTAATGTCTCAAAACGACCTGTGAAATCCTAAAGGTACTCATTGGACTTTGGGCCCCTTAGCGCAGTTAGGGTGCAAAAAAGTGCCACACATATGGTATCGCTGTACTCAGGAGAAGTAGTATAATGTGTTTTGGGGTGTATTTTTACAGATACCCATGCTGGGTGGGAGAAATCTCTCTGTAAATGAACAATTGTGTGTAAAAAAAATCAAAACATTGTCATTTACAGAGATATTTCTCCCACCCAGCATGGGTATGTGTAAAAATACACCCCAAAACACATTATACTACTTCTCCTGAGGGGCCTAAAGTCCGATGAGCACCTTTAGGCTTTACAGGGGTGCTTACAATTTAGCACCCCCAAAATGGCAGGACAGTAAACACACCCCACAAATGACCCCATTTTGGAAAGTAGACACTTCAAGGTATTCAGAGAAGGGCATGGTGAGTGCGTGGCAGATTTAATTTTTTTTGTCACAAGTTAGCAGAAATGGAAACTTTTTTTTTTTTGTCTCAAAGTGTCATTTTCTGCTAACTTGTGACAAAAAATAAAATCTTCTATGAACTCACCATGCCTCTCAGTGAATACTTTGGGAAGTCTTCTTTCCAAAATGGGGTCATTTGGGGGGTATTTATACTATCCTGGAATTTTAGCACCTCATGAAACATGACAGGTGCTCAGAAAAGTCGGAGATGCTTCAAAATGGGAAAATTCACTTTTTGCACCACAGTTTGTAAACGCTATAACTTTTACCCAAACCAATAAATATACACTTTGTTTTTTTTACCAAAGACATGTAGCACAATAAATTTGGACAAAAATGTATACAGAAATTTTACTTTGACAAATTTTATCACAGAAAGTTAAAAAAAAATCATTGTTTTGACAAAATTCATGTCTTTTTTGATGAATATAATAAAAACTAAAAATCGCAGCAGCAATCAAATAGCACCAAAAGAAAGCTGTATTAGTGACAAGAAAAAGAGGGAAAATTCATTTAGATAGTAGGTTGTATGACTGAGCAATAAACCGTTAAATCTGCAGTGGTCTGAATGGAAAAAAACCCTCTGGTCAGTGGCGTAGCTATGGAGCTGTGGGCCCCGATGCAAGTTTTACAATGGGGCCCCCCAAGCACTCTATACATAACAATCGATACGGCACACCAAAACCTGCCAATGGCAACTACAGTGTCAGAGGTGCAAGAAGGGGATGGGAAACAGCTTGTTAATGATTACCTCTATTCATTTTATCTATAGAAGTGATTATTATGAGCACAGGACCAATAGGGAGAGAATACTGTAGCTGAGGGAGAGCCCTTTGGGGCCCCTCTGGCCCAAGGGCCCCGATGCGGTCGCTACCTCTGCACCCCCTATTGCTACGCCCCTGCCTCTGGTCCTTGAGGGGTAGAAAGACTGAGGTCCTCAAGTGGTTAAACGGAACCAGAGACGAAGCACCCTTGTGTATTTTACAATATATATCAGTAAGAACATTAGTGAAAACATTTACCATGCTCTCTGTTTCATCCTCACTGCTAAGTGTCTGATAAGAATCCAGGACTGAGCATTCAGTCTAGCTTTGCAGGGAATAATTATAGCTGAGTCGTTATAGCAGAGCCACAAGGGGGCAGGCTTGGGCTTGAAAAAACACCACAGAAGATAGACTCAGCTATAATCTTTCTGTATCAAAGCTAGACTGAGTGCTCAGTCGGGGATTCTTATCAGAGGTGATAACAGTCAGATTAAACAGAGAACAATGAAACAAAGAGCAGATTAGGTGTTTACTGTCATGTTCCCATTGATTTATAAGGTAAAATACAAGAGGGTGCTTCATCTCTGGTTCTCTTTAAATAGTTTGCATACAACTGATGTTAAGCTTACAGGTCTATAATTTCCTGGATCTGATTTTTTGCCCTTCTTAAATAATGGGAAAACGTGGGCTGTACGTCAATCCACTGGGACTCTGCCAGAAAGAGAGTCACAAAAGATAAGATAAAGGGGTTTATCTATAACGGAACTTAATTCCCTTAGGACCCGAGGATGCATGCCATCCGGGCCAGGTGCCTTGTATATTTTTAATGTATTTAGTCTTGCCTTCACTTCTTCCTACGTTAAGTATTTAATACTACAATTGGAAGATTGAGACTCTTCTGCATCTGTAATTTGCAACAGTGATGTTTCCCTTGTAAGACAGAAGCAAAGAAAGCATTTAATAACTCTGCCTTACCTTGGTCATCCATCATTGAGTTCCCACCCTCATCCTTTAGGACACAGGTGTCGAACTCCAGGCCTGGAGGGCCAGATCCATGCCAGTGTTTAGGATGGACTGAGAAAGAAAAGAATGTGTTCTACCTGATGGACCACACCTATCCTGGTTCAGACCCATCAATTCATTTGAGCTGTGTCAAAAATGTGGGAGGACCTCGGCCCTCGTAGGACCGGTTTGACATGCCTGCTTTAGGAGTCCAATACAAATTAAGGTCCGTACACACGCCGGACTGGAGGCAACAACGGGTCCATCGTCACCTCCCGCTGGGTGGGCGTTCCAGCAACAGTCCGGCGTGTGTACAGTCTGTCGGCGGATCGTTCAGAAACAGCCGTATCAGTCTGCAGACAGACTGTACACACGCCGGACTGTCACTGGAACGCCCACCCAGCAGGAGGTGACGACGGACCCGTCGTTGCCTCCAGTCCGGCGTGTGTACGGACCTTTAACCTTACTTTTTTTTAGAATTGATGTACTTTGGGTTAGATTTGATAACCCTAGCGATTTGATTTTCAGCTTCAATCTTTGCCAGCCTAATTTCTTTTTTACAACTTTTATTACTCCTTATAATTGCTTAAAGGGGAACTGAAGAGAGAGGTATATGGAGGCTGTCCTGTTTATTTCCTTTTAATCAATACCAGTTGCCTGGCAGCCCTGCTGGTCTACTTCTCTGCAGTAGTATCTGAATAAGACCAGAAACAAGCATGCAGCTAGTCTTGTCAGATCTGACTTTAAAGTCTGAACCACTGAAACACCTGGTCTGCTGTATGCTTGTTCAGGGGCTATGGCTAATAGTATTAGAGGCAGAGGATCAGCAGGACTGCCAGGCAACTAGTATTGATTAAAAGGAAATAAACAGGACAGACTCCATATACCTCTCTCTTCAGTTCCTCTTTAATGCAGCCTCGGAGCCCTCCTGTTTTAGGATCCTATAGGCATTATTTTCCCCCTTCATTATATCTCTAACCTGTCTATTCATCCAGAGGCCTTTTCTTTATTCCTAGAGGTTTTGTTTCAATATGGGATATACCTACTACAATATTGATTGAGAATAAGTTTAAAAGCTTGCCATTTCCCTTCAGTGTTCTCGCCTTGTAGTACATTATACCAGTTAACCAAACTTAGTGGCTGCCTGACTTGATTGAACTTTGCTTTTCTAAAATTCATAGTTTTAGTGGTCCCGCTGCCCCGCGGCCTATCAGTCACCAAGAACAAATTGCCTATCAGGTTCAAGAACAAATGTTCTTGAACCTGCACATTTGATACATTATCTGGTCTATTTGAAATGATCAAATCCAGTAATGCATTCCCCCTAGTTGGTTCCGTTACCATTTGAGTCAGGTAACTGTCCTGTAGTGATGCCAGAAATCTGCTGCTTTTACCAGAATGGGTAGCCTCTGTCAGGAATATGGCAGCTAGTTATGATGTTGGGATAAATACAGGAGTATGTTTTCATTTTTCTATCTGCCCGAGGTATAGGTATGCCAGGCTGGCAGCTGGCTTAAGGGAGTTCCTGTATGTACATGTAAATTGACTCTACCATTGTCTGCTAAAAGGAAGCTGTTACCTGGAGTTACTAGCTTGGTTCAAGGAACTGGCTCATTAGGCCACTAGCAGTCGCCTTTGATCTGCTGTCTCAGGTGGGATGGTCTGGGAAACTATGTTTGCATCTGAAGGTGACCGATGGTGAATAGGAGCAGGAACTGCTAATTGGCTAACTAGCCTCTGGCCAGGAAATGGCTTATTATACCAAGAGCAGTCAAGTCCCCACCTTTAATCTGCTGTGAAATACACTTTTAGATGTGGAAGTTAGATCTCTGGGAATTAAATTATGTCTGAAAAGTTAATCAAAACTAGTTCCTCCCCTTCCCAATGAAGTTGCAGCCTCCAGGCATATATCCCAGTATAAAAAGCAGATGCCTAAAAATTATCTTCTCTTGAGGGTAGCACATAGCCAGAGCTGATCCTGATCGAATCAGTAAATCTGTGTCCCTCCACGGTTGGACATTTGCGCTGGTAAAAGTTCACTTTACGTTTATATTCCATTTTATTTTTATGCAAATTTGTCTTGCTGTAAACTTGTAAACTTTTATTTTGTAACTTTTTTTACTTTGTTTTTGTAACTCTTTTGTATATATTATTTTCTGCATTGTTCCACTTTTTTTCCTGGAATATTAAATCGTTATTTAATAAGTTTGACTTTTGCTGTACTAAACTAGCACTCATAGCCTAGAAGAGACTGAAGTGTAACTGTGTATAAGTCCATGCCTGATTGTATGACTGAGCAACACTACCGTATAAGATTGTAATTGCATTGTGTGTATGGGGCACTTCTGCACTTGATAGCAGAGTGGGAAGTCTCGGAGTGGCTAACAGTATCGTTCGGAATGACTGTTAGTGGTTTGCTTCACTACAGTGTAAGATTGCAATTGTGCGTGTGTGTGGGGCGTTTGTCATACGTTGGCCTAAAGCGCGCAGCTGACCCAACGTACGAAAACGCCAGTGCGAGTAGCTCGACGTCAGAGTGAGGAGTGTGTCTAGCAACAGCTAGTGGTGGCAGTGAGAAGTGTTTGAGGGGTCACACAGTTCCTGACATAATTGGCTGGCAGTGGTGGGATCGTTTAGTACATTAGTACGCAGTTTAGCTCTCTATTCTGTGTACTAAAGGCTGGAAGCTGTTAGAAGCGACTAGCCTACAGAAGTCTACTCAGTGCAGAATCTATATACTTTTATTTTTTCCAAAGGTACACACTTGGCATTTCTGCTTTCCCTCCCCCTTTTTTCTTTTTCTTTTGCAACACAATGGCTTAGAAAGCAACCAGCTATGCAAGGCATAGCAAAGAAATACTACTCAACCTGTGTGAGCACAAAGGCATCGAGACGGCGAGCGGCCAGACTAAGGAGCAGTTAGTTAGTGCCCTCGAGGAGTATGATGAGGAAGAGCAAGCCCATGCTCCAACGCCAGCGGATGCAGCTCACTACACGCCAGAGGAGGAATCGCTCCCATCGCAGGATGCGAGTGGAGACGATGTCCTGGATGATCCACCGAACACGGAGATGACATCTCTGGAAGCTGATCTACAGCTACTGAACTCGGCTGATCCTGGACTGCGCCTAAAGCTGATCCTACTGCACCAACAGGCAGAGAAGGAACAAGCTGCACAGCGACTCCAGGCTGAGAGGGAACAAGCTGCACAGCGACACCAGCTGGAGCTGGCTAAACTTCAGCAGCAGAACCGGTCTGCTGGACCCGCAGAACGCGAAGGTGAGCAAGTCCACAGAATCCCCCTGGATAAGTTCCCCGCTATGGACAAAGACTCTGACATAGACACTTTCCTACAGGGGTTTGAAAGGACTTATCGTCAGTATGGGTTGCCCCGTGAGCAGTGGGCAAGGTATCTCACACCAGGGCTGAGAGGCAAGGCCCTGGAGGCGTTTGTGAGTCTCCCCCAGGAGGAAGAAACAGACTTTGAGGCAATTAAGAAAGCCATCATTACGCGATACCACCTCACGCCAGAGGTGTATCGCAAACGTTTCAGGACAATGCAGCGAGGTCCTAAGGACAGTTACCTGGATCATGCTTGCAACCTGCGCACTGCCTTCCAACAGTGGTTAAAAGGACTGTCTGTTAAAACCTTTGATGCCCTGCAGGAACTGATAATAAAAGACCAGTTCCTCCACACTTGTCCTGTTGATGTCCGGCTGTTTGTGCTGGATCGAGAACCAAAGACAGTGGATGGGGCTGCGGAAATTGCAGATTCCTACACAGCCTATAGAGCACCCGAGTCCCGGAGGACTACTACTCCCAGCTGGAAGGGAGAACAGATCGCTAAACCTGTTTCACCCATCACCCAGAGGAGGCAAGCACCGCTGTCTCCTGTATTCAAGCAACCAACCACTGACACCCGGAAATGCTTTGTATGTGACAGGGTGGGTCATATCAGCATGACTTGCCCAGAGAGGAAGAGGGAGGCCCCAAAATCCAGTGAGGCCTCAAACCCCAGTGAAGTCCAAACTGCTTTGCGTGCTACCCAGAATTCCACTAGCCACGCAGAGAATCTGCAGCTTGTCACGGTTGGGGGTACAGTTACCACTGGGCTGAGAGACTCTGGAGCAGAAGTGCTTCTTATACATCCCCAGCTTGTGAACCCGGAGCAGTACATACCCACCGCCTTGGTCCACCTGGAGTGGGGGGCCGGCAGCGGAATGAAAGAAGTTGGGGTAACTGACAAAATCCCCACCAACGTTTTGCTGGGTACTGACCTGGGACGGTTAGTAGCCCGGTATGAGCCTAATCTAACCCCTATGGAGCCCGCCTCCCCTGCAGAAGTTCAGGACTCTTGCAAGGTATTGTTTGATAACTGTGCAAGTGGGGAGTGCTGGTGGGCCTCCAGGGGCTACGGACTGTATACTAGGAGCCAGCCCTAGTGAGTCTCCAGTGCCTAGGCCTGGAGTGGGACATGTTGATACAGAGAATGCAGAAACTGATTATGTCATTTATGACGCACGGACTATCGAGGTAATCGATGCAGGAACTGTTGATGCTGCTTGTCAAGTGCTGAGTAGCACTGTGTATAATGCTGCGGATAATGTTGATATCATATGTGTTGGGCTACATAATGATCTTGTCATGTGGACACTCCGTCGGCTGCAGGAGTAACCAGTAGTGTTCGCTGGGCTGCAGCAGATGGACTGCCCACTGAAGGGGCAGACGGCCCCAGGCCAGCTCTTCCCCCTTCAGATGTTTTTAAGACCAAATGTGATGTGGTTTATGATATGGGTAATGTGGGCGCTCCCTCAGCTGCAGTGGTAACCCGCAGCGCTAGCGGGTCTACAGCAGAGGGACTGTCCACTGAAGTGGCAAATGTTGCTGGGTCAGCCACATCCACTTCGGAACCTGGCCCTGAGGGCCCAGGAGCCTCTCCGTCTGCAGCCTTCCTGGCGTGTGTGACAGGCAGCACTGAGCTCTTTGGGGCTGTTCGATTTGACAGCAGCCTGGAAGAGCTCAGGGGTCTGGCCAGCAGGTCACCAGCTGGGAGGGGCGGGCTGAGAGGGTTCTGGGAAGTTATTCCCACGGAGCTTTCCGAAGTGGAGGAGGCAGACTGGCAGATAATCGTTCCCCAAAGGGACAGAGAGATAGCTCCTGCCACTATAGAGAAAGTGCGTGTAGTGATGGTCGGAACCTTTCCCCAGCTGCAGCACTGTCTCTATGGACGCAAATTCACGGTCGTCACTGACTCTCATTACCCTGGTTGGTTACGTCAGGTTGCCAAGGGCAATGACACATTACAGCAACCTTACCTAGCTTTCCAGTCGTGTAGCTGGGAGGTAAATGACAGGTGGGGAATCCTCCTGAGGATGCTAAGGAGTTACCCCACCAGGCCAGGCCGACAGTGTAGGCGCTGGCAAGGTGATTCGTGGGAGTCACCTGCCAGCACCATCTTAAAGAGCGGAGGTGTCAGGAATATGGCAGCTAGTTATGATGTTGGGATAATACAGGAGTATGTTTTCATTTTTCTATCTGCCAGAGGTATAGGTATGCCAACCTGGCTTCAGGGAGTTCCTGTATGTACATGTAAATTGACTCTACCATTGTCTGCTAAAAGGAAGCTGTTACCTGGAGTTACTAGCTTGGGGCAAGGAACTGGCTCATTAGGCCACTAGCAGTCGCCTTTGATCTGCTGTCTCAGGTGGGATGGTCTGGGAAACTACGTTTGCATCTGAAGGTGACCGATGGTGAATAGGAGCAGGAACTGCTAATTGGCTAACTAGCCTCTGGCCAGGAAATGGCTTATTATGCCAAGAGCAGTCAAGTCCCCACCTTTAATCTGCTGTGAAATACACTTTTAGATGTGTGTGAGAAAACGCGGAAAAGCCGCCACGGGTGCTCAGAGCAAGGCGGCTGATTCCGCGTTCAACACGGCAGGTTGCGCGCGTGGGCCTGCATCTGCTAGCATGACTGAACGCGGAGAAACCGCCGCATGTCCTGAGAACAAGGCGGCGGATTCAGAGTCTGACGGGGGCGGTTTGCACGCATAGGCCTACATCTGGCAGTATGGCTGAACGCAGAGGAACCGCCGCATGCTCTGATAGCGGTGCGGCTGGTTCCGCGCTCAGCACAGCGGATGGTTTGCAGCACAGGTCTGGTGTGGATGGGACTGATAGTCCACACAGGTTCAGAAGGACGCACGCTCACGCTGAGAGGCAGAGCTTTTATGACAGCCAGAAGGGAGTCATCTGACCAAGCCGGTCAGCTGACAATTCCACCACTTCCCATTGGTCCAGCACTTAGGGGAGGCGCTGGAGAGCGCCTTGCTATATATACTGGGTGCTGGTCATTCTCTGGTTGTCTGCCGTTGCGATCACTACGTGGAAGCACTCAGACCTTTTGTCAGATTCTGTGTTATTCTTTAGACCAGTTCCTGGGTGTTGATGACCAAGGACCTCACACATCAGATTAGTAATTCTGTATATCATTTGTGTTATTCTCTAGACCAGTTCCAGGGTGTTGATGATCACGGACCTCACACCCCAGATTAGGAATACTGTATATTATCTGTGTTATTCTTCAGACTAGTTCCAGGGTGTTGATGACTATGGAGCTCACACCCAAGACTAGGAATTAGCTTTACCATCCTGTTATATCTTCAGACTAGTTCCAGGGTGTTGATGATCAAGGAGTTCACACCTTTAGACTAGACGATTGTTGATTATTTGTTATGAACTTCTGCTTTTCCTGACCTCTCTTCTGATCTCTGATTTGGTACTTTGCTATATCTAATACTCCGTTGCCAAACCTTGCTTGCCTTAGGATTCCGTATCAGTCTCTTTCCTCTGTATCTGATCTGCCTGTCTGTTGCCGACTTGGCTTGTCCGACCTCGAGAACTATCTCCTCTGTTTAGAGATAGTTCACAGATCTGTCAGTGACACTCCACCATTAGTGTCACTCACACTCTGGTCCTTCCCACTCTCAGCCTGACTCCTCCCCTTGGGGAGCCTCAGGCCTTTGGAAGGAGCCTGTTCTTTGGGCAGTATCTCTTACTGCCTTGCACCCTCTATACGGAAGCTCTCCTCAAAGTATTACTGTTGCACCAAACACTCATATTACTCAGGTGTCCAGAGGTTAGAGATATATCTGATTATCGGTGATACTGCAGATCATCAATAATCGGGTATATATCTGTATTCTCGGTGATACTGCAGATCACCGGTAATCAGATCCTCTCTGTGTTACACCGATCGTTACAATGTGGGAGTTAGATCTCTGGGAAATAAATTATGTCTGAAAAGTTAATCAAAACTAGTTCCTCCCCTTCCCAATGAAGTTGCAGCCTCTAGGCATATATCCCAGTATAAAAAGCAGGGCCAGATGCCTAAAAATTATCTTCTCGAGGGTAGCACATCGCCAGAGCTGATCCCGATCGAATCAGTAAATCCGTGTCCCTCCACGGTTGGACATTTGCGCTGGTAAAAGTTCACTTTATGTTTATATCCCATTTTATTTTTATGCAAATTTGTCTTGCTGTGTATCCTTGTAAACTTTTATTTTGTAACTTTTTTTACTTTGTTTTTGTAACTCTTTTGTATATATTATTTTCTGCATTGTTCCACTTTTTTTTCCTGGAATATTAAATCGTTATTTAAAGAGACACTGAAGCGGAAAAAAAAAATATGATATAGTGAATTGGTTGTGTACTATGAATAATTACTAACGAGGGGTGAAAGAAGGCAAAGATTTTATACATACCTGGGGCTTCTTCCAGCCCCATAAGCCTGAATCGCTCCCACGCCGTCGTCCTCAGCTTCCTGGATCCGCCGGTACCGGGCCCGTCACTTCCGGCGGACGCGCCCAATTGTCCGCATCACAGGGGCTCCCTCCATACATGTACGCATGCGGCTGCGCAGTAAGCAGCCACATGCGTATCTGTATGGGGAGAGCACCCTGTAATGCGGAGAATTGGCCGCGTCCGCCGGCTGACTTGCCGACTCGCGGCAATGACGGGACCCGGTGGCGGCGGATCCAGGCAGTGGAGGACGGCGGCGTGGGAGCGATCCGTGCGTATGGGGCTGGAGGAAGCCCCAGGTATGTATAGTTCATCCTCTCTGGTTCCCTTTAATGTTTTATTTCTTAGCTGTGCTACACATACAAATCATAATATCATCATTTTTTTTTCGCTTCAGTGTCTCTTTAATAAGTTTGACTTTTGCTGTACTAAACTAGCACTCATAGCCTAGGAGAGACTGAAGTGTAACTGTGTATAAGTCCATGCCTGATTGTATGACTGAGCAACACTACCGTATAAGATTGTAATTGCATTGTGTGTATGGGGCACTTCTGCACTCGATAGCAGAGTGGGAAGTCTCGGAGTGGCTAACAGTATCGTTCGGAACGACTGTTAGTGGTTTGCTTCACTACAGTGTAAGATTGCAATTGTGCGTGTGTGTGGGGCGTTTGTCATACGTTGGCCTAAAGTGCGCAGCTGACCCAACATACGAAAACGCCAGTGCGAGTAGCTCGACGTCAGAGTGAGGAGTGTGTCTAGCAACAGCTAGTGGTGGCAGTGAGAAGTGTTTCAGGGGTCACAGCCTTGTTTTAGCTTGAATAAGGCTGCTCCCCTCTCGATCTGGTCAAACCCGCAGTCGGGAACCGTATACGCAGGCGTGCCGCGGGCCGGTTTCCTGACAGCCTCAATACTCCAATGTCTGGAAAGTGGAAGTCACCCATAACTATGACCTCATTTTTACTTGTAGCTTTTTCAATTTGCTGTAGTAATTGCAGTTCTGCAGCTTCATTAATATGAGGTGGCCTGTAGCATACCCCAATAAGCAATAGGCAACCTTTATTTCCACCATGAATATTTACTCAAACGAACTCCACATCTTCACAATCTTCATCCTTCTCATCATTTAGGACAGCTGTAAAAGAGTTCTTAAAGAGGCAAACTGCGTTCATTGCAACAGTGTTATCAGAGGACCAGTACTTAGGCATCCACATTCAGGACATACCTTTAAAATATATGGACAGTTTGATTGTAATTCCAGTTATGTTATTTATGCACTAAGGTGTCCATGTGGATTCTTATATATCGGGCAGTCAACTCAACCTATTCAAGCTAGATTATCTTCACACAAAAGTACCATTAGGAATAAAAATAGTGAATTATCTGTACCTCATTTTATTCAAGCATTGTTAGCCAGTTAAGATTTCAAATATTAGAACATATACCTGTGCCAAGAACGGGTGGGAATAGACTTAGGAAATTATTGTATAGTGAAGCATTTTGGATAAGGAAACTTGATACATTGGAACCTTGGGGAATGAACTGAGAATATGACATGCAACCTCTTTTATAATTATGTGGCCCAGTATGTTCATTGCTCTATATAATTTGACATATAACATATGTTTATATATTATTCTTCTTTTGCTTGTAGCTCGTCCTGTGTATCGAGCAAAGGGGACGGACAGCTGACGTCACCCGGCATCTCACTGGAGGCATGTGGGCGGTTTGTTTACAAAAGCTTGGCAGATGAGCTTTTTGTCCCTAGGGTTGTACAATGGATAAGGGGACATGGCCTGTGTTATGGATTAAAGTGTACGTAAAATCTGGAATATCTTTTTGCTTTACAGAGAACTTCAACCAATTAGAGAGGAGACAGCTCCATTGTACAATGGAAATACGGAAACACCACTATCCTCATATGCTAAGCCTGTAGACAAGTATGGCCTGACACTGCAAGTCAAGCTGCTCTGCTTCCATCACAATGCCATCCATGCTTCAACTGGCTCTGACAATCCCACGGGCGGAACAAGGACATCATTCCCCAGCTAATCATTTTGCTTTACATTGGACTTTGACCAATCAATCAGAGAGGGTGTGGCTCCATTATACAATGGAAACACGGAAGCACTGCTATCCTCATATGCTGCAGGGTTAAGCCTGGAATCTATTGCCTGCCTATTGTGCTCATTTTATGCTGTTGGTTTGATCCCCAGATGCTACTGGGTTTTTCAAATGTAAATATCTGGACTACCTTATACAATAGCTTAATAGCAGCTTTCCAATATTTGAGTGCGGAGTACGAGTTGTGCAGTGTGTCACTTTACCTATGCAGTTTGGGGTGGGGGGGTGGGGGAACGGTTCACAAGACGCCCCTGGACACACCAGGTTTAGTACATATTTTTTCCTTGCTGGATTTTGGCCTTTAAACCTAGGTGTGTATTATGATTCGGAGCGTCTTAAGGTCCTAAAAATACGGTAACTATGTATCTTGAAAGCCTGAGAAATGCTTGAGAATGTCATATACATGAACAATAGATTCCATTGAAGGCCCAGGGTCCTCTGGGTAAATCTGTGCGTCACTGGCATATAGGAATATGCATTCCTCCATGTAATTAAGTACCAAACCTCTAATCATTGAATATAACCTTATTAGAACTGCTAAGCGCTCTACAGCAATTGAAAACAGGAGAAGGGACAGCTTTATATAGTATTTTAAACCATCTATAGAATACAGGACCGAAGCCAAATTTATGTAGTTTATTTTTTTTTTTAAAAAGCGATTTGGCCGAATCACTTTGTTTGCATCCATATAGAGGATGACTCTAGTGTCAAGTTTTTATGCGGGAATTGGGTGTTGGACTACAAATATTACAAATATTCTGCTAGGCCGATCTACTGGGAATGAAGCGGAGCGGTTCTTGCCTTTTTCATGATTGCTAACTCAGTAAAGGACCAGCCCTTAAAGTGTTGCTATCATATAAATCCGTCTTAGCGGGGTCTAAACCCTCTATAACAGTAATTATAGATTGACGGTATACCTTGAAATGAATCAGAGCACTCAGTATTTGATCTTATATAAAAAATTGTATTTGCTTATCATACAGCATATATACAAAATATGAAAAGTTCCAAGTAGTGTTTCCTTCTGACAGTATTCCATCTCATCATGGCCTTTATAGCCAAGCGATCATCAATCTTCTAAGCACATTCAAAAAAGAATACAACAGTTGTGTTATGTAGAATAAGATCAAAAGTAGTCTCATCTGTATCAATAGCTGTGTACTTGTAGTAATCTTCTTAAAGAAATAGTATAAAAAATAGCTTCTAAAAAAACTTCTTGCTAACATCTTAAACTTAATGCCGGAAAATCAAGGAAGAAGCGCACAAGTCCGGAACACCGGAGGAATTCAAGGAAGCCAGATACACCCTCAAGCGCGAAATTAGCAACGCAAAGAGGGCCTACTCCAACAAGCTGGGGCTCCGCCTACGCTCAAACAACACACGGGAAGTCTGGCAAGGTCTTAGGGCAGCCACAAATTTCAAACCCTCACCACAACATGCACCCCCGAGCCTCGAGCTTGCAGAAAAACTCAACGAATTCTACTGCAGGTTTGAACAACCGACCCATGTAGGAAACCCGAGGGCCACCCATTGGGCAACCCCCACCTCTCCTAGTACTGGCAGTGCCCTCCCAGAACCAGCAGTAGTCCAGGTGTCTGACGTACTCAGGCACCTCCGGAAACTAAATCCTAGGAAAGCCTCTGGCCCAGACGGCGTGTCATCTATGTGCCTGAGAACCTGCGCTAGCCAGCTAGCCCCCGTGCTGACCTCCATTTTTCAGAATTCCCTATCGGCTGGCAAGGTACCCTCCTGCCTTAAAAGGTCCACCATCATACCAGTACCCAAAAAAACAGGTGTTATGGATCTCAACAACTACAGACCTGTGGCCCTTACCTCAACTGTCATGAAGATCCTAGAAAAATTGGTCCTCACCCATCTGAAAAACTCCACCAACGCTCTCCTAGATCCACTTCAATTTGCATACAGGGCAAACAGGTCCATTGAGGATGCCATCAACATCAGCCTGGCATATACCATGGAACATCTGGACAGACCCAACACCTACGCCAGGATCCTCTTCCTAGACTTTAGCTCCGCTTTCAATACGATCTGCCCGAACATCCTGTACAACAACTTAGCGCAACTTGGGCTTGACGGAAATCTCTGCACCTGGATCAAGGACTTCCTCACAAACAGGACGCAACAGGTTAAACTTGGCAGCTGCCTCTCCCAAATGAGGACCACAAATACTGGCGCCCCCCAAGGCTGTGTACTGTCTCAGATCCTGTTTTCCCTGTATACAAACAGATGTACCTCAACTGCTGACTGCGTTAAGGTAATTAAATTCGCAGATGACACCACCATCCTTGGTCTCATCAGTGGAGTGGACGAAAGCACCTACCGCAGTGAGATTGAGCGAATCTGCAACTGGTGTAAGGACAACATGCTTGTCCTAAACGCTGCAAAGACCGTCGAGTTGGTTATCGACTTCAGGAAAAGTCCCCCCCCCCACTCAGCCCGGTATTCATCGAAGGCACTGAAGTCACCAGAGTATCAAGTGTTCGGTTTCTGGGCACCACCATCACCAATGACCTGAGATGGAGTGAAAACACCACTAAATGCCAAAAGAAGGCGCAGCAACGGCTGTTCTTCCTAAGACAACTCAGGAAGTTTGGTATGCCGCAGGAGCTGCTGTCTAGCTTCTACACTGCCACCATCGAGTCAATCCTGTGCTCCTCTATCATCGTTTGGTATGGGGGTGCCACCACGAGTGACAGGTACAGACTACAAAGAGTAATCAAGGCAGCGGAAAGAATCATTGGTTCACCCCTGCCACCTCTGGACCTCCTCCACGCATCCAGACTGAGAACAAGGGCAGACAGGATCACGAATGACCCACACCATCCTGGCAGCCGCTTCTTCAACCGCATGCGCTCAGACCACCGGTACAGGGCTATTTCCACCAAAACCTCCAGGCACAGGAACTCTTTTTTCCCCCAAGCAGTGGGCCTTCTGAACTCAAGTCACACACACAGGAAATAGCACACCTGTGACCCAGGCCTAAAGTAATGTTTACCTATTCTGTGGTTACCGCATGTAATGCGCACTACAATACCTAAATTCCCTTGTCTGTACATGTTTTGCACTACCTGGTTTTAATGTCTTTGTCTGTCGTCATTGAATGTTTTTGCACTATGCCTCTAAATGCCTTTGTACTATGCTTTATGCCGATGTGTACCACAAACAATTCCGAGTGTGTCAACTGCTGCACTTGGCGAAATAAATCTGATTCTGATTCTGATTCTGATTCTGTGCTGTGTAACCTTGACATTTGAAAGATTCTTGTAACAGACAAAAATGTTTTGGCTTCTGTAACCAAAATAATATAATAATTATGAGTTCCACTGTCTGGAATATGCTGATATGTCACAGAGCAATATTTTAAAAAAGTTCTCTAACTTTACAGTTTACAATGAAAATTTGCATAGAACATTAATAATAATAATAATCCGAACATTTGTATAGCGCTTTTCTCCTGTCGGACTCAAAGCGCTCAAGAGCTGCAGCCACTGGGGCGCGCTCAGGAGGCCACCCTGCAGTGTTAGGGAGTCTTGCCTTGAACTCCTTACTGAATAGGTACTTGACCTAGCCAGGATTCGAACCCTGGTCTCCCATGTCAAAGGCGGAACCCTTAACCAGTACACTATCCA
Organism: Hyperolius riggenbachi; assembly: GCF_040937935.1. Classification (NCBI taxonomy): domain Eukaryota; kingdom Metazoa; phylum Chordata; class Amphibia; order Anura; family Hyperoliidae; genus Hyperolius; species Hyperolius riggenbachi. The sequence continues at coordinate 115,670,685 of NC_090657.1, read as the reverse complement.
GCCACATTAAAACTTAAAACATACACATGACAGCTTTTCCTGCATAAATAAAACCGCTAGAATTCTGACAGTTTGGTCCGGTGAATAACAATGGTTGTGTAGTCTATTTGCTAGAATCTTTGCTAAAATTTTGTTGTCAGAATGTATTATTTAGATTGGCTGGAGATTTGCATGCAAATTTAATGCAGATGTAAGCAGCTTGGAATTGGGCCAATCAAATCAACTTCCTCTTGATTTTAAATTGGTCAAATTCCAAGCTGCATACCATATAAATGAAATTTGCACGCAAGCCAGAGTCATTTGCATCTCATTGACCACCCCTGCTTCAGACTTGCTTTGCTGTCATCCTCCTGCATGCCTAAATATCATACCACTTGGAAGCAAAATCATGAACCAAAAGCTTAGCTTGTTTATATCTAGTATTGTCTACTTCCACTGTAATTTTTGAAGGATCCTCTTGGTATGTTGCAGTAAACTTTAGGCAAAGTTGCGACCTGCAGCATTTTCCAGATAGGGGATGCATTTCCCATAAAAACCTATGGTGAAAACACATCTGTTTCAGACCCAAATCGGATGAGAAAATCAATATTTAAAGAGACTGTAACGAAAAAAAAAAGTCCCCTGTGGGGTACTTTCCTCAAGAGGGAGATGCCTCTGGATCCTAATGAGGCTTCCCCCATACTCCTCCGTCACACGGTGGCAGAGATGAAGCCCCCTGAAACCACAGCCGACAATTTGTCGTACTGTAATATTAAACTTCCCCGGCTCCAGCGCAGGCGCAGTAGCGTGCTCCCCTACCTATGGGCTAAGGCAGAAATAGCCGAGCCTTATCGGGTCCGCTCTACTGTGCAGGCGACTTGCACCTGCGCAGTAGAGCGGAACTGACTGAGATCTGATATTTCTGCCTGATCCCGAGCAGTGAGCCACTACTTCACCTGCGCTGGAGCCGGGAAGGTAAATATTTACATGCCCCCCTTCCAGCGCTGCCACAGTGGGACAAAGGAAGCCTCGTTAGAATCCAGAGACTTTCCCTTGCCAAGGTAAGTACCTCACAGGGGACTTTTTTCCGTTACAGAGTCTCTTAATTGCTGTAAGTACAATTAGTTTTAAAACTGGATAACAATTCTCCTCTACAGGTCCAGGACCAATGTCTTTGTTTCACTACCACTTGCCAGATGACTGCTGTTGTCTGTTATATTTTGCAGAGTAAGTAAGTTATCCACTGCATTCTAAACTACTGTCTGATTCACTTAAAGTGGTACTGTAGAAACATTTCATACACAGTTTCACTTACCTGGGGCTTCTGTAAGCCCCCAGCAGCTGTCCTGTCGCGCACCGGTCCTCCACGAGCCTGTTCTCTCGCCGCCGCTCCGTTCCTTGACTGGTAAGTCGAGGCCAGCGCAGCCCTGTCAAGCGTATCCTTTCTTGGCGTTCTCCTCTGCAATAGCACTATTGCAGAGTGGAACGCGAAGAAAGAATATGCGTGGCCAGAGCCACGCAGGCGCAGTGGCCCGGCGGCGAAACGGAAAGTAGCTGGCGGCGGGAGAGTGGAGACTCGTGGAGGACCGGTGCGGGACAGGATGGCTGCTGAGGGCTTGCAGAAGCCCCAGGTAAGTTAAACAGTGTGTTTGAAATGTTTCTACAGTTCCGTTTTAAGGCTGCATCCCCAATTATGCACTGATTGCAACGCAGGCATGGCACTTGCATTGCTCTCCGAAGTGATGCAGATCCCATTGATTATAATGGGATTGATTACACTGCATAGTGCACAAAAATATATGCAACCATGCATTGCATTAATGCATCCAAACAACGCATGAATGGGAACTTTAACATTAAATTGAATGGGCTTTTTATGTCCCTTCGTATCACTTTGTAGATGCGTTTTGATTAGCATAATACACAAGTGGAAAGGAGACCTCAGACTTCAACTTTTTGTCTTGGCAATTTGTGATTTTTTGTTTTGTGATTGGTCAATTTTACCACTTCCATGCAGTATGATGTCCAACAGATGTTCAATACTTTGAAAATATTTTGTAGGTAAGCTCTCATACTATCTGGAAGTGGTAAAATTGAACAATCAAGATTGGAAAAGGTTATATACTTGACTGTGTTCCTCCCCGTGGTCCATCTGCAGGATTCCTTTTGTACACAGGGCTGTAGAGTTGGAGTCGGAGCAATTTTGGGTGCCTGGAGTCGGAGTCAGGAAAAAACCTGATTGGTCAGAATCCATTGTACTGAAGTTAACCTTTGTACATGCATTATGAGATTAAACTGACAAAACGAAGACCTTGGAGTTGTGCCGGATATTTTTACCCCTTGGTCCTGTGATACTATGATGTTTCTTCTACTATCTGAAGCACACATAAGGTGATACCCTATATACCTGTACCAGAAGGTAAAACCCTCCCAAACGCAGAAGTCCGCTGTGCCTGCTGCTTTATTCTATATTCACAAAAGTATATATGATGTGTACACAGGAATCTCATATATACTTAATAACATCTATGCTTTAAGAATAAAGCCTGATGTGAAGCTGTGTCACTAATAGAGATGGTCAATGAGATGGAAATAATTCTGCGTTGATGCTGATTTATTCAAACGTATGCACTCCCTTTGATCATGAAATCAAATAATTTGATATGTTGTTAAAATTTGGTTTGGGGACTACGAATTAAAGGGTACCTGAGACGGATGAAAAGAAAAGTTTTATACATACCTGGGGCTTCCTCCTGTGCCTTTCAGGTCAATCAGTCCCTCGCTGTCCTCTTCCGCCACCTAGATCTTCTGAGTCCCGGTAATTCAGCCCATCAGCGCAGTACGGCCACATGCCGCTCCTACAGCCAGGAGCATTCTGCACCTACGCAATAGTGTTGCGCAGGTGTAGTACGCTCCCGGCGGCAGAGTGTATGCATGCGCACTATGCCAGACTGGCTCAAGTACCTGGACCAGGTGGCGGAGGAGGACAGTGAGGGACTGATTAGCCTGAAGGGGGCTGGAGGAAGCCCCAGGCATGTATAAAACTTTAATTTCATCTGTCTCAGGTTTACTTTGTTACACAGTAGTACTATACTCTACATATGCACTCCCCACAGAGCTGCAAGGAATCCACTGAGAATGTTGTGCACATTGAATACAGAGGTGTTGTCTATCACCCATAAATCTGGTTCAGATTGTACCTGCAGTGTGTGATAGAGGAAGAATCGCCTCATTCTCCCGCAGAGTACATGCACATCACTCTTACATGTACCCACAATTACATTGCCTAGGACCTGATCCATGTTCAGATGTGTAATAGAGGAAGAATCGCCTAATTCTCCTGCAGAATACCTGCACATCATTCTTACATGTACCCACAGTTACATTGCCTAGGGCCTGATGAGGTTCTTTGTTCCGGTATGTACCTTTTACGAGTACTCTTACCAAGGACTAGTTTTAATCTATGACTAAAGGGAATAAATATGGCAGTCTACATATCCTTCTCACTTCAGTTGTCTTAAAATTCCTAAGCGTTGGCAGTTAACCTCCCTGGCGGATTATTAAAATCCGCCAGGGGGCAGCAAATACGTTTTTTTTAAAAAAAAAAATTTTCTTTTTCATGTAGCGAGACAATGTCTCGCTACATGATAGCCGCTGCCGAGCGGCATCCCCCCAGCCCCTCCGATCGCCTTCGGCGATCAGAGATCAAGAGATCCCGTCTCTTGATCTCTGATCAAGAGCCATGGCAACGGGGCGGGATGACGTCACCGACGTCGTGACGTCAAAGGGGAATCCGATCCACCCCACGGCGCTGCCTGGCACTGATTGGCCAGGCAGCGCACGGGGTCTGGGGGGGGGGGGGGGGGGGGGGCGGCTGCGGCGACGCGTATAGCGGCGGATCGGCGGGTAGCGGCGGCGATCGGAGGTTACACGCAGCTAGCAAAGTGCTAGCTGCGTGTAACAAAAAAAAAATTATGCAAATCGGCCCAGCGGGGCCTGAGCGGTGCCTCCCGGCGGCATAGCCCGAACTCAGTTCGAGCTTACCGCCAGGGAGGTTAAGAGACAAATTTTATGTTACATTTCAATCAACAAGATTGCAATATGCAAATTAGAGGAGTCTGAGAGTCAGTGGAATCCTAAACTGAGGAGTCGGAGTCTGTGGATTTTTGTACCAACTCCACAGCCCTGGTTGTACACTAGCAATTGTACACGGAAAAAAAAACCCAGAAACTGAATATACACCAGTCCAAAGGACGATTGAGCGCTCTCCTGCTACTGTAATAGCTAACAAACATATAAGGAATATGTGATCGAGCGCTCAAATCCATTCCTGTGTCAATAGGATTCAGTATGCTTCAAAGTGTCCCATAAACGCTCATGGAGGTAATGCATAGGATTAGTCCATCTCACAGAGATTAGTAATACAGCAGACCCTCCCCCAATATGGAGAGACTCACCGGATGCAGCGGCCAAACAGGGCCCGACTTCACGTTAGGAGTATAGGCCACCCCTCAGCCTCTCCGGCAACTCAGCTGGGCTGGACTCCCTCCACATTCACCACGTTACCTCCAAATAGAAGAGACGCTTCACATAGCGTAAACGTATCCGGCGTTTATTAAAACAAATTTGCATAAAGCAACAAGTACAAAAAGATCTAGTGCGGTGTGGCACTAGGGTGTAGCGAGCAAAGTACGCCTGCCATGCGTCTTAATTGCCGCAAAACACCCGGTACAGACCCGAGAGCGAAACACCGCCGCTAGTTCAAACAGGATGCGTATGCGGACCAATCACCACGTCCGTAGCTGTGTTGCGTCTGACGTCACCGGACGCGGCGATTGGTCCGCATACGCATCCTGTTTGAACTAGCGGCGGTGTTTCGCTCTCGGGTCTGTACCGGGTGTTTTGCGGCAATTAAGACGCATGGCAGACGTACTTTGCTCGCTACACCCTAGTGCCACACCGCACTAGATCTTTTTGTACTTGTTGCTTTATGCAAATTTTTTCAATAAACGCCGGATACTTTTACGCTATGTGAAGCGTCTCTTCTATTTGGAGGTAACGTGGTGAATGTGGAGGGAGTCCAGCCCAGCTAAGTTGCCGGAGAGGCTGAGGGGTGGCCTATACCCCTAACGTGAAGTCGGGCCCTGTTTGGCCGTTGCATCCGGTGAATCTATCCATATTGGGGGAGGGTCTGATGTATTACTAATCTCTGTGAGATGGACTAATCCTATGCATTACCTTCATGAGAGTTTATGGGACACTTTGAAGCATACTGAATCCTATTGAAACAGGAATGGATTTGAGCGCTCGATCATATATTCCTTATATGTTTGTTAGCTATTACAGTAGCAGGAGAGCGCTCCATCGTCCTTTGGACTGGTGTATATTCAGTTTCTGTTTTTTTCTTACACCCTCTACCAGGTTGTAGAGCATTTATTCTGCTAATTGGTCCTTGAGCGCTTGTGTACGTGTGTTTTTAATTGTACACGTGTCAAATTACCCATCACAACTGAGCCCCAGGATCAACTATTCCAAGTACAGCCACCAAATGTAAGGTCACATCACAAGCCGACAGAAACTGTCCCTACAGTTGAAAGATTGTATTGTGCAAAATACTGCCAGGCAGCTTGTCAATCAGAGGTCATGGCATGCTGTAAAAATCAATTCATTCAGGTAAGCACAAATTGTTTTGCAAAATTAGTGCTGGATTTGTTAGTAAAATATAATTTTATTAGAAAAAAAATTGGTTTAGGTCTGCTTTAAAGAGAATCTGTACTCTGAAATTCTTACAATAAAAAGCATACCATTCTATTCATTATGTGCTCCTGGTCCCCTCTGTGCTGTTTCTGCCATTCTCTGCTGCAAACCTGGCTTGTAATTGCCAGTTTTAGGCAGTGTTTACAAACAAACTAACCAGCTTCTAATAGGCTCAGCTAAGCAGAGTGTGTTAGTCACACAGAGCCTGCAGGGGGTGTGTACAGCTTCTAGCTAATCACAAGCAGCCCTGCACATTCCAGTCTGACTGCCTCAGCCTGACTGTGCCGACTATAGAGAGAAGATTAGATCATATAACAGAGATAACACAGCTACTGTGCAATTAGGAAAAGCTGCAGTAAGCCAGACCACATTAGAAAAGGCATAGGAACTTATAGCATAGAAGAAATAAAGATAAACAATTTGTTACAGAGTCTCTTTAAGGCTGTTCCTCTGGCTTGTTACATTCAGAAATCTCATGAATTTCCACCTTAGCACAATGAAAGTTGTACAGTACCATTCGTGTGACAAGAAACGCATACATAATAATATATATATACACACACACACACACACACACACACACACACACACACACACACACACACACACACACAAACACACAAACACACATACAAACACACACATACATACATACATACATACATACAAACACATACATACTCAATTCTACAGTTAGTCTTTAGGAAGGGGGATTCCCAATGCAGTGTGTTGGCTCAGAGCTTTGGCTTCTTGTACTTGGGCATCAGTACAGTAGTCCTCCAGAAAGATTTTGGCCAGGTTGCTAAACCTGGAGTTGGCAGACACTGAAAAACGGAGCATGCACTCCACAACTGGAGGAGTGATGATTTCCGCCCGAGAAGCAGCAGTACACAGGTACATGAGCGCAGTCACAGCAGACAAAACAGTCTCCTCACGGCTGCTTGACAAACAATTAATAATAAGGCTTAAGCCACCTGATGACAAAATGTGTCTCTTAATGGTTTTATCCAAGCACATATTGCAGATGCCACCTAAAATAAGAACATATTATGAAATAGTTAGCCATCTTATACTAGAATCTTTTCAAGCTACTTTAATGAATATTCTTTCTCTTTATTTATATAGTGCCAACATTTTCTGTAGCATTGTACCTAGTAGAAAACAAATGTTGGGGAGCACAGATACATGAGAATTTTAAAACGCTGTACAATCAAGTCAAAATACATACATAGTTGAGTGGTTTGAGACATCACAAATACGGGTACATGGCCTATGGCAAAGTTGTACTCCTTACTAGATAACCTAAAAATGCACTGCCTCTAGGACTAGGTACAGGGCTGTGGAGTCGGAGTCGAGGAGTTAGAGTCATTTTTGGGTACCTGGAGTTGGGAAAAATTGCACCGACTCCTAATAAATTTAAACTGTAATTAAAAAAATCACTATAAAATTTTCTATTTCTCAAATAACAGCCATAATAAATAACATATACAGCAATAGCAGTGCTTAGTCCACAAAAATAAAATAAAACTTTCAAAAAAACAAGTTACTTGTGCTGCTGCAATAAAGCAGTCACCATATTTTTAAAGTCAGATAAACATATCTGATTGTCACTGTATATCTGATGTGTAAACAGGGATCATATATATATATATATATATATATATATATATATATATATATATATATATATGTATATATATATATATATATATATATATATATATATGTTACGACCAGAACCCGAAGTATGGCCACTTTGCGCTCTGGCCGGCCACTTCGGGTTCTGGCCGGCCAATATGCGAACTGGCCGCGGCGGTGCAGCCAATGTTAGAAATGAAATGATTCCAGTAAAGATTAATGTATGTTCTGGCCGTCTCGCTGCAGCCAAATGTTTCAAAAGTGCGTTCATTTAATGAAATAAAGCCGGCGGCAATGTAACAAATGAAGCCACCGGCTTCAGCTCTCTCTCCTCACCCCTGCCTCTCTCTCTCTCCTATAGAACACTGGGCAGCCGGCGGGGACATGCGTGTCCCCGAGAGTCGTTCGTCGCGCCAGGGCAGCAGAGCGGGGAGGCTGCAGACATTTCTTCTGCCAGTACCCGCTCTGCAGGAACGAACGGCAGAATACCCTGCTGCGACGAACGACTCTGGGGGGACACGCATGTCCCCACCGGCTGCCAGGAGAGAGAGAGAGAGAGAGGGCCAGGGGGGAGGAGAGAAAGCTGAAGCCGGCGGCTTCATTTGGAACATTGCCGCCGGCTTTATTTCATTAAATGAACACACTTTTGACACATTTGGCTGCAGCGAGACAGCCAGAACATACATTAATCTTTACTGGAATCATTTCACTTCTCACATTGGCCGCAGCGCAGCGGTTAGTTCGCACATTGGCTGGCCAGAACCCGAAGTGGCCGGCCAGAACGCAAAGTGGCCAAACTTCGGGTTCTGGCCGTAACATATACAATAAATAACATCTCTGCTATAAAAGTAAAGCCTAATGTGTAGTTGTATCACTAGTAGGGATGGGCAATGCAAATAATTTTGCGTTGATGCAGGCATATGCAAATTTTTGCACTCCCCTTGCTTATGAAATCAATTTGATATGTTGTTAAATTTGGGGTTGGAGACTACAAATGAAGTTATACAGTAGTAGAGATGGGCTTCTGAGTCATTCCGAGTAGCAAGCTACTCGGAATTGAAATGCTAATGAATCACTGATTAATCAGCTGTGACCGCGGGAGACAAGGGGTTAACTTTCCCAGAAGTCTACGCGATAGTCTGCACTCCATTATGCATCATAGGAGAACAGTGAGCCGTTTGCATGACTCACTACCACGCTTCCTCCCTCAACCCGGAAGGAGGAAGCGCGGTAGTGAGTTGTGGAATGCGGCTCACAGTTCTGTGATGTGAGAAGAGCGCAGACTATTGCGTAGACTTCTGGGAAAGTTAACCCCCTGTCACCGCTGATTAATCATTGATTCATTAGCATTTCAATTCAGAGTAGCTTGCTACTCGAAATTACTCAGAAGATCATCTCTTCACAGCAGTACTATACTTATGCACTCCCAGTAAAGCTGTTGTGAACCCACTGAGAATGTTGTGCACTTTGAACGCAAAGGTGTCGTCTCTCACCTGTAAACCTGGTTCAGATTGTGCATGATGAAAGTGTAATAGAGGAAGAATTCCCTCAATCTCCTGCAGGGTACCTGCACATCACTCTTACATGTACCCACAGAGAAATTGCCTAGGGCCTGATTGATGTTCTTTGTTTCTCTGTTTGCACCCTCTACAAGTACTCTTACCAACGACTAGTTCTGAATTCAAATTAACAGCTATATCCTAAATTTAGCTGGGTATGCTAATGCTTAAAAATTAGAATGTCCCAGCAAGTCTGTTTAACCTCTTGATGACCACAGGCTTACGCTTCCCTAGTGAACAGGCTATTTTTTTTTTTTACAATTCAGCACACTGCAGCTTTAACATTTTATAGCATGGCCATACAACTTAGTAGCCAAATGAATCTTGCCTCCTTTTCTGCCCACCAACACAGCTTTCTGTATAATTTATTTTTATTGATCTTATTATTTTTCTTTAAATTAAAAAAAGTCTATTTCAGCACTTTGCAATTGACAAGGTGTTAAAATCTCACCTAGGGCAGGCAGGTCCCCAAGTCCAGCCCAGGGACAAATGCAGCCTGCCAAGCCTTTTCTGGTGGCCCCCAAAGCTCTCTACAGTTGTCAATTCCACGCGGCCCACAGGCCGTAGGTGTGGTGCCGCATGCAGGGGACACCTTGCGTCTCCCCCTTTGCTCACCTGTAGGTGATCAGCCACCACTGTACAACTAGCAGATACTCAGTGTTCTCCCCAGAGCCTATTACCCGGGCGGAGCGCCCACCAGATCTCTGTTCCCGCCCGGCTGCTGTGATTGGCCGCTGTCTGCATCATAAATTCTTTCCTCCGCACGATAGACATGACAGCTTGGAACGCAAGCAGAGACACCATCTCCGCCCTCCTCCTCAGCTCCTTCCTTCCTATCAGCAGTGTAGAAGGGCGGGGAAATCTCATAGCAGAGAGAGGAACAGGCAGACCGCGGGAACTTTCAGCTGGAGTCTGCACTGAATAGAATGTGCGGTTTGATTTGTTATCTTTTGGTGAGTCACTCCCGCTGACTACTACAGTGGACAGACGCTCTTCTCTTCCTCTCCGTCAGAGCAGCATGTACAATGTCCCCTTCCCCAGGTCCTTCAGGTCACAAGAATGTCGGAGTCATCAAAGAAGTGTGGCAGCCGCATATTAACATATCAACATGTTTCTTTATTCTGGAGCATTCAGTGAGAGATAAGTGGTTTACAGAGGCTGTAAAAGTGCAGCTTTCATTCTGCCTCCTGTGTCTCTGCACTTTATCACTAGCTGACACTTGGTTTGCTAGCTATTAACCCCAAATTGTTCAGTTCCATCACTGTGATATCCAGCTTTCAGTATGGGCAATGGTAAAAAGTTTAGTTCAGCATTTTACATCAAGTTTAGCCTTTTTTTTGTCTCAGCAGTTAGTTATTTAGGTTGAGAAAGACATACATGCATTGAGTTCTGACAGAATACTTGTATGTTCACAAATCACTGTGCTGTACAGAACAACTGTAGTGAGAGGTATAAGGAGGCTGCTATCTTTATTTACCTGACAGCCTCGCTGAGCCTCTGCCTATAATACTTTTAGCCATAGCCCCTGAACAAGCATGCAGCAGATCAGGTGTTTCTGACATTGTTGTCAGACCTGACAAGATTAGCTGCATGCCTGTTTCTTGTCTGATTGAGACACTACTGCAGCCAAATAGATCAGCAGGGCTGCCATGCAATGTGTATTGTTTAAAAGGAAATAAATATGGCAGCCTCCATATTCTTCTCACTTCAGTTCCCCTTTAAACTAGCATGGCTTTTGCAAAGTCTTCGCTGGAGTTCTCACCACTCATGTCGCCTGCCCATGTGATCAGCTTTAAGTCAGCACTCCTCTGCAACTAGTGTATGTGCAGCAGCAGGAGTAACATACATTGCATGCAGGGATGGTGAATGGTGTCAGGTCATATATGTGATGATGGGGCTATGGCACTAAAGCCCCATTCACACAGGTGATTTTCAGGGAATCCTTAGAGCTTTGCTGAACGCCAGCGAACAGAGAATCGCTATGACAAAGCTGCCCTATGGTGGCATTCACACTACAGTTGCGATTTGTATAAGAATCACAAATGCACTGCATACAGCATTTTGTGAGCATTCGTAATGCGATTTTTGTTTCTTGAACAAGTTATCTTCCCACCCAGTAGCACTCAGTGTGATGCTGACCTCTCCCCAGCCAGTGTGATTCCCCAGCCAGTGTGACCCTCACTCTCCTTTCAGCGTTTCCTTACTTTCTGACCCAGCAGCACCCTGCGCAACCTTACTTCCCCACCCGGCTACTTTTTCATGCCACCCGGCTGGAAAATATTTCTGGGGAGAACACTGGATACTGATTAACAGCCACCACTATGCCAGCAGCAGTAACAGCCACTGATTAGCAGCTGCCACTGTGCTAACTGCACATGATAATGTCACAGTATCGAATGGCAATCAGCAAAAACTGTATTTAATTTTGTTAGTTTGCCCCCCTAGCACTCTCAAGAACAGCAATATGGCCGCTGGCTTAAAAAGTTCGGACACCCCTGACCTAGGAGAAAAAGTTAATTGGATATGGGCCTTTGCATCTTGCAATTTGACATGACAATATTACTCTTACGTCCACCCACAGTACCCTGTCAGCGCAACTCGCAGTACTCAAGTAGCGTGACCATTGCTACGGTAACTCGCATTGCTGACGATGACGCTCGCTAGTAATGTGCATTGCGGGAGCAATGGTCGTGCTACTCGAGTACAGGGAGTTGCGCTAATAGCGTAACTCACACTACTGCAGGCAGAAGAAAGGGTAATATTGCCATGCACTGTCTGTGCATGACAGTATTACCACAGGTAAATGAATCAACATCCACATCACACAGCTTTGTTTACTTAATTCAATTTCCATAGTAACACTGGCGCAGGTAATAATTTGCCCCATGAAATTGGAGGCTGTATTCACCTACCAGAAGCAGATGGTAGCAATCTGTATTGCTTTGGGTGCGCTTGTTCAGAAACGCCACTTATCTACTACCACTTGACTAAAACCTGGTACACAACTTCAACTTTGATTGGCCAATCACAAACCCATTTTTTCACCTCAATGTCTACCTACACAATCTGTTCATAGTAACATCTGTTGACCCTCATTATTATTCACTGGATTTATATAGCGCCAATATATTATGCAGCGCTGAATAATAAATAAGGTTACAGACAATGATACTAGGGGAGACAGACAACACAATACAGGTAAGTAAGCAATAAGATACACAATGCCAGACCATACACTGGAGAAGTAGTCCCAATAATACAAGCTCATGTAATTCTGAGTGTAGCATGCACAATTAAGTATGATACACAACGAGGGAGGGCCCTGGCAAAGGCTTACAATTTAAAGGGAGGAGGTTGTGGTGGCAGCTCCTCCATTCAAATCCCCCGTCCCGGGGGACTTCAGAAGTCTTCGGAAGCAGGGTCCTCCCGAAGACCGGCAGCTCCATACATGCACATTTGGGCTCCCAAAGACATTGAAGCATCCTTTTGGTGGCAGAGATAGCAGCATTTGACCTAATTTCTGCGGGTGATCCTGCGCTGGAACGGGCACCAGGAGAGGAGAGGGAAGGCTCATTAGGACCCAGAGCCTTCCCTCTCCTTAGGTAAGTATTTGTTGTTTTTTTAAGGGCTGGTTCACACGGGCTTCTGCCAAGCTTTTGCTTTAAATGCCAGCATTTAGACGTTAGCTTTTGAAGGCTTTTAGGAAGCGTTCAAGGCTAGCAATTCTGGTCTCTGCTATTGTTTCCTGGCGTTTACCGCCTCTGAAAGCAACATGTTGCTTTCAAGACTAGATGCAACGCTGGGATCTACCGCCAGGCTTTCATGAAAGCCTGCAAAAGCCAGCTCTAAACGCTCCCATTCACTTGAATGGGACGGCGGTAGATCCCAAAAACACCACATCTGAAACGCTGCGTTAAACGTCACAAAACGCCTGTGTGAACCAGCCCTTATTTAGATTCCCATTAGCTTTAAGGCTGAGAGCATACTTGTCTGTGCAGAAAACCATGAGTTTTCTGCCATGTTTATATGTTTGTTTTTTTTCCCCAGCGTTTGCGGATTTGCATGCATTCATGTTTTTCATGCAGGCATATACAGGTTTCTTTTTTTAAAACAAAAAATAATAATCCGCCTTTTAACATGAAGGAAAATTCAGTATCAAATATGTTTTGTAAGAAACAAATGCGTTTTTTATACCCTATAGGAAAGCACTGTATGAAAGTTACGTATCTCTGACTGCAGCAGTCACACACCTCAAACAAGCATGCAGCTAATCTTGTCAGATTTTTATCAGACACATCCGATCTGTATGCACGTTCAGGTTCTATCACTAAAAGTATTAAGGTGCGTACACACGCACTACTAAAGAGGACGGGTTCGTCAGACCCTCCCGCTGGGCGGTTGTTCTCCCGACAGTAGTGCGTGTACAGTCTGTCTGCAGACTGATAAGGCTGTTTCTGAACGATCCGCTGAGTGTCGGGAGAACGACCCGCCCAGCGGGAGGGTCTGACGGACCCGTCGTACTCTTTAGTAGTGCGTGTATACGCACCTTTAGAGGCAGGATCAGCAGGACATCCAGGAAACTGGTATTGTTTAAAATGAAATAAATATGGCAGCCTCCATATACAGTGGTGTGAAAAACTATTTGCCCCCTTCCTGATTTGTTATTCTTTTGCATGTTTGTCACACTTAAATGTTTCTGCTCATCAAAAACCGTTGACTATTAGTCAAAGATAACATAATTGAACACAAAATGCAGTTTTAAATGACGATTTTTATTATTTAGTGAGAAAAAAAACTCCAAATCTACATGGCCCTGTGTGAAAAAGTGATTGCCCCCCTTGTTAAAAAAATAACTTAACTTTGGTTTATCACACCTTAATTCAATTTCTGTAGTCACCCCCAGGCCTGATTACTGCCACACCTGTTTCAATCAAGAAATCACTTAAATAGGAGCTATCTGACACAGAGTAGTAGACCAAAAGCACCTCAAAAGCTAGACATGCCAAGATCCAAAGAAATTCAGGAACAAATGAGAACAAAAGTAATGTAATTGAGATCTATCAGTCTGGTAAAGGTTATAAAGCCATTTCTAAAGCTTTGGGACTCCAGCGAACCACAGTGAGAGCCATTATCCACAAATGGCAAAATCATGGAACAGTGAAGAACCTTCCCAGGAATGGCCGGCAGACCAAAACCAAGAGCGCAGAGAAAACTCATCCGAGAGGTCACAAAAGACCCCAGGACAACATCTAAAGAACTGCAGGCCTCACTTGCCTCAATTAAGGTCAGTGTTCACGACTCCACCATAAGAAAGAGACTGGGCAAAAACAGCCTGCATGGCAGATATCCAAGGCGCAAACAACTTTTAAGCAAAAAGAACATTAAGGCTCGTCTCAATTTTGCTTAAAAACATCTCAATGATTGCCAAGACTTTTGGGAAAATACCTTGTGTACCGACGAGACAAAAGTTGAACTTTTTGGAAGGTGCGTGTCCCGTTACATCTGGCGTAGAAGAAACACAGCATTTCAGCAAAAGAACATCATACCAACAGTAAATTGTGGTGGTAGTGTGATGGTCTGGGGTTGTTTTGCTGCTTTAGGACCTGGAAGGCTTGCTGTGATAGATGGAACCATGAATTCTACTGTCTACCAAAAAATCCTGAAGGAGAATGTCCGGCCATCTGTTCGTCAACTCAAGCTGAAGCGATCTTGGGTGCTGCAGCAGGACAATGACCCAAAACACACCAGCAAATCCACCTCTGAATGGCTGAAGAAAAACAAAATGAAGACTTTGGAGTGGCCTAGTCAAAGCCCTGACCTGAATCCTATTGAGATGTTGTGGCATGACCTTAAAAAGGCGGTTCATGCTAGAAAACCCTCAAATAAAGCTGAATTACAACAATTCTGCATAGATGAGTGGGCCAAAATTCCTCCAGAGCGCCGTAAAAGACTCGTTGCAAGTTATCGCAAACGCTTGATTGCAGTTATTGCTGCTAAGGGTGGCCCAACCAGTTATTAGGTTCAGGGGGCAATTTCTTTTTCACACAGGGCCATGTAAGTTTTGAGTTTTTTTTCTCACCAAATAATAAAAACCATCATTTAAAACTGCATTTTGTGTTCAATTATGTTATCTTTGACTAATAGTTAACGGTTTTTGATGAGCATAAACATTTAAGTGTGACAAACATGCAAAAGAATAAGAAATCAGGAAGGGGGCAAATAGTTTTTCACACCACTGTACCTCTCACTTTAGGTTCCCTTTAATGAACTAAAGCCATGTTTTTCAGTAAATTACTGCACTATTACCACATGTGTGAATTTGGGAACAAAAGTGCAGTATTTTACTGACCCATTATTTTTTACTGAACAGGTCTTAGTGAAATGAGCCCAAGGGGACTTAATGTACCAAACTCCGGTAAAGTTGTGGTGTGCAGGGTGCTCCCCCAGCACTAGTAACAGTACAATTGCAGGTCAACTTTACTGAAGTAAAGTAACACCTGGCTCTATGTGAGATAATACATCCAAATGAAGGGGAGTTAGAACAATAGTGAGTTGTTTTAAAAGTACGGTAACTAGTCTGACAAAAGACCCAGGTGTACAGCAAGAGTTGATCTAGAAAGTTACAGAACTTTTCTATCATTGGGTAAGATGAACACGTATAATTATACAATACGATAGAACTGCATCAAGATGTGTTAAAGAGAATCTGTACTGTGTAAATCTTACATAAATAAAAGTACCAGCCTGTTTGCAGTCTTCTCCTAGCCTTCTCTGTGACATTTTCGCTGCTCCTGCTGCTTTCTTGGTGATAAAATCACCTTTTAATGCATTGTTTTTGTAAACAATGAAGATGGCCACCAAACAGGAAATACATCATCAGAGCATGTGTCGCACCGAAAAAATGGGCGTGGCTGCGGAGCAGGATGTGGGCGTGGTCATGGGTGGAGCCAAATTTACATGAACTTAGCAATGGTGGGACATTAGACTAGGACTATAATAAGAATTAGATTGCGAGCGCCTCCGACACAGGTGCCCCCCAGTTTAGGTAGTGACAGGGACCACCAGTTCAGGTAGTGACAGGGACCACCAGTTCAGGTAGTGACAGGGACCACCAGTTCAGGTAGTGACAGGGACCACCAGTTCAGGTAGTGACAGGGACCACCAGTTCAGGTAGTGACAGGGACCACCAGTTCAGGTAGTGACAGGGACCACCAGTTCAGGTAGTGACAGGGACCACCAGTTCAGGTAGTGACAGGGACCACCAGTGTATGTAGTGACAGGTGCCCCCTCACCTTAGTGACAGGAGCCCCCCAGACCTTAGTGACAGCAGCAGCCAGAGCCCATAGTCAGACCTCAGAATCAGCCCGCGACCAGTCAGCCAGTGAGAGCGGGTGCACGGTACTTCGTGAACACCACGCTGCATATGCGGAAGTGATGTCACTTCCCCGTTTCAGTGTGGTGTCCGCGAGGTCCTAGAGCCTGCACCCACTGGTCGCCGGCTGATCGGAGGTCTGACACTGGGCTGCCTGCTGTCACTAGCGTATTTAAAAGAAAGTAAACTGCGCCTGCCAAAATACAAACAGTGAGTCTTTAAAGTGAGTATTCGCTACCACAAAACCTATTGTATTAGACCACGTTGCTGTGACAGCACTCCTCTTGCAAACCATTACATTTGCTAAAATAGCTGGAGGGGGAGTGGGGACTTGGGGACCGACCCCCCCCCCCCCTCCGCTGGCCAGGAGCGCTGACGTCACTGGGCAGCGGGATGTACGTACGCACAGAGTGAAGGAGAGCGGAGTGTCGGGACGCCGCTGCCGCTTGAAGGGTGAACGATATTGGTGGGCTGTTGTGCCCGAGATGCCCTTTATTCATCTATTCACGTGAGTGCGCTGGATTGCGCATGCCTTTGTGACTTTTAAAACTGGATTACATTATGTTTGTTTTTTAACTGTTTTACATGTGGAATTGTGTAATAAACCTGGATTTATATGGCTATATGAAAAGGCAAGTGTGGAGGCTGTGATTTATAGTTGGCCGCTTGAAGGCTGCACGCTAGACCCACCTGGACTCTGAGGCGGTGTCCATCTGGTGAGCTGCTAGGTTGGAGGGGATTGTTTCTCACTAAGAGTGGAGCACACCAATATCACTTATGCACGTGTTGGGTGGCGTGGATGCAATGTGAAAATTGAGACTGCAGCAATGCACTATGTGCAGTTTTGTTTTTTGTCTTAGTTTAGATTGCAAGAGGAGCGCTGTCACAGCAACGTGGACTGCTGTCACTAGGCAGCGGGGGGCGGCCGGGAAGGGGGGGGGGGGTGTCAGGCGCCCCAATTTGCCTGCCGTGCGGACACCCATGTACACAATGATTGTCTCACATTTGCAAAAAAAAATAAAAAAAAAATCTTATTGATCCCAAAGCAAACTGGGTTAATATTTTAAAAAGAGAAGAGTCAAAAGTATTATCAGGGCTGTGGAGTCGGAGCAATTTTGGGTACCCGGAGTTGGAGATTTCATAAACTGAGGAGTTGGAGTCGGATGATTTGTGTACAAAATCCACAGCGCTGGTAAGTATTAGACTAAGGAGTCGGAGTCAAGAAGTCAGAGCCATTTTGGGTACCCGGAGTCGGAGGTTTCATAAACTGAGGAGTCGGAAGATTATTGTACCGACTCCACTGCCCTGAGTATTATGCTCGGTCCACACTTGTCCAGTTGCAGATCGGATCCATTTCAAACAGATCCATTTTTAAAAAAATAAATAAATAAACAAAAAAATTCTCTCCCCGTTCTGCAAAAAATGTCCTTTTTGCAGCATACATTTTCAGTCCGAGGAAACGTATCCCCAGCCCTGGCCATGAGGGGGCGGAGGGGGTGGGTCTGCGCCGAACTAGAGGGGGTAGCAGCAAGGAAGGGGGCAGCGGGCACAGCGGCGGGGTCGGCCCCCCCCACCTGGGTCCCCAAGTCCCCCTCCAGCTATATGTGCAAATGTAATGGTTATGCAGCGAGTGGGGAAGCTTACCTTCTTTCCGTTCCACCGCTCGCCGCGTGGCTTCCTGCATTGCCGCCCTCTATACTTCAGTGGGATATTTTTATACTTGCAGGAAGTCACGCAGCAATCGGAAGGTAAGCTTCCCCGCTCGCTGGATACAATTACATTTGCGCAAATAGCAGGTGGGGGAGCGGACCCCCCTCCCCGCCGCTGTGCCCGCTGCTCCCCTTCCTGGCTGTTACACCTCAGGCTACCGGAGGACACCTATGGGGGTTACGTGGAGGAGCAGGCAGTAGGCAATCCGGATCTTCCTCCGTTTCTGTGTACAAAATAGCCTGTGCAGAGGGAGATCCATTTCTGTATTGCCTTGCCCTACCTCTCCATGTATCCGGGGTCCGTATACTCCCGACAAATCCGGACCCTCCATTAAGTTTTTCAGAGCGGTTTCATCGGATCCATTTTTGAAGAGGGTGAAGATGGCCACTATTTTTACCATTGGTATCAGTGGCTCTGGTTTTGGTCCAGGCCCCAAAACGGAGTTACGGATACGTTTTTAAAACAAATGTGAACCGAGCCAAACTGGATAACATAGGTCCCTCTAGCTCGAGCAGGAAGCAAATGCAGTATTAACCGCTTCACAACTGAGGGGTTTTACCCCTTCAGCATCCAAGCAATTTTCACCTTTCAGCGCTCCTTACATTCATTCGCCTATAACTATCATTACTTATCGCAATGAAATGAACTATATCTTGGTTTTTTTGCCACCAATTAGGCTTTCTTTAGGTGGGACATTATGCCAAGAATTATTTTATTCTAAATGTGTTTTAATGGGGAAAATAGGAAACCATTGGGAAAAAAATTATTTTTCAGTTTTCGGCCATTATAATTTTTAAATAATGCACGCTACTGTAATTAAAATGCATGTAACTTTTTTGCCCATTTGTCCCGGTTATTACACCATTTAAATTATGTCCCTATCACAATATTTTATTTGCAAATAAAGGTGCATTTTTTTCAGTTTTGCGTCCATCCCTAATTACAAGCCCATCATTTATAAAGTAACAGTGTTATACCCTCTTGATATAAATATTTAAAGATTTCAGTCCCTAAGGTAACTATTTGTTTTTTTTATTACAAAAAAAAAAAAATGGTAACAATTGGGGAGTGTGGGAGTTAATGAGTTAATTTCTATTGTAAAATAATGTATTTGTATCTGAAAAATGTTTTTGGGTGTAGTTTTACTTTTTGACCACAAGATGGACACAGTAACGTTTTGTAAATGCGTCCTGCAAGCGTAGGAAGTAAGCTTGCAGGAAGTTCAGGGAGGCTGGGAAACTGTTTTTTTTTTCACAATGATCACGCTGCTTCTCATAGAAGCAGCCGATCATTGCTGGGGGGGCAGAGATCAACGAACGGGAATGGTTTTTCCCGTTCATTGATCTCCGGGCAAGCAGGCGGCGGCGTGCACGAGCGCGGGAGCTCGCACGTGCGAGCGGGAGCACGGATAGCGGCGACAGCGGGTGCGTATATCTACGCTCCGGGCGGGGAACTGAATTCCAAAGGAGCGTAGATATACTGTACCCGGGCGGCGAAGTGGTTAAATAATGGTGGTCTTGTAATAATGTAAAGATGTTTTTCTGCCTCAGGACCAAGAAAACCCACCATAATTCGAACAATAATGAATCCTTTGTTGTTTTCCTGGTCTACTGAAAACAAAAGTAAAACGTTTTGGCTTTAGTTTCACTCTTATCACCAAAACATACCTATTCCAAATTCCACTAGATTTTCATTGTCTTCAGTCAACATGTCCATAAACAAATCTGGTACTTGTAGCTGCTGGAGATCTGAGAAATTGTTTGGATCATAGGAGAAGTTGGCTAGGTTTGCGAGGACCTGCTCCTTGGCTTCTATATAATAAACACAAAATGCAGGAGTCATTATATAGAATTCTTAAACCCTCTTATTCCATGTAATGGGCAATATGATACTTTGGCTTTAGACATCCAAAACACACAAACAGACATTCTGTAAATGCAAGAAAGTTGCATCATATTGCTAAAACTAGCTACCAATAAATTAACCAGTTCACAACAAAACAAATTTGTTGCATCCAACCATTTGTGTATGGTTTCCTGTCTATAAGATAATTTTGCATTTGCAAGCCCTTAGAAGATAGGAACAACCTCGGCACTGTGATAGTTTTGCAGCACTTTTTATGTATTATTTTTAATTATTTCTCACATGTATTATGGTATTCATTTCTACAAATTTTTTTTCTTGTTATCTTTTTCTTTCTTTTAGTTTCACTAATGTTTTTTTTTTTTCAAGCAGTTTGCAAGCTTGTTCTCAGATTACCTCTTTTTGCTTGTACTCCTTTCCATCTCTCTCTTGTAATTTACCTTGATCTGCACTATAGTGCATGATCTTTTTTTTTTTTTTTTTTTTTTTCTCTCTTTCATCGTTTCTGCTTGCCATCATCTTTTCAGGATTTTTTGCTTTTTTTGGCTTGTTGTTTGTATTTTTTACCTCTTTTTTCAGTATACCCCCTTCCCTACCTCTTGACATTTTCCTCTTTTTGTCTCCCCCTTTCTTTTGTAGCAGTTTTTATTGGTAATTTTCCTTTTTTTGCTTTCACATCCTCTTTTCTCTTCTCTCTGGTCTTACTTACTGCATGGCTCCCCTAGAATTCATTTTTCCTGTCAAATCCATGGCAGCATACTATGGGTTAACCCCGCCCCCTACTAATCAGGACTGGTAACTATAAATGTTTTACCTCCAGCCTAGCTTACTGCTTTTTTCACTTCGTCCCTGATGGTCAGGACTGGTTGTGCGTACATTTTAAAAGTACAAGTATTTTCTTTTAGTCTTACCCGGCTGTATTATGCAGTCACCCCGCAGGGTG
The DNA here is from genome assembly GCF_040937935.1 of Hyperolius riggenbachi. Lineage (NCBI taxonomy): Eukaryota > Metazoa > Chordata > Amphibia > Anura > Hyperoliidae > Hyperolius > Hyperolius riggenbachi. The sequence continues at coordinate 115,649,864 of NC_090657.1, read as the reverse complement.
CCTCCCCTCGCGTGAAGCTCCCTCTAGATCCTCTAAATGAGTGTGTGAGTGGAGACCCCTCTTTCTTGCTGGTCATTCTTAGGGTATTGGATTTAATTACGAGCAGCAATGCAGCTCTATGAGGGCAGTAGCAGCACTGAAGAATACTTCCTGGTTCAGCTGGTCTGCGTTCCACAGACAAGATGTGATGTCAGAGCCTCAGGAACAATCAGCAAGTCAGGCTGCAGAGCGGGCTCCCCTAGAATTCATTTTTTTCTGCCCAGGGTGATCCAAACTAAAAGACCCTTGATTAGTGGACAGAGCTTCAGGCATTTGCAGAATTTTCTCAGACTGCAGTCAGCCATGGCTCATTTCCCTCTGATTGGCTGTGGACTTGTACATGTAGTTTGATATTGGGTGTTAGGTAATTGGGTATCCTTGCAACTAGTAACACAATTGGTCTTGGTCCTGATAAGGATGGCCATCTGTTGAAATGTGTGGGCTTTTCTACATACTTTACCTAACTTGAGCATCACTAGTGGATGCATGGATGGAAAAAGTTAGACCCGAATTACTGTGTGCAGTACTCACAGTGGGGTACATAAGAAATTTGACACCCAGTGCTGATTATTTACAGACAACCCCCACCAAAAAACAAACAAACAACTTTTTTTGATGAGAGGGTCGACGGGTTGGGGCACCAAGCATGTTGCTGCACATTTTGGGGGATTTTTGGGGAAAAGGAGTCGTCAGGATGTGGACGGAGCTAACCATTAAGAAACTCTGTAGTCTATATAGTGCTGCAGAAGATGTCAGTGCGGCTGTATATAAATACACAATTATATTGGACAGACTATGACTATGGTACGATTAGATAGTGAGCTCCTCTGAGGACAGTCAGAAAAGGGGGACACATACAAAAGAGGGGGATGCAGAGGGGGGATAAAGAGGTAGAGAAACAAGACAAAGATCCTGGTGGGAGAGGAGAAATGGCAGGAAGACCTCTCACCAGTGCCGTTTGGAAGGGATATGCTGTTAAAAGAAGCCACTGAAATCTGAAAAGAGGAAATGGTCATGGGGGAAAACAACAGGGTGGGAGGAGCAGCTGGGAAAAGACAGAATATTACCCACAATTAAGATCATCTAAATTGACAGAAATCAGCTGTCAGCACCTGTAACATTGGCTTCTGCAGCAGCAGACTGTCCTGCATTATTGATTTATTACTCTGATCAGGATAAATCAATAGTCCAGGGCATTCTGGTATTACAGCAGCCAGTGCACGTGACTACTAATGACAGGCAACTTCTGAAGCACTAAACACATCCTGGCACCTCTCCTTGCTAATGTCCCAGCTGCAGCACAGCAATCATTCTCTCTACTCACCCTGCTGCTCTGCACATTCACTCAATGCAGGCTGTATGTAGAAGCTTTCCAGAGGCGCCAATAGAATAAAAGTCACTTAAACGAGCTTAAAACCGATGGGGCAGTGGTGGGCCTATCCCATCCATGCAGACAAAGCAAACAAAGGAAGGACTGTGGCATCAACAGTCAAACAACAATTTATTTATACTCCACAGTAAAAATAGGCAACGCGTTTCACGGGCTCAATCCCGCTTCATCAGGCCAATCAAAAAGGAGCATACAGCTTATCAGCATCAAAACCACACAGAGGCGCTCAGTGTGGTTTTGATGCTGATAAGCTGTATGCTCCTTTTTGATTGGCCTGATGAAGCGGGATTGAGCCCGTGAAACGCGTTGCCTATTTTTACTGTGGAGTATAAATAAATTGTTGTTTGACTGTTGATGCCACAGTCCTTCCTTTGTTTGCTTTGTCTGCATGGATGGGATAGGCCCACCACTGCCCCATCGGTTTTAAGCTCGTTTAAGTGACTTTTATTCTATTGGCGCCTCTGGAAAGCTTCTACATATTGCTAAGTCCACCCTTGGTGGAGGGTTGTACCCATCTTCTTCCCATCTACAGAGAGCGACTTTTAATCCTGAGTGGGGTCGGGTTAATCTCCCCACCTGCCTTCACAGTGGTTGCCTAATGGTAACCCTGGTTTGTGAGTATTAAATTGTTATATTACTCATTATTCATTTCCATCTATACAATATCACACTATTGGGCTCTTGGTGTCCCCCCTCCCTTTAACTCAATGCAGGCTGTGTGTAGGGAGTGAGAAGACACATTGTTCACCGGACAGGTAGGGGTGCTAAACCTAGTGCAGGAAGTAGAACAGTCCCATGCACTGCCTGCTGCTATTTTCACAAATGTTTCCCAAACTATGAAAAAAGGTCCCAGGTGGAAGAACACAGTGGCTGAGCACCACACCGGCACTCCTAGCCATGGCTACACCTGGTGTTATGAGCACCTGCAGCCTTGTGTTAGGTACGCCACTGAGTACTCAAGCCTTGTATCAGACACTAGATAATTCTCAGCCATGGCGGCCAGTCCAGCTGGCTCTGCCTAGAATCTAGCAAGTGTACAATATTTCCTGATCCCCCTCAATTCATTGGCCAGAAATCCACCTTGTGGATCACCTAGGCTGAGGGTATTGTTCGCCAACTCATCCTACCCGTTTCATGCTACTTTGTCAAGCACTGTGCCGTTGTCCTCTCCCTCCATGGCAACAGAATGGTGTCTCTAGTTTTCAAGTTAGTGACGTGTCTGTACAGCACTGGGCCCCGAACTGTCAGCCAACGGATAAATCCTGATCCCTGCAGGTGACAGCACTTATACATGTGATTGCACCTTAAAGTGAATCAGAGATGAACTTTTACTCATTGCATAATTGTGTTCCTTTCCTATTGTTTATAGGGCATTCCTCAAGCCAAATACTTAGTTTTTGTTTTAATACTCTGAGGCCTAGTGCACACCGGAGCGTTTCCGCTGCGGTTTGCGATCTGCTTGCGAGTGCGGATCCGCTAGGGTAATGTATTTCAATGGGCTGGAGCACACCAGAGCGGGAGGCGTTTTGCAGAAACGCATACTCCCGGGCTGCTGCAGATTTTGGATTGCGGATGCGTTTCTGCCTCAATGTTAAGTATAGGAAAACCACAAACCGCTCTGAACAACGGCACTTCAGAGCGGTTTGCCAGGCGTTTTTTGTTACAGTAGCTGTTCAGTAACAGCTTTACTGTAACAATACATGAAATCTACTATACCAAAGCCGCTACACAAAACCGCAAAACGCTAGCTGAAACGCTGCAGAAAAATAAGAAAAAGCGTTTCAAAATCTGCTAGCATTTTGCGGATCTGCTAGCGGTTTTTGGTGTGCACTAGGCCTAATTCCCTATAAACTAAACAAGCCCTGCCCGCAGTTTTCAGAGAGCCTTGGCAGTAGCAAGGGCTCATGGGAGCTCAGTCTGGGCAGGAGGAGGGTGAGGTGTTACTAGCCACTGATTTCAGAGGCAGAGGGGAGGAGGGAGGAGGGGATTAGGTTTTTTTCACAGTCTGAGTGGTGATGGTGCAGATAAGCTTGGCTGTGTGTAATGTTTACAAACAACAAGGCTGCTGTCATTGTATCACAGGAAGAAAAAAATCATATTCTATTAAAGCTGTATGCAGACAGATTTGCTGTTTTAGGCTGCTTTCACAGTTAGACGTTACAGGCGCACGTTAGTGCAGCCTGTAACGCAGCTCACTGCACAGTAATGAAAAGTCAATTGGCTGTTCACAGTGCCCACGTTGCGTTACATTGTAACGCAGCACGTCAAGTTAAAGTGCTGCATGCTGTACGTTATAAGCGGCTAAGCCGCGTTAGACTGTTTGCACATGCTTAGTAGTGTTGGAGGAGGAGGTCTCCCCTCCTCCTCCTCGGCCAGCCACATGGCTAATTAGTGCAGTGTTTACTTCCTGGAGCAGCCGCTCTGTGCGGCGATTGGCTGGCGGGACCACGTGATGCCGCATGCCTCCAAGAGTACGCATCACGGACGTCAGAGTGAGCTGCACAACGCGGCTCAGTGTGACGTCCACATCCAACACCACCAGGCGTTGCGTTAGGGGCACGTTATGCGACCATAATGTCCCCTAAAACGCAACGTCCTGGTGGGAAAGTAGCCTAAACCATCTAAACTGTAGACAAGTTACTTGTTATAGTTAGTGTTTCATCTTGGATCCGCTTTAACTCTATTTTGTGGTTTGGGATTATAATTTGTGAACTGGTGGCAAGACAATGACTAGTGAGTGACTGCAGTGCATGAGCAATAAGTATTTGCTGTAATAATCCAGAGATGAAGATCTATACTGAAGTGGCTTAAAACAGATAATGTCACTGTTTTGGAGATATAATTATTGCACTGCCACTATGGATACATAGGGCCTGATTCACAAAGCGGTGATAACTCAGTTATCACGCCTAAAAGACTTTAGGCGTGATAACCTGTGCACTGCTGAGTTAGCACCGTTTTGTGCTGTTTATCACGCAGAAAGTCCCGCGCGCAAAGTTTTGCGCACACAATCGCACAACTCCGCGCCCATAGGGTTTAATGGGCGCATCGCGTGCACTACACCGCGCGCCGCGCGTGAATTTCGCTCGAGTTTCATTTTATCACGCCTAAACTGAGTTTAGGCGTGATAAAGGGCTTTTCACAGGCGTGCAAACACTTTGCACCACTTTGTGAATCAGGCCCATAGTCTTAAATTGCAGTCAGAAAGAGATAGCACAAAAATTGCATAGCATCAGGTTTGCTATATGACTTTCTTTTGTTCGCATCAATTTAACTCCAAATTGCAAATTCAAAAAAAATGCTGCATGCCATATGCTTGGGTGAAAATCAGATCACACCACTGTGAACAGGGCTCGACCATTACTGTTAAACACAATGCTCTCGCGGTCAGCTAAACCCATGCACGATTGTGTTGAATTGACCGTCAATCATTTCCAGTTTATTCTTACTCAATAATCATTTTGGTGCATATGTTTGTCTTTTTTTTATATGGTTTCCCCTCTTGGTCATGTCCAGAACGAGTACGTTACCAAAATAGGTTTCCATGGGAAATGCATCTGCTATCCAGAAAGATGCAGCAGGTTGGGACTTTGCATTGCATTTCCTGCAGAGCAGCAGATGGATCCGTTAAAGCGGACCCAAACCAAACCGTTTTTTTAATTCAAAATATTTAGTTGCACCACTCTGACACATACAAAGATAAATAAACCCTCCTTTAAGCCTATGAGCATTTCAGTGCATGCTTTTCACCCTTCTCTTTTCATAACTAGGGTTATACAGGTGGCAGCCATTAGCAATTCCTCCTTTGCCGGATACCACCTACTCCACCAGTTTGCCGGATTCTGTCCCGGCAATATGAAAGGAAGGGAGGGGTTCCTCCAATAAATGTAAAATATTTTATATTTGTCATCATGCAGCTGAAAAAAGGCTGCTATTTATTATAAGATAGAAAATAGATTTTATTTCTGAAATCTTGTATTTTTAATTTGGGTCCACTTTAAAAGCAGCAACTGGAAGCAAAAACTGTTAGCTATTAACATTAGATCAGTTTTCATGTCTGTTGCCACGCAGCAGAAAATGTACCTAGAGTGGGATGTAAAAGTTTGGGCAACCTTGTTAATCGTCATGATTTTCCTGTACAAATCGTTGGTTGTTATAATAAATGTCAGTTAAATATATTATATAGGAGACGCACACAGTGATATTTGAGAAGTGAATGGAGAAATGAAGTTTATTGGATTTACAGAAAGTGTGCAATAATTGTTGAAAGGAAATTAGGCAGGTGCATAAATTTGGGCACCACAAAAAAGAAATGAAAATCAGTATTTAGTTGATCCTCCTTTTGCAGAAATTACAGCCTCTAAACTCTTCCTCTAGGTTCCAATAAGAGTCTAGATTTTGGTTGAAGGTATTTTGGACCATTCCTCTTTACAAAACATCTCAGTTCATTCAGGTTTGTTGGCTTCTTGGAATGCTGTGTTCTTTTTCCTCCATGCATAACGCCCCTTGTTATGACCAAATGACTCAAATTTAGTTTCATCAGTCCACAGCACCTTATTCCAAAATGAAGCTGGCTTGTCCAAATGTTCTTTAGCATCCCTCAAGCGGCTCTGTTTGTGCTGTGGGCGGAGAAAAGGCTTCCTCTGCATCCCCCTTGCATACAGCATCTCCTTGTGTAAAGTTCGCAGAATGGTTGAACGATGCACAGTGACGCCATCTACAGCAAGATGATGTAGGTCTTTGGTGCTGATCTGTCGGTTGACTGACTGTTCTCACCATTCGTTGCTTCTGTCCGAGATTTATCTTGGTCTGCCACTTCGAGCCTTAACTTGAACTGAGCCTGTGGTCTTCCATTTCCTCAATATGTTCCTTACTGTGGAAACAGACAGCTGAAATCTCTGAGACAGCTTTTCTGTAGCCTTCCTCTAAACCAGTGGTTCCCAACCTGGGGGCGATCGCCCCCAGGTGGGCGATTTGGGTTCTAAGGGGGGCGGTAAATTTGTGGGGGGCGACCAGTATGAAAAGGCAGAACAAATAAAGTGTCGCAGTGTCACTCGTTTTTAAGAAAATTATGGGCAAAAAATATGATCTGTATAAAATATGCAAGTGTGCATGATAGAGTTGCGTAATTCCTCAGGGCTCGTTGGTCACGCGCCGGTGTAATGTCAGATATTGCAGCCCGGAAGCAGCCTTCCTCACTGAGTATCACGCATGCTCAGTTGGAATTTAGATATTATTTACCTGAAATATCTCCGCTTCCGCACCACGTACACTCCCGAAATTTTCAGGGAAGGGAGGGGACCCCCAGATCTAGCTCTGTGTCGAATTGCAGCCCCCGAGCCCCGCTAGTTCCCGAGATAAGTTTGCTGCAATCAGTCTTGGGAACCAGCGGGGCTCGGGGGCGGCAATTCAGCACAGAGCTAGATCTGGGGGTCCCCTCCCTCCCCTGAAAATTTCGGGAGTGTACGTGGTGCGGAAGCGGAGATATTTAGGACGTTTTACGTAGCTGCACAATTTAATGGGTCGCAGGCTCCTACTGCGCATGCGGGGCTGCACAACGTGCAGGGCTGCAATAGCTGACATTACACCAGTAAGGGAATTGGCGCAAAGTAGTTGAGTCACCGGCTATTTTTAGCTGGCAAGGTCACAGCGCTACCCCCTCCACTGGCACCACCACCTGGCGTAAGTGTATACCGTACTAAGAGAAGGGGGGCGACAGGGGTGAGTCGTCTTCCCCTAAGGGGCGATACCTCATAAAAGGTTGGGAACCACTGCTCTAAACCATGATGGTTAACAATCTTTGTCTTCAGGTCATTTGAAAGTTGTTTTGAGACCCCCATGTTGCTACTCTTCAGAGAAAATTAAAAGAGGAGGGAAACTTACAATTGACCCCCTTAAATACTTTTGCTAATAATTGGATTAACCTGTGTATGTAGGTCAGGGGTCACTGAGCTTACCAAGCCAATTTGAGTTCTAATAAAGGTTTTGGAATCAATAAAATGACAACAGTGCCAAATTTATGCACCTGCCTAATTTTATTAAAACAATTATTGCACACTTTTTGTAAATCCAATAAACTTCATTTCACTTCTCAAATATCACTGCGTGTCTCCTATATGAAATATTTAAAGTGAACCTCCGGACTAAAAATCTACTCAGCAAAATTGAAAAGGCTTGGTGTTTCTTTAAGAGTTTCACAGCATCAGAACTTTGTTTTTCTTACCAAAGCATCATGTTTAGCTGCATTTTTAGCTAAGCTCCACCCATCAAAAAAAAAAACCCCTGGGCTTTTTTTCCCTGATGCTGTGCAGAACATGATGGGATTTCCTATGTTGTTATTTGCGTTGCCTAGCAACTGGGAGAGATGCTCAGGACACAGGACAGTTGGAACTGTGTCTCATGCTCCCTGTCACCTCCTTTCAACCAAAAAGATGGCTGCCCTCATGAAATCAAACATTTGCCTGTTCTTTTAAAAACAGGGTGAGTAAGAGATTATATTACCTATCTATTTTAATTAACATAACTAATGTAATTTAATGACAGCATTTTTGTTTAGGCTGGAGTTCCTCTTTAACTGACTTTTTTTTATCATAACAACCAACGCTTAATACAGTATCAACCAACGAGTTATACAGAAAAATCATGATAATTAACAAGGTTGCCCAAACTTTCGCATCTCACTGTAATGGGTAAGTTTTCTTTACAAGTGGGAACCAAGCCTTAGGATTTGCCTTTAGGTAAATTGTGGCCATGGGCAAAAATAATTGTTGGGCCTCTTAAATGTTACTTTTGTTGAGTCGGAATCGAGGAGTCAGAGCAATTTTTGGGCACCTGGAGTCAGTGGTTTCATAAACTGAGGAGTCTGAGTATTTCTGTACCAACTCCACAGCCCTGATAATAAGTAGTATTTTTGTTTGAATCAGTGTTTCCTTGTTTGGAAACCCAGATTATGCTATGCACAGCAGTTGAGGACCATTACAAGCAGAGAAAGTCATCAGGTTACATTCTGTCCTCCGCTCATAACAGTGCTCAACTGCTGTGCATGGCATAATCTGAGTTTCCAAACAAGAAAACCTAGATTTAAACACCAAAACTATTAATACGTTGAAGTGTAAAAAAAAAAAGAAGCGGCATTTAGCACTGCTGTATGCTTGTTATTTAATGTGACAAAGAAAGAGCATTGTTGGCAGGAGTATGTAATCATACAATCTTAAGTCCTACCGTACATTGAGGTGGAGATGTGGTAAAGGGGGTGCTGGGCAGGAGCCTGTCAGCCATTTTGTACTCACGCACTTCTTGCAAGGCTAATTCACAGCCCTGGAAAGGACTCTTTCCGGTCTCCTGTACATTGATACTCTACAGAAAGGTAGCATCGTGTGCCCCACCCACCAATCGGAAATAGTCCTGTCCAGTGCTGTGGATTAGCCTTGGAAGAAGCATGCAAGTGTGGAACGTACAAGTGTAAGCATCCACTGTTCCACACCTCACCTTAATCTACTGTAGAACTTAAAGAGAACCCGAGGTGGGTTTGAAGAATATTATCTGCATACAGAGGCTGGATCTGCCTATACAGCCCAGCCTCTGTTGCTATCCCAAACCCCCCTAAGGTCCCCCTGCACTCTGCAATCCCTCATAAATCACAGCCACGCTGCTGACAAACAGCTTGTCAGAGCTGGCTGTGTTTATCTCTATAGTGTCAGTCTGCTGCACTCCCCACCTCCTGCAGAACTTCCCTCCCTGCTGATTGGAGGGAAGGGACGGGGGCAGGGACCGGAGCTATGCAGGAGGCGGGGGAGCAGCTGAGACTGACACTACAGATGTAAACACAGCCTCACAGCACGGCTGTGATTTATGAGGGATTGCAGAGTGCAGGGGGACCTTAGTGGGGTTTGGGATAGCAACAGAGGCTGGGCTGTATAGGCAGATCCAGCCTCTGTATGCAGATAACATTCTTTAAACACACCTCGGGTTCTCTTTAAGATTGTATGATTGCATACTCCTGCCAACAATGTTCTGCTTGTCACAATAAAAAAAGCTGGGATGCAGCTATTTTTGTGCACTATTTCCATACTACTCTTCAGTTTCCAGAACACAATCTAAAACCTTAAAAAGAACCTGGAGGTGGGAACATTACATTTAAAAAAAACTATGCTACCTGCTCCGGGGGGCTGAGCGGATCAGGTAGCTGCCAACTCCGCTGCTCTGTTGGCCCGCAGCTCTTTAGTTTCACTTTTGTGACCTGGGGGGGGGGTCTCGATGCTGGAAGGAGAGCGAGCTGCTCTCTCAGCGTGCAAGGTGGCGGGGGAGCGGCAGGGGGCATGGCCAGGGAGAGACAGCTGTCCAATAGCATCTGGGGAAAGCGTGCAAGAAGGCCCCAAGTGGGCATTTTGTGCAGGGAATCCCTCTCCTCCTTTCCTCTCGAAATTAGAGACAATCATTGTCGCCAATTTCGGGGGTGGAGATAGCGCAGCGGTGGGGGCAGAGAGCGGGAGGCATTTCATGAGGCAGGGAACGTGCTTCTGTGCCCCATTTGCCCCCCCCTCTACCACAGGTACACTTTAAAATACAGAGGTGCTTGCTGCCCAGACTCCTGCCATTCCTCCATCTCCACCACTCTATTGTACTGATAGTGCCGGCATGTCTTTATCTACCTAAGTGCTTAATAATAAGTTGTGACCTCCACAATCCGTGAACTGGACATCACAAAAAATGTACGGGCCTTGAGCAATTTCTGCTAGGTAAATACTAGCTTTTCATAAGGTGGCATGACAGGAGGTGAGTGTGGGCATGTTTTTCAGCTTCTGGCTACTCTGTTCAACCATAGACTTTTTCACCCAAATTATGGAACTAAACAGATTCCTGCATAGGGCTTTTGTCAATCAGCTTAATTCGATATGTAGAAAATTGCAAAGTGGAATTGTAACAGGCCCAGCTGCAGACAATCAAGATACAATGACTTCAAATCCGGAGATCCAGTGACATCCTTCTCACTGTGTAGAATTGATTCACTATGGGAATATTTAATTCCTTAAGCAAAAGGTGAATAATTTTAAATAACTTTAGTTTTACAAAAGCAAAATAATATTTAGTGCAGCGTCCCCATCAATCTGCAGGAGCCCTGGACAAAAGTGACAGGTTCTCCATCCAACCAGTTGAGTCACAGCTTCTATCAATCCCAGTGTCCCCCGGGACTAGACGTTTCAGATTAATGGAAAGGCAGATCAGAAAAACTTTATTCACCAAGCACGAGAGTTCAGGAGATTGATAGCCGAAGGATAAAAACTGTTCCTATTTCTTGAGGATCTGGTGGAGAAGGGCCGAAACCACTGGCTTGATGGGAGGCGACTGAAAAAGTGGTGGCCAGGATATGAGGGATCGTTGGCAATCCTCAGTGCTCTGGAGCGCATTCTGTAGTTGTAGAGGAGGTCCGAGTGGGGAGGTGGGGACTGGCGTAGGTTCCCGATGATCTTCTCTGCTGATCTGATAATGCTCTGTAGTTAGTGTCTGCCCCTGGCAGAGAAGCCAGCATACCAAACCAGGATGGAGGAACAGAGGACAGATTCAATTGTGGAGCAGTAAAAGCTTGTCAGATGTTCTGGGGCCATATCAAACTTCTTCAGTTGGCGAAGAAAGAAAAGTCTCTGCTGCGCTTTCCTATGGGTGGAGGTGATGTTTTCCTTTCAGTTCAGGTCGTTTGAGATGGTTGTTGCTGGGAGACGGATGCAGGGTACCCTTTTGACTTACGTGCCATCAATGTACATAGGAGGTGGGGGTGTTCCTCCTACAGTCAATGATCATCTCAACAGTTTTGGGCGGTGTTTAGGATCAACCAGCAAATTTGATGACTTTGACAAAGTCTGCTGTGGATCTGCAGTTATTCCTATAAAGTGAAAACAGGATCGGTGACAGGACGCAGCCTTGTGGGGCCCCAGTGTTGGAAACCCTTGACTGTGAGGAAATAGTGCCCAGCTTGATAACTTGGGACCTTTTGGTAAAGAAGTCAGCAATCCACAGGTGTAGGGAAGGGTGGACCTCGAGTGCTGCAAGGTTTTCCTGTAGTATGGGACTGTGGGATCTCGATTTATGTATATAGTTTTTATATCTGGATCAACAGGGATATGTGAGGGAGAAGGCTGGTGTTGTACTTTGTTCTCTGGTTGAACTCGATGGACGTAAGTCTTTTTTCAACCCAAATAACTATGTAACTATTTGCAAATACAGGTGCACAATAAGGGGAGCACTACGTAAAAGGCTATGACGGAGGGAAGCACTACAAGAGGGCATAATAAAAGAAGCACTATTGGGAAGATAGAAGGATGAGAGGGATCTTATAGAAATGGAAGCACTGCAGGGGTATTAACCTCCTTAGCGGTAATCCCGAGTCCGGCTCAGGGCGGAAATCCACAGCTCAGAGTGGAAATCCCTGAGTAATGCCTGAGTGAGTTATATGCAGGAGCAGGGCTGGTTTTCTCATGAAGCAAGGTGAAACATTTGCATCAGGCGCAGAGATTTCAGGGGCATCATTTTTGTACTATGTGTACCTTCCTGAGGAGGAGAGTGGCTGAGGGTGAGCAGTTTGTCACAGACTCACAGCCAACCAGTGTGCTACTGTGTTGAGCTCATTAAATAAAGCAGAGTAAATTATTGGGTTGTGTGCGATCATACCAAATCGGGGATGGGGGCACATCCTCACAAGTTTGCCTCAGGCAGCAAAAAGTCTAGACCCATCCCTGTGCAGGAGCTGCTGTAGTTCTCTCTGTGTTATGTTTATTTTCTTGCTAAAAGCTTGGAAAAAAAATAAGTTTTTTTACAAACAAAACATGGAAATAATCATAACGCCGGAGAGTTTGAAGAAACCAGAGCTTGAAGTACTTACTGAAAACAAGGGAAGCAGGCATAATAAGATGCCATCCTCATGCCCAACGCTCTCGTTCTCCTCCGTCCCTCGTTCTTGTCCGTCCCTCTCCTTTGTACTCTAAATCCTCCGCCGCAGCTCAGTCCAGGTTGGCGGAGTCCAGGTTGGCGGAGTCAGGTGGCAGTGCGCAGGGCCAGGTGTTTTCTGCACATGCACAGAATGGCACAGTGACGTCACTGTGCCATCGTACACACACGCAGAGTGCTCCTGGCTGCGCACGACGAAATGGACTGAGCTGCAGCAGAGGATTTAGAGTACAACGGAGGGGGCAGAGGAGAAAGGTGGGGGGGATTGGGGTGGGTTGAGCGCAGTGGGCATGAGGATAATACATTATAAATAAGTACGTCAGCCTCTGGTATCCTACCAGTGGGCCCCTATGAGGAAGGTAGCTCTGGGGGAGTGGTTATATTAGAAGAAAAGTATTGAGGGATGGGGCATCATGAGGTGTAAAGCACTAGTCCCTTTTAGGGAAGCACGCCAAAATCTTCTACTAATCACAAATACCCTCAAAACATTACTTCAGTTTGCACTCTTCAATAGAAGAAACAGGAGTGGGAAAATATTTTCACATACCATTTGCACTTGCTGCTAAGAGACTGGCCATGCTATCGAACTAGAATGTCTTTCTATAGTTTTATATACAAGTTTACTGTCACATAGGTTACGCTAACCAGTTCGGAGTAAATAATACAGGGAGGAAAAAACTTCACCTATGCTGTCTGTGTCTTGAAACTCCGTAACCAAAGCCTGTAGGTACTGAAACCGATCCGCAGCTGCGCACTGCTTACCGCTCATCTCGTCTTCCCATCAGCAGCACGCTGCGTGCTGTGCTGCAGAGCGCAAAGCAGAGCGCAGCTACCGGCGGATGTGACGTCATACTGTCGGCGGAAACAGCCGTGTACGGCTGCGTAACATAACTTTCTGAGTTGTAATTTCCTTTTTATTTTTTGCATGTATTTCGGATTAAGCGCGAGGTGAAGGCGAGTCACAGACGTTGCAACCTTGGCTAGCACAGCACGTTCAGGCTGGAAGTTATTGCAATAGTAAATCTCTGTGTGAATGGGAGGCATTTAAAGCAATCATTTTAGCATACTGATATTGACATTTGCTACTGTATTGCAGCGTTGGACGTTAGATCAGATATTTGCTGAAATATGAACTAGCTAGTGCGTCAGGCTAACTAGTGGCGACACCGAGGAAGAGAGCTACAAAGGGCTCTATTCACAAAACCATATGCGGTAACGCTTTTTTTGGGTGAAAAATTACCTCCAGTGATAATTCAGTGAAAATAATGAGTATTCACTAAAAATGTACGGAGTGTGATAAATGTTTGATAAAAGTGCAGTAAAACAGGTGATAAAACAGTCAGTAATATGTATGGGAAAAAAAAACATTTTTGACCACTGTAGGGCAGCCCATATGCTTGCCACCCAGTACACAGAGAGGACCCAGGAAAGCCTGTCACATTTAAAGTGGGACCTCAACTCTTGCACAGGATAGAAGGAAAATATATAGAAATGCACCCTGTATGTCTATAGAGAGTTTAGCCTGTCTAATTCCCCCTCATCTGTGACTAATCACAACTGTAATTTGAGCTCTCAGCTGTGTCAGCTGGCTGCCTCAGCAGAGCAGCTAATGTGTAAACACAGAATGTTAACCCTATGTCTGCTTCCATGAAAGCAGGAAGTACATACACTGGAGATTTATTGCAAGATTTGTATCAGCTGTAAAAAGAAATGTTTTTCTTTAGAGGTTATTATGCTGTTGCTGATCTTTTAGAGCAGAGAGGAATTTCCTCCTCGGTATCTATAAAATCATCTAAAAGACTGTACGAGGTCTGAAAGAACGCCTTGAGATTAGACACACTCGTCTTTTCTGCCTGCTATGTAAAATTGACATAAACTCAAGCAAACAAAGCTCAAAAGGCTCCATTCTGAAGGCCAAAAGCAGAGAAGTGATAATTATCACCTACCATTTGTAGGTGATAAAAACATCCTTAATTAACACCAACTTTTCAATTGAGAATCTCAAATTGGAGATAAATTTTGAGGTAATTACCACACTTTTACCTCATTTTTACCACATGAGGTAATTTAGTGAGAAAAAAATTTGTGAATTTGAAAATCGAGATATTTTGGTCGGTGTTTATCACTACCTAATTTAACTCATGCGGTAACTCATTGAGAATAGAGCCCAAAGACTGCAAAATTGTATCACCATAAATAACGCATATGTCTACTATTTATTGCATACCGTGATACCTCCCAAGTTTTTGAGATAAGAAAGAGTGACAATTAAGCTGCTCCCGTGCCACACCCAAGGCCAGTTCTACACAGGCATATACAGGATCTTCTCAAAAAATTAGCATATTGTGTTAAAGTTCATTATTTTCTGTAATGTACTGATAAACATTAGACTTTCATATATTTTCGATTCAAATACACACAACTGAAGTAGTTCAAGCCTTTTATTGTTTTAACCAGCTGAGCGGTCTGGACGAGCTCAGCTCGTCCAACACCGCCAGCGGCTGCCGCTCAGGCCCTGCTGGGCCGATTTTAATGAAATAAAAAGCAGCACACGCAGCCGGCACTTTGCCAGCCGCGTGTGCTGCCTGATCGCCGCCGCTCTGCGGCGATTCGCCGCGAGCAGCGGCGAAAGAGGGTCCCCCCAGCCGCCTGAGCCCAGCGTAGCCGGAACAAAAAGTTCCGGCCAGCGCTAAGGGCTGGATCGGAGGCGGCTGACGTCAGGACGTCGGCTGACGTCGATGACGTCACTCCGCTCGTCGCTATGGCGACGATATAAGCAAAACAAGGAAGGCCGCTCATTGCGGCCTTCCTTGTTTATTCTGGGCGCCGGAGGCGATCGGAAGATCGCCTCCGGAGCGCCCTCTAGTGGGCTTTCATGCAGCCAACTTTCAGTTGGCTGCATGAAATAGTTTTTTTTTTATTTAAAAAAAACCCTCCCGCAGCCACCCTGGCGATTTAATCAGAACGCCAGGGTGGTTAATATTGATGATTTTGGCATACAGCTCATGAAAACCCAAAATTCCTATCTCAAAAAATTAGCATATATTTTATCCGACCAATAAAAGAAAGTGTTTTTAAAGCAAAAAAAAGTCAACCTTCAAATAATTATGTTCAGTTATGCACTCAATACTTGGTCGGGAATCCTTTTGCAGAAATGACTGCTTCAGTGCGGCGTGGCATGGAGGCAATCAGCCTGTGGCACTGCTCAGGTGATATGGAGGCCCAGGATGCTTCAATAGCGGCCTTAAGCTCATCCAGAGTGTTGGGTCTTGCGTCTCTCAACTTTCTCTTCACAATATCCCACAGATTCTCTATGGGGTTCAGGTCAGGAGAGTTGGCAGGCCAATTGAGCACAGTAATACCATGGTCAGTAAACCATTTACCAGTGGTTTTGGCACTGTGAGCAGGTGCCAGGTCGTGCTGAAAAATGAAATCTTCATCTCCATAAAGCTTTTTAGCAGATGGAAGCATGAACCCACTTTTGAACCAGAAACAGCGGCAGAAGCGCCTGACCTGGGCTACAGAGAAGGAGCACTGGACTATTGCTCAGTGGTCCAAAGTACTTTTTTCGGATGAAAGCAACTTTTACATGTCATTTGGAAATCAAGGTGCCAGAGTCTGGAGGAAGACTGGGGAGAGGGATATGCCAAAATGCCTGAAGTCCAGTGTCAAGTACCCACAGTCAGCGATGGTCTGGAGTGCCATGTCAGCTGCTGGTGTTGGTCCACTGTGTTTTATCAAGGGCAGGGTCAATGCAGCTAGCTATCAGGAGATTTTGGAGCACTTCATGCTTCCATCTGCTGAAAAGCTTTATGGAGATGAAGATTTCATTTTTCAGCATGGCCTGGAATCTGCTCACAGTGCCAAAACCACTGGTAAATGGTTTACTGACCATGGTATTACTGTGCTCAATTGTCCTGCCAACTCTCCTGACCTGAACCCCATAGAGAATCTGTGGGATATTGTGAAGAGAAAGTTGAGAGACACAAGACCCAACACTCTGGATGAGCTTAAGGCCGCTATTGAAGCATCCAGGGCCTCCATAACACCTGAGCAGTGCCACAGGCTGATTGCCTCCATGCCACGCCGCATTGAAGCAGTCATTTCTGCAAAAGGATTCCCGACCAAGTATTGAGTGCATAACTGAACATAATTATTTGAAGGTTGACTTTTTTTTGTTTTAAAAACACTTTCTTTTATTGGTCGGATGAAATATGCTAATTTTTTGAGATAGGAAATTTGGGTTTTCATGAGCTGTATGCCAAAATCATCAATATTAAAACAATAAAAGGCTTGAACTACTTCAGTTGTGTGTATTTGAATCTAAAATATATGAAAGTCTAATGTTTATCAGTACATTACAGAAAATAATGAACTTTAACACAATATGCTAATTTTTTGAGAAGATCCTGTATAAGGGAACAGCCAGAAATGTGAAGGGGGCATCATGTGTACACATCATGTTCAAGCACATATTTTTCCCCGTGCTTGGTGTCGAGAAATATACCCTGTATGTATTCGGGCTAGGTGCACACATAGCAGAAACGCTGGCGTTGCAAAAAAGTTGCATTTTTGCCGCTAATGAAAGTCTATGGGCCGCAGGAAAAAACGCATATGTATTTTTGATGCGTGCGTTTTCAAAAACACTTGTTTTGTTGCATAATCTTCAAAAACGCATGTAATGAAAGTTAATGAAACGCAATGGTATGCGTTTTTCTATGCCTTTTTGGTTAAAAAAAATGTTTTATAATGTATTTCCACTTCCTGTTGTCTTTCTAGTGATTTGCATAAAACGCATGAAAAACATGCGAACCGCAAGTGCATTAAAATGCACACAAAACGCTTGAAAAATGCATCTGTGTTTTAAAAAAAAAAAACGCTAACGCAGCAAAAATGCACAACATAAAAAAAAAATAAAAAAAAAAAGAATAAAAAAACCTGACAAAACACAGCCTTTCATGTTATGTTATGTGTGCACCCAGCCGTGTACACACATGCGGCTATAGTCGTTTGAAACGATCGTTCCCCAATCATTTCAAACGACGATAGTTTAAAAAACAACCTCCAACGATCATTAAGCCAAACGATGGACGAGCTAGATCGTGAAAAACGAAAGATCTGCCTTGGCGGATTTTTTTAAATGACGATCGTTTGCAAAACGATTACATCGTTAGAAAACCTTCGTTCGTAGTAGGCTTGACATGCGCATTTCGTTATATCTCCATAGAAGTTTTCATTTTAATGCGCAAGCACAACACGTGGTTTTTGTTATTTAACGTTCGTTCTATGAATGTGTCCTGTGACACGTTAATTGCTCCATGATTATACCATAATTGTAATTTGAATGGACACTAAAACACTTGCAATATACACAGAAACTGCGCTGATATATTAAAAACGGGTGACTATTCACTGCTGGTGCGCTGCTCCTTTAAATCAAATCACAATATACAAACGATTAGCTGCGCACATTAAATTCTGCAAAACAAGTGTCCTTCATCTGCATACGATACAACCCTATAGACATTCAGCGCTCTTCCTAAGTTCCAGGTTTGCCAAACAATGTCCACTTCAGCGAGATACCACCACCACACCCCAAGCAGTGGGCACTCACCATTAACAATTGACCCTCTGCTAGATGGGTCCTCAGCGCTTATGGGGTCATCAGGCCGCCCTCTGCCACTCATGTAATTCCTTGTTCGGATTGGATTGTATGCAGATGAAGGACACTTGTTTTGCAGAATTTAATGTGCGCAGCTAATCGTTTGTATACTAAAACACTTTCACTATCAAACGATCAGATCGTTACACACTTTTAAAAGCTACTTTTGCTTAAAGCCAGTGGTTACCAATTAAAAAATAAAAAAGTCAGATACTCACCTAAGGAGAGGGAAGGCTCGGTCCTAATGAGCCTTCCCTCACCTCTCCCGGTGCCCTCGGTGCTGCGCTGGCTCCCCCGTTCTCGTCCGCCGCCGCAGGGACTTCGGAGGTCTTTGGGAGCACTCGGGCTTCCAAAGACGGGCCGCTCCATACTACGCACGCGCAAGTGCGTCATAGAGGGCGTTCGCACATGAGTAGTATGGAGCGGCCCGTCTTTGGGAGCCTGAGTGCTCCCGAAGGCTTCCGAAAGCTCCCTTCGGCTGCGGAAGCGGCAGTATTTGACCGAACTGGTCGAGTACTGCTACGGCGTATCCTGCGCGGGACCGGGCACCAGGAGAGGAGAGGGGAGGCTCATTAGGGCCGAGCCTTTCCTCTCCTTAGGTGAGTATCTGACTTTTTATTTTGTATTTGGTAAACATTCACTTTAAGTCATCCTTTCATCAATTAAAAGATCGTTTGTTGTTCACAACGAATGATCGTTGTTGTATGTGTGTACGTAGCTTAAGAGAGTTTAGCCTCAGCCTGTCTAAAGTTGTAATTTGACCTCTCCCGTGTCACCTGTCTGCAAGTGCCATGACAGATAAGCTCATTTGAAAGCACAGGATGTTAACAATATGTTCCATGAAAGCAGGAAGTAGAAACACTGCAGATTATTGCAAGATTTGTATCAGCTGTAACAAAGAAATTTTTTTCTTAAAGGTTATTATGCTGTTGCGTATTTTTTAGAGCAGAGTAGAAGATCTGAGTTCAGGACAGCCAAGTTCAGGTAAGGGCAGACAGCAGGTCCACTTTCATTTCAGCAGCAGTCTGGAAAATTGCGGAACAAACAGACTACTGGACTGGCCTGTCTATCAGGCAGCAGACAGAGCGTTGGCAGTGTAGCAGATTAGAGGGCAGTGGCAGCGGTGGTGACCGTGGGGTGTGAATGAACACCAAGTACAGCCGCAGATTGCTCTGCTCTCTCTCCGTCTGTGTGGGACAAGAGTAGGTGACGTTGGTGCGCCGCACGTCTCAGCGGTTCTGGAGCGTTTTTAAAAAAGCTTGCAGGCTGAAAACTGTTCGGGTAATGTATTTCAATGGGCTGGTGCACACCAGAGCGGTTCGTTTTTTGCACAAACGCAGTCTCGGGGGCTGTAGCATTTTTTAGATTTCTGAGGCGTTTCTTCCTCAATGCTAAAGTATAGGAAAGTGGAAAACCGCTCTGAAAACGCAAGATCAGAGCGATTTTCCAGGCGTTTTTGTTACAGTAGCTGTTCAGCTATGTCTATTGTTAGGGCCAGTGTGCCATCATTTCTGCCTGCCCGTCAATTCGGCCTACATGCATAAGCAAAAGGGTTAAGGGTTAGGGAGAGAAACAGTAAAATAATTTAATGTAGGCTATTTCATTGGAGCACCAGCACTGTATGGTTTTTAAGCTCACATGAAAGTTCTGCTTCCTTGGCTACTGCGCATTAGCGTCCAGCGCGTGCGCAGTAAGTTCTGAGGACTTGGAAGCTAGATGACTGCATAAAAGTCAGCTACTTTAAAATTGAACTCTTGCATAGGACAGAAGAAAAACAGAGAGAATGCACCCTGTATATATCTAGAGAGTTTAGCTTGTCTAATTCCCACTCATCTGTGACTAATCACAACTGTAATTTTATCTCTCAGCTGTGCCAAATGGCTGACTCGACAGAGCAGCTAATTTGTAAAGACAGAATGTTAACTTAACCCTATCTTTGCTTCTATAAAAGCAGGAAGTAGACACACTGCATATTTATTGTAGGATTTCTATCAGCTGTAACAAAGAAATATTTTTCATTAAAGGTTATTATGCTGTTGCTTATCTTTTAGAGTAGAGAGGAAGTTATGACTTTAGGTCCACTTTAAACTAGCTGCTTGCAACTGAAGGATTTGCTTATTGCTGTAGCGAGGATTTGTAAGTGGTCCCAGGGTTACTTCTAGTGAATGAGGCTACTTACACACCAAGACGTTGCATTTTAGGGGAAGTTATGGTCGCATAACGTGCCCCTAACGCAACGCCTGGTGCTCTTAGATGTGGACGTCAGAGTGAGCCGCGTTGTGCAGCTCACTCTGGCGTCCGTGATGCCGCGGTGCCTTCTCTTGGACACATGCGGCATCACGTGGTCCCGCCAGCCAATCGCCGCACAGAGCGGCGCTCCAGGAAGTAAACACTGCACGTCACACCGTGCAGTGAATATTAATTAGCCATGTGGCTGGCCGAGGAGGAGGAGGGAAGACCTCCTCCTCCAACACTACAGAGCATGTGCGCACAGTCTAACGCAGCTTAGCCGCGCATAACGCCGTAGCATGCAGCACATTCAACGTACGTGCTGCGTTACAATGTAACGCAACGTGGGCACTGTGAACAGCCCATTGATTTTTTATTACTGTGCGGTGGGCTGCGTTACAGGCTGCACTAACGTGCGCCTGTAACGTCTCACTGTGAAAGCAGCCTGAAGGTTTTCAGAAAGTGCCGTAGCTACTGAATGACAAATTATAATGCAGAAAGGAAGCAAGGCCGACAGCTTCATTGATTGAGAAGCGCTAATTAAAGCAAGTGGGACAGCCATAATATCCCAGAAAAAAACACATATATAAGTAGATAACTACTTGTTCTACTTACATTATATTTGTATTGTACTGTCCACGTTTTGATTTTAGTGAATGTTATATAATAAATAAAGAGAATTCTGTTCCTAGCATTTTCCATCAGGTTTCCCTCTGAGTGAAGCCAATCCTGATGTGATTTCCTCCCTCATGCTGGGAATACACGGCTCGTTTCTGCTGTGCGTTTCTCCTCTCAATCGTTTTGCTGCTCGATTCTGCAGTCGATTCTCTTATTTTCCGCTCATTTTTCTTATCTTTTTCCATTCACTTCTATCAGAAATCGAGCGGCAAAAGAATCCAAGGGGAGATCGGATATGTCGGAAATTATCTATCGAACCATCTAATTACCTAAAAAACGAACCATGTATTCCCAGCATTACAGTTTTTCTCCTAGAAACTGCACTGTCATAGCTTGCTTTGTAAACACGTGAGCACAGTATAGATCAGATTTCAGCAGTTCACTAAACTGCCCTCAGCCAATTTGTAAGGAGCAGGAATGTGGGAGGGTTGGTGACAGGTTTCCTTCTTGTTTCCAATGGCAAAAATAGAGCAAAGCTAACTGAGATTTATTACAGCAGAAACATTTCTGAATATATTGGAGTGCTTGCAGTGCAGGGTAAGGTTGCAGGCTGCATATTAAACACAGAGCAGTGAGTACATGTAATTTGTTTTTGTGGCTGACAATTCCCCTTTAAGGGCTCTGTTCCTATGTTCTCTGGTCCAGACTGAGCTTTGCTGCCTCCAGTCTCTGTACCATATGCGTCCGCCTCCCTTCCTGCCACCGCTTCCTAGACAACCATTGAATTTGTTAAGCAGACCTCTCAGGGACCCTTCAGGTCCCTAAAGAACGTAAATGGTAAACATTTCATACACAGCGCAACTTGGAACCTAGCAGCCAGCTACCCTTACATTGGACCTGAACTCTTGCATAGGGCAGAAGGAAAACAGAGAGAATGCACCCTGTATGTATTTAGAGAGTTTAGCCTATCTAATTCCCCCTCATCGGTGACTAATCACAACTGTAATTTGAACTCTCAGCTGGGTCAGATGGCTGGCTCAGCAGTATTTTAAGTAATTTTCCCGGATCGTCACTCGGACAGCACCCCTGTATGAGACTTGTCTCCCTCCCCACCGTGGACAGGAACTGCAAAAGAACAAATTTGCATAAGCAACAGGCAGCCTGCTATATAAGCCACTTACTTTGCTGCTATACCTCAGTATAGTTTCCTGTCCCGGACGGAACGGAGGGAGAGGTCTCCAGGGTGCCATCCATGTCAGTCGGCAGGGGCAGCGTGTAGCAGGACTCCCATTAGAGCTGAGCAGTGATCAGTGGGGAGTCCTGCAGCGAATGGGAGGCTTCTCCAAGGAAGGCAGCGGTGTTATGCACGCAGGCGCGCGCATGAAGAGGTCACTTCCGCTTTACCCGGAAGTAGTCACGCGCTGGCGTCCCGCGTGATCTGAGGTCTGCAGAGCGGCAGGGGCCGCGGCGGAGAAAGGTGAATCAGCGCAACAGCTGATTGTAATTACATCAGGACGCCGGGCCAATCAGGCGGCAGGGCCGCGGCGGTGAGAGGGAATCAGCCTAGGCTGATTACTTAAGGTATGTGAGCTGATTTGCATAATTTATGCGGCAGGGGCGGCATTAAGTGTTATCAGCTGGGTCTGTTAGAGGTATTTATTTGGAGGTGAGTCCATGACTCAGATGTTACTGGAAGTCATGGAGGACGCTTCAGGTTCAGCTCCTTTGCAGTCTGCTAAGTCTGGACAAGACCCCTCTCTGGCAAGTAGATGTGGTATCTGAAATACTCCTGCTTGTTATTATTATTTACTATGGAACCTCTAGTAATATTTGTTCCTTGTTTGTGTTTTTTTGTAGCCTAAAAAACATGACAAGTCGGACAAATCTGATAAGAGATCTGAGATGTCTTCAGCAATTAAAGAGAGTAAAGACTCTGCCATTGCTTCACAGCCTATAGTTCCTTCTGATGTTCCAGGAACTAGTGGAAATATGGATTCAGTGCCTACAGTTGTTGTTCCGGCATCCCCTGTTCTGAATTTGCCTCAGCCGGGTTCCTCCGGATCTAAGCGTAGAAGAGAGAGTGAAATAGAAGGTTCTGAATTATCTGAGGGAGAGATTTCTGAGTTAGATCAGCCATCAGATATGGAAGAGGAGGTCTCTAATATTGACAAATCAAAATTTGCTTTCTCAACTGATTTAATGAAAGATTTATTGGGGGCTATGTATGATACAATGGGTATCAAGACAGAGAAAAAGTCTTTGACACCTTTGGATGAGATGTACAAAACTTTGGCGGATCCCCAGCCTCAGTTTATCCCAGTTCATTCCACCCTAAAGGGTATGATTAAGAAGGAATGGGATAACCCTGAGAAGCGAGCCTTTTGGCCTAGATCCTTATCCAATCGTTATCCTTTCTCTCCGGAGGACCAGGGATTTTGGGGCCCTCCGCCTAGGTTGGACCCATCTTTTTCAAGGGTGTCAAAGAAAACGGATTTATTATTTGAAGACTTTGGTAGTCTGAAAGACCCAATTGACAAAAAGATGGACAACCTTCTGCGTAGAGCATGGGAATCCTCTTCCTTGACTTTTAAACCCGCAGTAGCCTCCACTGCAGTGAGCAGATCATTAAGATCATGGCTAATAGAAATGCAAGATAAAATTGCTTCTGGGGTTCCTCGAGACGAAATTCTTAATGACTTTCCTAAGGTTCTAAATGCCTCCAATTATATGGTGGATGCATCGGATGACACTGTTAAGCTTACGGCCAGAACAACTGCCTTGGTTAACTCAGCTAGAAGAGGCATATGGGTTAAAACTTGGAGTGGTGATAATGCCTCAAAATCGAAATTGTGCGGAATACCATGTGAAGGTGGGCTTCTGTTTGGATCCAAGTTGGATGATACACTAGATAGAACTTCAGATAGAAAGAAAAATTTTCCAGAGAAGAAAAGACCATTCCAGTATAAGCGGCCATTTCGTCCCCCTAACAGGTCAGAGCAGGACTCCAAGTCCTCCAAGGGTAAGCGTTGGGCTCCATACAGACCACAGAAATCAAAACCCAACTTTAATCCGGCCAAGAGGCAGGATAAGCAATGACGCCAGAATCCCAGTGGGGGGGAGGGTTGCAAATTTTTTAGAGGAATGGCAGCCTCGGTTTACAAGTCAGTGGCTGCTAAAGATTGTATCAGAGGGATACCGGATCGAATTCAATCAGCATCCCCCTCTGAGGTTTTGCATTACTCCCCAACCACAAGACCAAACAAGGTGTCAGGCATTACAGAACGAGGTCCTATCCCTACTAGACAAGGGGGTAATAAGATATGTCCCAAGTTGTCAGAGAGGAAAAGGGTTCTATTCTACAGTATTTCTGGTAAAAAAGCCGCAGGGATCTTACCGGTTCATTCTGAACCTGAAGAGCTTAAATCTAAATGTAAAATACAGAAAGTTCAGGATGGACAATATAAAATCTGTGATTCATCTCTTGCAGAAAAACGATTTTCTTGCCTCCCTAGATCTCAAGGATGCATACCTTCACCTACCCATCCATCCGTCATCTCAACAGTATCTAAGATTTGCAGTCCACATGGAGGAAGAGGTAAGACATTTTCAGTTTATTGCTCTTCCTTTTGGACTCTCATCTGCCCCTTGGCTGTTTACCAAGGTCATGTCTGAAGTTTTAGCTGACCTTAGATTAAAGGGAGTCAATATCCTCGGATATTTAGATGATTTTCTGATTTGGGGACCTTCAGCAGAAGGGGTAAGATTGCAGACAGAATCTACGTTAGATTATCTTCAGCAGTTGGGTTGGCTCATTAATTGGGAGAAGTCTTCCTTAGTTCCATCCCAGGTCATAGAATTTCTAGGTTTTAACATTGATACTAGGAAAGAGAAGATCTTCATGCCTGATAGAAAAATTACTGCAATTCTAAACGCTATTTTTTCCTTTCAGAATGCAAAGACAATATCACTGAGAAGAGCAATGGCAATACTCGGGCTTCTAACAGCCTCATTTCCCGCAGTACAGTGGGGACAATTCCACGCAAGGGTTCTGCAGTTATGGATACTCAGATCATGGAACAGGAGCCTTACGGTATTGGACAAGAGGATCCCTATCCCTCACAACATAAAAGTATCCCTGCTTTGGTGGCAGCATCGAGTTCATCTTTCGACAGGCCGGTTATGGAAGTACCCAGATCAAAGCATAATCACAACAGATGCCAGTTTATGGGGTTGGGGAGCACATTTGGATGCTCTTCCGGCTCAGGGACAATGGTCTGTACAGATGAGCTCAAGGTCATCGAACAGCAGAGAGCTAGAAGCAGTATGGAGGGCACTGTTACACTTCAGGGATCAGATCAAAGGAACGCATGTGATGATAAAATCCGACAACAGAGCGGTAGTAGCCTTTTTAAACAGACAGGGAGGCACGAAGAGTCAGATGTTATGGAAGCAAACATCAAAAATTATGTTTTGGTCAGAGAACAATGTCAGATCGTTACAGGCACGTCATCTAAAGGGGACATCAAACCAGGTGGCGGATTATCTAAGCAGGGAGAAGTTAGACCAGAACGAATGGTCACTCAACCCAAGGGCTTTTCAGATGATAAGTTCTCAATGGGGATGTCCAGAACTGGATCTATTCGCCAGGAAAAATAACTCAAAATGTCAAAGATTTTGTGCCCTGTATCAGGAGGATTCTCCTTGGGCAGTGGATGCGTTCTCGATAAGTTGGGGCAACATGATGATGTATGCCTTTCCGCCAATTCCATTACTTTCAAGAGTATTGAAGAAGATCATTCAGGACAAAGCAAGGGTCATATTGATTGCCCCATTGTGGCCCAAACGTCCTTGGTTCACATTACTTCAATCTCTAGCGATATCAGAGCCAATAGTCCTACCGCTGATGCAGGACTTGTTATCGCAGGGCCCAGTGTTGCATCCAGATCTGAGTCTACTTCACCTATCAGCCTGGAACCTGAGTGGGTAATACTGAAATCCAAGGGGTTCTCAGATGGTCTTGCAGAGACATTGCTCAATAGTAGAAAGAAGGTAACTAGAGTAATTTACCAGAAGGCATGGAGAGTCTTTAATGACTGGTGCACTAACAGATCTTTCAACAATAAATCACTTAGATCAGTTTTGGAATTCTTACAGTGTGGCTATAAGAAGGGCCTCAGTATTAGTACTCTGAAGGTTCAGGTTTCAGCATTAAGTGTGTTTCTGGAAAGAAAATTAGCACAGGAAGACTATATTATCCGTTTTTTTCAGGCGTTAAAGAGACTAAAGCCATCTGTAAGATCAAGAATACCTGCTTGGGATCTTAATGTGGTATTACAGGGATTATGTGAGTCTCCATTTGAACCTTTATCTCAGGTATCGGACAAATTCCTGACATTAAAAACCATATTTCTTATAGCTATTACTACAGCAAGAAGGATAGGAGAGTTACAAGCGCTATCCATAAAACAGCCGTACTGTGTTATTTCAGAGGATAGAGTAACATTACGTCCAGACGCAGCATTTCTACCGAAAGTTGTTTCTTCTTTCCACAGGAACCAAGAAATATATATCCCATCATTTTGTGAAAATCCAACAAATGATAAAGAGAAGAGACTACATCTACTGGATGTAAGAAGGAGTCTATTACAGTATTTGGAAAGGTCTAATTCTTGGAGAAAGTCAGACGCAATGTTTGTCCTATTTGCTGGGAAGACAAAAGGAAATAGAGCTTCCAAGACAACCTTAGCGCGCTGGATCAAACAGGCAATTGTAGCAGCATACCAGGTGCAGGGGAAGACATTAACATCCTCGGTCAGAGCTCATTCTACGAGAGGCATTTCTACTTCATGGGCAGAGAGGGCAGGGGCCTCCATTGAGCAGATATGCAGAGCTGCAACATGGTCGAGTCATAACACCTTTGTAAAACATTATCGACTCAATGTATCTGCAAGCACAGATTTATCCTTTGGAAGGAAGGTTCTGCAAGCAGTGGTCCCGCCCTAAACCTGATCTCTAGTATATCGTCTCATCCAGGGGTGCTGTCCGAGTGACGATCCGGGAAAGACAACTTTACTTACGGTAACGTCTTTTCCGGTAGTCAGGAGGACAGCACCCCTACAACCCGCCCTTTTTGGGTGGAGCGTCAGAGGTTTGTATAAGCATTTTAGTGTCCGTATTATCTTTTATATTAACTGAGGTATAGCAGCAAAGTAAGTGGCTTATATAGCAGGCTGCCTGTTGCTTATGCACATTTGTTCTTTTGCAGTTCCTGTCCACGGTGGGGAGGGAGACAAGTCTCATCCAGGGGTGCTGTCCTCCTGACTACCGGAAAAGACGTTACCGTAAGTAAAGTTGTCTTTTTCCCAGTAACCCTCCAGGACAGGTATACTACGAGATCTGACCCCTCCCAGGAAACAGGAAACATCCAATAGATCTCTCTATAAGTATCAACCCACCGCAGGTGTCCGGCAGTATGGGTGTTTCCTGTTCCCTGGAACAGGTCTCTCTATTGTATGCCGGAGTCCTGGAGAGCCTGGGTGGCTAGGGGCTAGTAACGGCATGCTGCCTGGAGGAAATGCACAGTGGTCGCAAGGTGGATGGTTGCCAGGCGGCTTACCTCTTCATGCCGCAGGATATCGGAGTGTGGGGAAGAGATGGCTGCGGCGAAGACGCTGTTCGCGGAGGCGACTGGCTGAGAAGTGGGCGTGTGGGAACAGAGCGGTGAGCAGGAGGCCGTGCGCATTGGGTTCCCTCTTCCAAAATGGCGGAACGGACGTTTCCGGTTTCCGTAATGACGTCACTTCCGCCCGCCAGCACAGAAGAGTCGCAGCAGCCTGGCGTCCTCTCTCACTAATTGGAAAGCAGAGTGAGAGATGGACGCTCCTCAGGATGCCGGGGAGTCCAAGCAGGAGGCTAAGAGGGACCCCAGGGCGGACAAACCTGAGGGAGAAGCCACTTAAGACGCAGGAGCGGTGAGATGAACGGTGGTTCTCTTATGGTTGACAGCTAGCCTTAGCTGTTTTGTACTGAGATATTTGTGCATATTTTGTTACATCTGTCCTCAGTGTTTGTTTTGTTTGTTGACAGGGGCATGGTTTGTTTCTGTTTTATCTTTTACAGAGCAATACAGCTGATAAGCCCAGGTCAAAGCGGTGCCCAACATGTAATGTTAAACTAGCACATGGCTGGGGCAAAACTTTATGTCAAGCTTGTACTATAACAATACTTAATCAGGAGTCAGCTACATCATATAAGTATCTAATGAGTGCAATGAGAAACGAAATGGCAGAATCTATCAAAGTATTTAGAGATGCAATGGCGGTTTCGGTGACGCCAGCAACAGTTGCTAATATTGTACCTGATAATGCCTCGGGCTCGGTTGGGGTAGAATCTACTAACACTACACCAGCAGGGGTTCCCTCAGGACCTCCAGAGGGTGGGGATATGCCTGTTGAGGGGGATACTGCCGAGCGAGGTAATGTACATAAGAAAGCACTATCTAAAACTAATAGACAGGTTTTGTCGGATTCAGAGCCAGAGGATCTTGAGTTTGAGGATCTTTCTGATTCTGAGGAAGAGGCGATGAATTATATGCAGGGATGGAAGGCGAACAACCTTTAGTATTCCCGGTACACAAATCAACTAAACGTTTGATTAATAGTCAGTGGAAAAATCCGGACAGAAAAGTGTTTTTGTCCCGGGGATTTAAGCGTAGATTCCCCTTTGCAGAGGAAGACAGCAAACATTGGGACAAATGTCCCAGATTGGATGCAGCATTCTCTCAGGTGAATCGTGAAAATGAGTTGGCCTTTGAGGATGTAGGTAATCTCAAGGAGCCATCAGATAAGAAAGCAGAATTCGCATTAAAGAAAACCTGGACGGCGATTGGTTCAAATTTTCGGCCTGCAGCAGCTACAACGGTGGTGGCCCGTACGTTAAATCTGTGGATGCGGCAGGTTGAAAGGCACATCAAGATTGGTTCAAGTAAAGAATTGATTTTGAATTCATTTCATGGTTAGGTTCAAGGCAATCCACTTTATAATAGATGCGGCGTCGGAGTCAATCCGACTAACCGCCAGGGCCGCAGCATTAGCTAACGTGGCCAGACGAAACCTTTGGATTAAAACGTGGGAAGGTAGTAATATATCCAAAAGCAAAGTATGCACAATTCCGTTCTCGGGGGATTTATTATTTGGGCCCGAATTAGATCAAATTCTTGAGCGCACGGCTAATAGAAAGAAATCTTTTCCAAAGAAAAAGGGGGTTCAACCAACAAAGAAATTTTTTCGTCCACCAGATCAGTTTAAGCCAGGTCAACAGAATAGACGTAAGCAGTGGTCATTTAACAAAGTTCAGAGTAAGCCGAACGCCTTGTTCAGAGGCACGGATGCTCAGCCCAAACGTAAGTGACAACGAAAGTCAGGTGGGAGGAAGACTGGGAAGATTCCTCTCATACTGGAAAAAGATCGCGACAAGTCCCTTTATAATAAATCTGATCGAGAACGGATATCACATAGTGTTTCAGGAGAGGCCTCCGAAACGTTATGTAGTGACAAAGCCAGAAAAAATTATAGAAAATTCAAGAGATCTCGAGCAGACGTTGCAAGAGATGCTACAAAGACAGGTGCTAACAATTGTCCCGATAGGCGAAGAAAAAAGAGGATTTTATTCAAAAATCTTTATGGTCAGGAAGCCGACAGGGAAACTGCGAATGATTTTGAATCTCAAACCAATAAATCCATTTATAAAGCATGCCAAATTCAGAATGGAATCAATCTATTCAGTACGGAATCTTCTTCTTCCAGGCGGTTACATGATAAGTATCGATCTAAAAGACGCATACTGGCATGTGCCGATCGAGGAAAGATCGCAGGCGTTTCTGAGATTTGCCGTGAGAAGCAGCAACGGTGTTCAACACTACCAGTTCCGTTGCCTCCCATTTGGGATAAAGTCAGCACCTCGTATTTTTACGAAGGTGATGGCGGAGATCGTGGCAGAGCTTCACAGGAGGGGGATCATGTTAATCCCGTACCTGGACGATCTATTGGTTCAAGCAGATTCAATTCACGATCTGGTAAGTCACAGAGAGATTGTGATAACAGAGTTACAGAAAGCAGGATGGGTGATCAGTACAGAAAAATCACAGATGGAGCCTGCACAGATAATTCAGTTCCTGGGGTTCTCAATAAATTCGGTGGAACAGAAAATTTTTTTGCCCGAACAAAAAGTGATAAAATTGATACAACAAACAGAAAGATTCAGGTCCCTCTCAGTGATATCTATCCGGGAAGCAATGAGCTTGCTGGGTCTATTGACTTCATCAGCACCAGCAATACAATGGGCAATGCTCCACACAAGAATTCTGCAGATGTGGATATTAAAGAACTGGGGAAAAACAGTTCAGACGCTAGATCGCATGGTAAAGATACCAGAGAAGGTAAAAGTGTCCCTACTGTGGTGGGGGAAAGGTCAAATTCTATCAGAGGGAAGGCTTTGGCAGTTTCCAACCGAAATAGTATTGACAACGGACGCAAGCTTGTCAGGTTGGGGAGCACACGTGCAGGCGTTCGAGGTACAAGGTCTTTGGGATCACTGTTTGAGAACTCAGTCCTCAAACTACAGAGAGTTGATGGCAGTGAAGTTAGCTCTAGTGGCAGCAATGCATTTGTTAAAAAACAGACACGTGCAATTAAGAACAGACAACGCAACGGTGGTTGCTTATGTAAACAGACAAGGGGGGACGAAGTCGTTCAAGTTACTAGAATTGACATTAGAAATTCTGACATTGGCAGAAGGCAGTCTAAAGTCCCTGACAGCAGTGCATCTAAAGGGGTCATTGAACAGTCAGGCGGATTTTCTGAGTCGCACACAGACATCAAATACAGAATGGACCTTGAATATAGAGGTGTTCAGATGGCTAGTCGAAATGTGGGGAGTACCTCAAATAGATTTGTTTGCAAACAGGGAGAATGCGAGATGCAAACAGTTCTTCTCTCTGAATGCAGCGGACCATCCAGTAGCAGTAGACGCGCTGGCCCAGAGGTGGGAATTCACACTGGCATATGCATTTCCACCTCTGAACATATTACCCCTGGTTCTCAGGAAAATATGGAGGTCAGACGCAACAGTTATATTGATTGCACCCGATTGGGACAAAAGGTCATGGTATCCACTAATGTTGAGGATGAGGATAGCCGGTCCAATACGATTACCCATGTCAAACAGATTAATCACAGTACAGGGGGAGGAAGTAGTTCACCTAGCAAAGTGGAGGCTAACGGCTTGGTTAGTGAGAGGGTTATCCTCAGAGGGAAAGGACTGTCAAACAGGGTGATTGAAACCCTTTTGAATAGTCGCAAATTGAATACTCGTAAGATTTACAATAAATACTGGAAAACTTATAATCTGTGGTTACAGGAATCTAAGTTTGAGTCATCTGAAATTGGCACAATTCTGGAGTTTTTACAAAATGGAGTTGATAGTGGGTTGGCCCTAAGTACTATTAGGGTCCAAATATCAGCGTTATCGGTTTTTTTAGACAAGCGATTAGCGGAGGATCCGTTAGTTATTCGTTTTTTGAAGTCGGTGGACCGTAAAAGGCCGGTTCGAGTGAAGCCTTATCCAAAGTGGGATTTATCGACGGTTTTGAAGGCATTAACAGTGTCCCCTTTTGTGCCAACAGAAGACTTAGATTTGAGGTTCCTAACACTAAAGACGTTTTTTTTGATAGCCATAACTTCAGCAAGACGTATTAGCGAGTTAGAGGCATTATCATGTAAAGAACCCTTCTGTATAATATATGATGACAGAATTATTCTCAGAACCAGTGAGGAGTTTTTGCCAAAAGTTGGGGACAGATTTCATAGATGCCAGGAGATCATACTTCCCTCTTTTTATGATAATCCGATAAATGAGAAAGAAAGGACGTGGAGTACGTTGGATGTAAGGAAGTGTCTGATAGAGTATCTCAATAAAGTAAAAGATATCAGGAAGTCAGATAGTTTGTTTATTAATTTTTCCGGTAAGATGGCTGGGCAGAAAGCTTCAGAAAAGACGATAGCTAGATGGATTAATTTATGTATTATGGAAGCATATAAGGTCAGCAATTTAGAAGTGCCGGGTGAGGTAAAGGCTCATTCTACTAGGGCAACTGCAGCGACCGGGGCTTTCAGAGCAGGGGTGTCTCCAGTAGAGATATGCAAAGCGGCGACATGGAAGAACATCAACACGTTCATGCGCCACTACAAACTGGATCGGATGACGGCAAAAGATCAGGAATTTGGAAGAAAGATCCTGCATGCGGTCAGCCCGCCCTAAGGTTGGTGATGTTATTGTTTCTCGCTCATCATCTCGTAGTATACCTGTCCTGGAGGGTTACTGGGAAAACCCTAAGCTAGCTAACGGGTAGATTTATTTTAGGTAACCCTCCAGGACAGGTTACGAACCCGCCCTGGTAAAATAAATGTATTTACTATAAATATATTGTGGAATATGTATTGTTAACAGAGTTCAGTGTATAATATAGGTAATCTGGTGTGTAGACCGTGTTCAGGGTTTCTTGGATACATACTGCCGGACACCTGCGGTGGGTTGATACTTATAGAGAGATCTATTGGATGTTTCCTGTTTCCTGGGAGGGGTCAGATCTCGTAGTATACCTGTCCTGGAGGGTTACCTAAAATAAATCTACCCGTTAGCTAGCTTAGGGTTTTTCCCCCTGGTTTTTGCCCTCTAAACTTAAGTGTGTCTTATATTCCGGAGCATCTTATATGACGGAAAATACAGTGTATACACACACACACACGCACACACACGTTTTCGCCCTTGAAATTTTCCACATTTTGTTACATTACTGCCACAAGCATGCATCAATTTTATTGGAATTCCATGTGAAAGACCAATACAAAGTGGTGTACATGTGAGAAGTGGATCGAAAATCATACATCATTCCAAACATTTTTTTTTACAAATAAATAACTGCAAAGTGGGGTGTGCGTAATTATTCGGCCCCCTGAGTCAATACTTTGTAGAACCACCTTTTGCTGCAATTACAGCTGCCAGTCTTTTTAGGGTTTGTCTCTACCAGCTTTGCACATCTAGAGACTGAAATCCTTGTCCATTCTTCTGTGCAAAACAGCTCCAGCTCAGTCAGATTAGATGGACAGTGTTTGTGAACAACAGTTTTCAGATCTTGCCACAGATTCTCGATTGGATTTAGATCTGGACTTTGACTGGGCCATTTTAACAGATAGATATGTTTTGTTTTAAACCATTCCGTTGTTGCCCTGGCTTTATGTTTAGGGTCATTGTCCTGCTGGAAGGTGAACCTCCGCCCCAGTCTCAAGTCTTTTGCAGTCTTCAAGAGGTTTTCTTCCAAGTTTGCCCTGTATTTGGCTCCATCCATCTTCCCATCACCTCTGACCAGCTTCCCTATCCCTGCTGAAGAGATGCACTGATGAGCATGATGCTGCCACCACCAGATTTGACAGTGGGGATGGTGTGTTCAGAGTGATGTGCAGTGTTAGTTTTCTGCCACACATAGCGTTTTGCATTTTGGCCAAAAAGTTCCATTTTGGTCTCATCTGACCAGAGCACCTTCTTCCACATGGTTGCTGTGTCCCCCACATGGCTTATGGCAAACTGCAAACGGGACTTCTTATGCTTTCTGTCAACAATGCCTTTCTTCTTGCCACTCTTCCATTGAGGCAAACTTTGTACAGTGCATGACTAATAGTTGTCCTATGCACAGAGTCTCCCACCTGAGCTGTAGATCTCTGCAGCTCGTCCAGAGTCACCATGGGCCTCTTGACTGCATTTCTGATCAGCGCTCTCCTTGTTCGGCCTGTGAGTTTAGGTGGATGGCCTTGTCTTGGTAGGTGTACAGTTGTGCCATACTCCTTCCATTTCTGAATGATCGCTTAAACAGTGCTCCGTGGGATGTTCAAGGCTTTGGAAATCTTTTTGTAGCCTAAGCCTGTTTTAAATTTCTCAATAACTTGATCCCTGACCTGTCTTGTGTGTTCTTTGGACTTCACGGTGTTGTTGCTCCCAATATTCTCTTAGACAACCTCTGAGGCCCTCACAGAGCAGCTGTATTTGTACTGACATTAGATTACACACAGGTGCACTCTATTTAGTCATTAGCATTCATCAGGCAATGTCTATAGGCAACTGACTGCACTCAGATCAAAGGGGGCCGAATAATTATGCACACACCACTTTGCAGTTATTTATTTGTAAAAAATGTTTGGAATAATGTATGACTTTCGTTCCACTTCTCACGTGTACACCACTTTGTAAAGGGAGGGGGGACACCAAGAGCCCAATAGTGTGATATTGTATAGATGATAATTAATAATGAGTAATATAACAATTTAATACTCACAAACCAGGGTTACCATTAGGCAACCACTGTGAAGGCAGGTGGGGAGATTAACCTGACCCCACTCAGGATTAAAAGTCGCTCTCTGTAGATGGGAAGAAGATGGGTACAACCCTCCACCAAGGGTGGACTTAGCAATATGTAGAAGCTTTCCAAAAGCGCCAATAGAATAAGTCACTTAAACGAACTTAAAACCGATGGGGGAGTGGTGGGCCTATCCCATCCATGCAGACAAAGCAAACAAAGGAAGGACTGTGGCATCAACAGTCAAACAACAATTTATTTATACTCCACAGTAAAAATAGGCAACGCGTTTCAGGGGCTCAGTCCCGCTTCATCAGGCCAATCAAAAAGGAGCATACAGCTTAACAGCATCAAAACCACACTGAGGTGCTCAGTGTGGTTTTGATGCTGTTAAGCTGTATGCTCCTTTTTGATTGGCCTGATGAAGCGGGATTGAGCCCGTGAAACGCGTTGCCTATTTTTACTGTGGAGTATAAATAAATTGTTGTTTGACTGTTGATGCCACAGTCCTTCCTTTGTTTGCTTTGTCTGCATGGATGGGATAGGCCCACCACTGCCCCATCGGTTTTAAGCTCGTTTAAGTGACTTTTATTCTATTGGCGCCTCTGGAAAGCTTCTACACCACTTTGTGTTGGTCTTTCATGTGGAATTCCAATAACATTGATTCATGTTTGTGGCAGTAATATGACAAAATGTGGAAAACTTCAAGGGGGCCAAATACTTTTGCAACCCACTGTGTGTATGTGTATATATATATATATATATATATATATATATATATATCTCAATATTTTTTTTATTTCCTTTTTCCCATTTCATTGACTCTGGAGCTATTGGAATTCCCACTGGAACGCTAATAAAAACTAGCATGCTTGCCTGGTTAGAGTAGGACTCACCAGATTGGGGACACTTTGGTGCAGTTGGTGAGCTTAAACGCTTTAAAGCTTTGTCACTGTTTTCCTGTTGTGTGCTGCAGCCCCTCTGTATTTATAAATTTCTTATGGAGATTGGGGATCTCCAGTGCTGCGTGCATGCTTTGCACAGTATTGCATACAATTTGGTTTGTGCTGCTCATCCCCTGGTATATATTATATTTCCCCTGTGAGCGTGCATAACCACACCCACATCTAGCACAGTTAGGCCTCTTTTCCACAAACTGTTTCTAGGCAGTGAAATGCCTCTCAAACTCAACTGCTCACTGCTGCCTGGTAACTGCTCACTGCTGCCTGGCAACTGCTTGCTGAGCACACAGCTCAAAAGTTCATGGAAAAGAGGCCTTAAGCATCTAAATGAGTGGAGCTCATAGTTCAGTCAGTAGCTAGTAGAAGGTGACGTGTTTTTAATTTCCTTTTTCTCATTTAGTTGACTCTTGGGCTATTGGATTGGTTCCCACTAGAACGCTAATAAAAACTAGCATTTTGTAAGAAACAAGGCAGCTGCGGCGAACAGCACTGCCGCCGCAGCTGCCTCCATGCGGCCATCCATCTGTTCGGGGTCCAGGATGCCAAGGACGGAAAGTTCTCCCGTGCAGGGGGTTGCCTTAGTGCGCGGGCGCGCGCACAGACGGGACCTTTATGCGGGGAGGAAGCCCGTCAGCTGACCTGCTGGTCGGCTGACGTCAGAGGAGTCCCACAGCGCCCAGGATTGGCTGATCCAGGAGGGGCGTGCCAGTGGGGTCTCCTCTGCTTCTTAAGCCTCCGGGCTTCAGTCTGCAGTTGTCTGTTGTCGTGAATACTTGCGTGTTAGCGCTCAGACCTTAGGCTAGTTCCCTGGTGTTGATGCTAAGGATTTCACACCAAGACTAGGATATTGCTACTGTTTTGATCTCCTGTGTATGACTCTTAGCGATTTCTCTGACTCTGATCCTGCTTTCTGATCCTGTACTTTCGCCTATCTGCCTACCTGTTGCTGAACCTCTGCCTGATTACCGATTACTCTCTTGTCTCACGATTCTGTACCGATACGTACCTTCCTGTTGCTGAACCTCTGCCTGATTACCGATTACTCTCTTGTCTCACGATCCTGTACTGATACTTACCTCTCTGTTGCCGAACCTTGCCTGCCTGACCATTCTACTCACCAGTGGGCCCTCGCCACTGGTGAGGTGTTAACTACGCCAGCTCCTCTGGTCAAGCAGTTCTGTTAGGCTATAGTTCAGCCTTAGTTACCTGCTCGTTAGGTACCCTGTCATTGTAGTATTACTGTGTCTCGCAGGCTGCAGTAGAGTCTGACTCACCCGCCCCTCGGGTGTTCATTTGTCTGCAGCATATTCTGAATCACCCGCTCCTCTGGAGATTCAGCCTCTTCAGTATTGTTCCTCCAGCTTGCTGGAGGTTGTACGTTAGTGCACGGTCAGTGTACTGTTTATACCTCACCAGCCCCTCTGGTGAGGTCTCATTGTACTATTAAAGTTACGGTTGCACCCAATCACTACACACTCTGCTCTCTGTCTGCTATACTGGTATTATTGGTGATTCTGCAGATCACACATAGTCGGGTATAGCGTCTGCATTATTGGTGATTCTGCAGATCACCACATAATCATACATCTGAGCTACGATACCCAACCGTTACACATTTTTAACTGGTTAGAGTAGGACTCACCAGATTGGGGACACTTTGGCACAGTTGGTGAACTTAAACGTGTTAAGGCATAACCAAGAGCCACTGTCACTGTTTTCCTGTTGTGTGCTGCACCCCCTCTGTATTTATATATTTCTTATGGAGATTGGGGATCTCCAGTGTTGCGTGCATGCTTTGCACACTATTGCATAAAATTTGGTTTGTGCTGCTCATCCCCTGGTATATATATATATATATATATATTAGGCAAAGAGTGGATATAGCTAAAGAGTTTTTTTTACATGCCAAACAGAGTTTGTTTTGTATGCTATGTTGTGCCCATGCGACCGCTTCTAAATTGGACAGACTACGAAACCAATGAAGGTCAGGATCGATGAGCATATACGATCAGTGAAATCTGGAAGGGGCTGCACCCGGTTCATAGCCCACATCAGGGAAGCACATGGGGCAAATGGACATTGCATCAGATTTGCTGGACTGGAGAAACAAGAGGTCCTTCAAAGGGGATGGGATAGAGAAAGATTCTTGTTGAGGAGAGAGACTAAGCTAATCCTTAATACTGAGGCTATGGGCCCCTTACGGCTTAACGATAAAACTGAATTTTCTTGTATGTTGGATCCATAAATTGGATGGTTTAAGATGTGTATATGTACTGTCCTTAAGTTGCAAAGATTGAAAGGTTAACCAATTGTATTGGATAACTTTGCATTCATACTAGATGTTGCCCTTTAAGAGATGGAGGGGAAAGGTTCAGCGTGTGTAGGGTATTTTTCTTATTATGGGAAATTTGTAATTGAGGGAGGGTGTTAATGGTTTGGGTTTAATATGATTTGACCTGAAATAGGTCCCTCCCTCTCTCTTTTTTATACCCCTGTCACATGCTACACCGACCTGAAGTTTCCATGATTCGTTATATTACTATCAATATGTGAGATTATTGTGGTTAGGAATACCTCCAGTTAGATTCCTCTTATGTTTATGGATGTGTGTCTGTTATACAGAATAGTTTGAGTCTCCCCCAATCACAAGGTCGTAATCCGCAATCGTGAAATTGCCGGTCGCGAATGCGCTTGACTCGACTCGTGATCACAAGTTACCAAGGCTCTGCCTCCCAGCCACCGGCGTATCCAGATGCCGAACCGGTTGCTTGCCAGGGTCATGTGCTCCCAGCTCCTGCCATACTCCCTTGTACATGAGGGGAGAGACATGCGTGCACTTCTGCAGTATGAGATCCCGGAGTGGTGAATCCCCAGCCACCACTACTTCTCCAGCACGGCGATCCCAGCACTGCACCAATTTGTGGGGGCAAACGTGGCATGTTCTCTCAATCACGCTGTGGGCAATTGGTCCATGTCACCATGGACTCTTGGAGCAGCCGGTTTGGGACAGACTGCTACCTGTCCTTCACCACTCACTGGGTCAGCTTGGTGGAAGGGGGTGAGGCAGCAGCAGTCCTGTGAGTGGTGCCACCCCGCAGAGTCAGGGGAGATGCAGCAGGCTCCTCTGATCTCGTTCCCTCCTCTGGCACACCCGCCAAATGCCCCTGCCTCAGCGTCAAGCCCCACCACTGCCAAGCGCTGCTGGAGATGACCAGCCTGGGGAAGAACAAGCTGATGGCAGCTATCGTCCTAGCCACCCTCAGGGAGCAGGGGCAGACGTGGCTGACCCCCAGAGGCCTCAGAGTCGGATTGGTGGTGTCTGACAATGGGACCAACCTGCTGGCTGCCATCAGCAGGGGAAACTTGACCCATGTTCCGTTTTTGGCCCACAGTGGACAGGGCAATTTGTGATCTGCTGGAAGAGGGAGAGGCAGCCCTGACCCAGCTGGATCAGCAGGCACAGTCCACCTCTGAGGAAGAGGAGGACTCTTAGCTGTTGGAGGAGGATTTGGAGGTCCCTGACCTTGCTGTTGAGGGGGATCAGCAGAGTGCAGCTGCAGTGGGTGCGAGGGTGGAGAGGGCAGGACGAGGATCAGCGGGCACAAGAGGAGGACAGGCGTGTTGTCTCGGGGGGTGACGACGATGATGTGTCTGCTGTGGCGCACCTCTTCCCCATGGCTGCGCACATGCTGCCCTGTCTGCGCAGAGACCCCAGGGTGATCCAGATGGATAGGGCAGAGGGAGAACATCTGGATCACCATGATCCTGGACCCACGACTGAAGGGCATGCTGGGTCAGTTCATGCAGCGTGGAGACCCAGAGTGTCAAACAAGGGAGTTGCAGGTGGCCCTTGTTCGCAGACTGGAAGAAGCCTTCCTCCAGCCTTCCACCCCCCCTGCCCCTGTGCAGCCAACACAGCAGCCGGATCCTGCGGCCAGCAGCAGCAGGTGCCCAGGAGATCTGCTGAGTCTGACTAGACAACTCTACACGGTACAGCTGCCTAGAGAGGAAGTGCCATCAGCAGCAGCATCTTCCTCTGACCCGCATGGTGGCAGACTTCATGGGGTCCTTCAGCGGGCTTGTCATCGAGGCCCCTATCGACCCCATGGAGTACTGGATCAAAAGGCTGGAGATCTGGAGGTACTCGCGCAGTACGCCGTGGAAGTCCTGTCCTGCCCCTCTTCCAGCGTGCTGTCGGAGAGATGCTTCAGTGCGGCCGGTGGTGTGGTCACAGAGAAGCGCTCTCGTCTGTCCACACAGTCTGTGAATAGACTCCCCTTCCTCAAGATGAACCAGGCTTGGGTTGAAGGCGATTTCCTGGCCCCTGCTGTTGGGGAGAGGAGGACATAAGGTGGCTGGGAATAGTGCTATGGCAGACCAACCGTCAACAGCACAACCTCCTGCAAATTAAATTCGGCCTGGTTCTTCTTATTTTTGCTGTGGTACCACCGCTAGATGCCATGCTGTAATACTGCTGCTGCCACACGCTACTCCTCCTGCTGCTGCATGTACCTCCTGCTGACTGTGATTCCACCACTAGGGTCAACAATCTAATGCGCTGCTACGACACGCCACCAGCGATTATGCCAACAAAATAGCTATATTGTCATTGTTTAAAAAAATTGTTTAACCACTTCCCAACTGAGGGGTTTTACCCCCTGACCACCAGAGCAATTTTCACCTTTCAGCGCTCCTTCCATTCATTCGTCTATAATTTTATCATTACTTATCGCAATGAAATGAACTATATCTTGTTTTTTTCGCCACCAATTAGGCTTTCTTTAGGTGGGACATTATGCCAAGAATAATTTTATTCTAAATGTGTTTTAATGGGAAAATAGGAAAAAATGTGGGAAAAAATTTATTATTTTTCAGTTTTCGGCCTTTATAGTTTTTAAATAATGCATGCTACTGTAATTAAAACCCATTAAATGTATATGCCTATTTATCCCGGTTATAAAACCGTTTAAATTATGTCCCTATCACAATGTTTGCCGCCAATATTTTAGTTGGAAATAAAGGTGCATTTTTTTCAGTTTTGCGTCCATCCCTAATTACAAGCCCATAGTTTATAAAGTAACAGTGTTATACCCTCTTGACATAAATATTTAAAAAGTTCAGTCCCTAAGGTAACTATTTATGTTTTTTTTTAAAATTGTAAATTTATTTTTATTTTTTTAATTACAAAAAAAAAAAAAATTGGGGAGTGTGGGAGGTAAGGAGTTAATTTTTTGTGTAA
Source organism: Hyperolius riggenbachi (assembly GCF_040937935.1). Taxonomy (NCBI): domain Eukaryota; kingdom Metazoa; phylum Chordata; class Amphibia; order Anura; family Hyperoliidae; genus Hyperolius; species Hyperolius riggenbachi. The sequence continues at coordinate 115,609,379 of NC_090657.1, read as the reverse complement.
AACAAGTTTATTTGTGTGTAAAAAATGGTTAGGGTGTAGTTTTACTATTTGGCCACAAGATGGCAACATTACAAATTTGTTTCAGGCGACCTGCAAGTGTCCTTCCGGACGCTTGCAGGAAGTAGAAAGAGGCTGGGACTTTGTTGTTTTTCACAATGATCGCGCTGCTCAGCCGAGCGGCAGCAGATCATTGCGGGGCTGAGATCAACGAACGGGAATGGATTTTCCCGTTCGTTGATCTCTGGGCGAGCGGGCGGCGGCGTGTTTACTAGCGGCGGGCGGCGTGTTTACAAGCGGGAGCGCGGACAGCGGCGGGAGTGCGCAGAGTTCGGATTTCTCCGTCCCTGGGGGTGAAAGGATGGAAAAAGGGGCGGAGAAATCCGTACGCGCGGGGGTAAAGTGGTTAATTTTCTTGAGGTGTCTGGGATGCATATTGTGCTGTCCGAGTTGTGGGGATGACCCAACTGCGACCACTTCCTGGAATCTCATGGTGTATTTGGTTTAATTGCTCTGTGGTACCACTGCTAGGTGCCAGGGCCTACTGCTGTAATACTGCTGTTGCCACACGCTACTCCTTCTCCTGCTGCTGCTACATTGCCTGCTCCCACTGTCTGTGCTCCCATCTCCAGGGTGCCACACGCCAGTGCTGTTAATAGCTAGTACGCCCAAAAAATAGCTATGCTGTTGTAAAAAAAGTTTACTTTTCTTGAGGTGTCTGGGATGCAAACTGTGCTGTCCAAGTGGTGGGGAGGCCCCAACTGCACCTGTATGACCACTTCCTGGAACGTCACTATTGTTATGATTTAATTGTGCTGTGGTACCACCGCTAGGTGCCATGGCCTACTATACTGCTGCTGCTGCCTGCCACACGTTACTCCTTCTTCTGCTGCTTTTACCACCAGATCTCTGTGCTCCCACTGCCAGGGTGCCACACGCCACTGCTGTTGATAGCTATTGCGCCCAAAAAATAGCTATGCTTTTGTTGTAAAAAAAAAAAAGTTTTTCTTGAGGTGTCTGGGATGAAAGTGGTGCTGCTGCTACATTGCCTGCTCCCACTGTCTGTGCTCCCATCTCCAGGGTGCCACACGCCAGTGCTGTCGATAGCTAGTACGCCAAAAAAATAGCTATGCTGTTGTAAAAAAAAGTTTACTTTTCTTGAGGTGTCTGGGATGCAAACTGTGCTGTCCAAGTGGTGGGGAGGCCTCAACGGCAGCTGTATGACTGCTTCCTGCAACCTCACTGTTGTTATGGTTTAATTGTGCCGTGGTACCACCACTAGGTGCCATGGCCTACTATATTGCTGCTGCTGCCTTCCACACGTTAGTCCTCCTGCTGCTACTTTTACATCCAGCTCTCTGTGCTCCCACCACCAGGGTGCCACACGCCACTGCTGTTGATAGCTACTATGCCCAAAAAATAGCTATACTGTTGTTGTAAAAAAAAAGTTTAATTTTCTTGAGGTGTCTGGGGTGAAAGCTGTGCTGTCTGAGTGGTAGGGAGGCCCCAACTGCGGGCGGCTGTATGACTGCTTCCTGGAACCTCACTATTGTTATGGTTTAATTGTGTCGTGGTACCACCACTAGGTGCCATGGCCTACTATACTGCTGCTGCTGCCTGCCACATGTTACTCCTCCTTCTGCTGCTTTTACCTCCAGCTCTCTGTGCTCCCAACGCCAGGATGCCACACGCCACTGCTGTTGATAGCTATTACGCCCAAAAAATAGCTATGCTGTTGTTGTAAAAAAAAGTTTTTTAATTTTCTTGAGGTGTCTGGGATGAAAGTGGTGCTGTACGAGTGGTGGGGACGCTGTATATATACAGTGCTGCCCATAATTATTCATACCCCTGGCAAATTTTGAATTAAAGTTACTTTTGTTCAACCAGGAAGTAATTTATTGACGGGAAATTACATAGGTGTCTCCCAAACGATAATAAGTCGATGTACAAGATGCATTATTGTGGGGAAAAAAACATTTCTCAGCTCTTATTTACATTTGAGCATTATTCATACCCTTCACAAACTGTCACAGTCTGTGGGAAAATCCAAGTTCTATACCATTCCAAAGAGTCCAAGCTGTTCTAAAGCTTCCTAATCACCCTGAATAATTGGGAACAGCTGTTTTAATCAACTCAACATGTGAAAAACAGCAGCTCTCTGCAGTTGGTTTGTGGACAGTCATGGCTAAGACAAAGGGGCTCAATGAGGAACTGCGGTTGTGCATTGTGGCTGCTCACAAGTCAGGAAAGGGCTACAAGGCCATTTATAAATGTTTTCAAGTTCCAGTGGCTACAGTGAAAAGTATTATTAAAAAATACAAGATGTTCTGCAATGTGGAAAATCTCAGAGGATGTGGTCGGAAGCCAAAAGTAACACCTGTGCTGTCCAGGAGGATAGTGAAGAGAGGTGAAAAAGAATCCAAGGATCCCCAAAAAGGTCATCCTGGTGAATCTGGAATCTGCTGGCGACAATGTCTCAAGGCAAACAATCCAACGAACACTTCACACAGCTGGGTTTCACGGATGCAGACAGAGGAGGACTTCTCCAGATAAGGCACACAAAAGCTCGCTTGGTTTTTGCAAATACTCGTCTGGACAAAGATGAAGACTTCTGGTTTTCTGTGTTATGGTCAGATAAAACATAATTGAATTGTTTGGTCACAGTGATGTTTCCTTAATTTGGCGTTAACAAGGAGAAGCCTTCAACCCATAGAACACCATCCCCACTGTCAAACGTGGTGAGAATGCTTTGGGGGTGTTTTTTAGACAATGGACCAGGAATCCTAATCACAGTAATCGGCACCATGAAAAAAGAGCAACACATGAGGATTCTCAACATCAGGCAGTCTGCAGAGAAACTTGGCCTTGGGCACCAGTGACATTTAAGCATGACAATGACCCAAAGCACACAGCAAAAGTGGTGAAGACATGTTTAGCAGACAACAACATTAATGTTTTGGAGTGGCTCAGCCAGAGTCCTGACAGAATCCAATTGAGAATCTGTCGAAGGAGCTAAAGATCAGGGTGATGACAAGAAGACCCACCAACCTGAAAGATTCGGAGCTTATTGCTAAAGATGAATGGGCAAAAATACCTGTGGAGACATGCAAAAAGTTGGTCTGCAATTATAGGAAGCGTTTGATTGCTTTAATAGCCAATAAAGGCTTTTCTATTTTTTATTGAGAAGGGTATGAATAATTTTGGACTGGACACTTTTTCCTCAAATGTAAATAAAAGCTGATAATTTTTTTTTCTCCACAACAATGCCTCTTGTACACCATCTTACTATTTTTTGAGAGACACCTATGTCATTTCCTGTCAAAACATTATTTGCTGGTATATATATATATATATATATACAAGACAATATATATACTCTGTACAGCGCTGCGTAAAATGTCGGCGCTATATAAATACTAAATAATATATATATATATATATATATATATATATATATATGTATATATATGTATATTTTCTTATACACCTTCCCACATACATAATTGTTATTTAAAAAATAAATAGCATGATGCATCATTTCATGTCAAACAGGGTTTAAAGGCAATTCGTGATTACGAGTCGTGATTCCTGATTACATACGGTTAACCGACTCAAAGCCGCATTTGGATATCTGTTTTTTTATCTGTGATCACGACCAATTCGTAAGTCGTAGGGTCGTGATCGTGATCACTCGAATTTTGAATCTTTTCCCTCATAGACCCTAAAACAATATATATAGCCTGTGGCCCTTTCACAGAGCTTATACAGCTTAACCCCCCCATGCCAAGGCGCCCGGTAAAATGTACAAGGGACTCGTCTATGCAGATGTTCTGTTCGGTGGTGTAAGCATCTGCAAATTTAGATGACGGAGTCCATGAGGGGCCGAATTTTGTGGATCCGGTATAGCAGGGTGGCCTCTTGGATGACAGGTTGTGTTGTCATTGAAGTGCAGGAAGCGCAGGATGTTCTCAAACCGTGACCTGGACATTGCAGCAGAGTACATGGGCATGTGATGTATTGGGTGCATAGAGCAATAGGACCGCAATACATTCTCTTTAGTTAAATTCAGAAATTTCCACCAAAAAGGCTGGGCACAGTAGCTTCTCGGATAGGCGGTGATATATTGTGTGGCGTAACGGTTGGTCTCTTCCACGACTAAGTCGTAAAGATCCTCGCTGAAGAACAGATGAAAAGCGTCTAGGGCCGATCCTAGATGATCTGTCTCCACCTGGACTCCAGACAGGGCGGTGAAATGGGGGACTACAGGTGCAACGGAAGACTAGGGGTACTTTGGGCCTGTGTTTCTGGTGGCTGCGACCGGGGTCTTACTGCATATGCCACAAATCAGTTTCAACTGCCATGCTGGTGCTCGCCACTTCACCAGGGTATACAGCAGTACAGTCCAGGAGATTCTGTACTGCTGGTGTATGCCTCACCATGAAAACCATGGATCAGCGCTAGCACCACTCTGCTGCCCTTGAGGCTGATCCTGCGCCACCTGCGGTTCAATGACATGGGGTCGGCTACTCCTGGCTCTAGCAGGGACCCCAACTTCGTCATCGTCGCTATCCGTCAGAGAGCCACTGCTATCTACAGGTTCGTATTCTGACCCAATTGATTCGTCGGATGAGAAGTCCCAATCACTCTCATCCGACTGGGCCAGAATCCTGTAGGCCTCTTTCAGGGAATACCCCTTGCTGTGGTGGACTACTAAATTTAGGGGGTTTTCCTCTGAGACTACCCAGGAAAGAGAACACACCTCCCTAGCAAAAAGGAGTACTTGTGAAGTCAAAAGCTGCAATCGCTCAGTTTTGATAAAAAAAAAAAGCAGCTATTGTATTCTGTTTTTGCAGTGATCAGGAAAAAAAATTCTGTCACTGCGGTGGGGGCGGACCGAAGGCAAGTGCGGCCAAACGATCCGGCAAACGTTTTTAGTGGAGCCTACACTAAGGTGACCCTAAAGTACTGATATAGATCTGAGTGCAATCAGTACTGATCACTTACAGATACTATATAGTACCAATGCTGATTAGCGACAGTGATGACGCTAATCAGCGACTAATTAGTGACTGTGGTGTGGTGGGCTGGGCGCTAACTGACGCTAACAAAAGGGCCTAGCTAACTAACTGGCCCAACTGCTAATACTAGCGATACTAAAACAGTAACACTTTTCACTTATCACTGTTTTTAGATCTCTAGGATTAGTGACACGGAGGGGGGGGGGGCTGTGATCAAAAGCCCACAGGGGGCAGGAGCCAACAGGAGGATGGTCAGACGGGTGACAGCCACAGGGGGCTGGGAGGAGGCTATCAGGGGGTGATAAAAGGCTGTTTATAGGCCTTACAGAGCGGATATCACAGGTAAACAATAGCAGGGGGAGTGATCAGAGGGGATCTGAGGGCGGGGGGTTATCAGGAGCCCACAGGGGGCTGATTAGGGCCTGATCTGATGGGTGAGAGTGACAGGTGGTGATCAGGGAATGAAAAGAAGGCTATTTACAGGCCTTACACAGGGGAGATCAGAGGTAAACAATAGCAGGGGGGGTGATCAGAGGTGGATCTGAGGGCAGTGGGGGTGATCAGGAGCCCCCAGGGGGCTGATTGCGGCCTGATCTGACAGGGGGTGACAGTGGGTTATAAGGGGGGGGGGGGAGATCAGGTGTAAACAATGCACTGGGGGTGTTTAGAGGGGTACTGAGGGTGATCAGGGGGTTAGGGCACAAAAAAAAGTGTGTGTGTGTAAACTTACAGGGCTGCTGTCCTCTCTGGTGGTCGATCGAGCAAAGGGACCACCAGAGGAGGAGGCACCCACTATAATACACGTTGTGTACTAAACAACGTGTATTATACTATTCTCATTGGCCAGATCGCACTTTCAAAGCCCGCTGGCGCTGCTAATTGGCTAGCGGGCTGATGACTGAGGGGGGCTGCACTGAATGCTGGGCGATGTGCATCGCCCGCAAAACACCGCCCCAGGACTTGACACCAATTGGCGTTAGGCAGTCCTGGGGCTGCCGCCGCGGTCACGCCCATCGACGTGACGCGATCGTAATGGAGTTAAAAAGGCATCCATCACATTGCACCTTTACTTCCACATTAATAATCATACCTATATACTCCATTGTGGAGCAACAAACATAAGAATATTCTGAATCTACATTCCTTTCAATTTAATAATCGTACCTGCACACCAAACTCCTTTATGGAGAAAACTACCCAAATGTTCTAAATCTACATAAATCACGCAATCTGTGTGTTGGGGCTAGGCAATTACCATTATACAGTATAATCTTGTTATAGAGTAACTACTTATCCAGGTTCCAGCGAAGCTCCATTATAAGTATATGGGAGTAACACCTGGTATAGTAAATATCAGTGGAATAGAACTGTAGGTATAGTACACCGGTGCTTTGGCCCCTACAGTACTATGTATTCAGTTAAACTGTAAAGTGTACTGGCGTACAAGTCGTGTGATACCCATGAGCCATGGTCATGTCGGCTGCTCTCTTCACGCAACTCGAGCCTGCATGGATGTTCTAAGCTGGGAGCAGATTGGACCAGTGTTCTCCACAGAAATTTTTTCCAGCCGGGTGGCATGAAAAAGTATCCGGATAGGGTTCAACGTGGGAATGCAGGTCCGGCGCAACACTGCTTACAGCATAGGAGGAAGATGAGAAGGAGAACCCATGACAGCGGGTGCCCACCAAAATTAGCCGGGTGGAGCACCCAACTAAAAGAGCCTGGGGAGAACACTGTTGGACGTTCTGGAACTTGAGTTTCCCCAACATGAAATTGCATCATGTGTACAAGGCTAATTCCCAGCAGTTGATGTTGTCGTGCACCGGCCGGTAGAGTTACAGTTCCCTTAGTTCAGCGCGCAAAAACAGCCCTAAAAATATGCACAGTGCTCAATACCCACAGTAGTCTGAATTGTCTTGATTTGTAATGTAAAATGGTTATGTTTTTGGTTTTTTTCATTTTCAAAATGCCATTTGAAAAGAAAAAAAAATTACTCCTGCTTATTGACTGGATTAAGTTACAGTATACACTTAATGTGCTTGAGTATGACAATTATCTTATAAATAAATTGGCCTGGTCCCTTGGTGCTCACTATAAAGGGATTCTACTCTATACCAATAATGCCAGCCTGAACATATGGTGGACTTACCATTACAAATAAACTTTAAACAGAGAAAAAGTTCTATTCAATGTGGGGCTTGCACTCTCTTGCAGGTAGGCACTTATCTGTTTTAAAGTAGCGCTGTTCATTTCTTTGCTATGTACTAATTTAATTCATTTTTGGTCAGCTGCTCCCACTTAGTAGCCTTGCTTTTGGTGTATATGCAGAGCTTCTGTTTGGGTTCAAGGTGCGTTTGCAGTTTCTGGGGGGGCTCAGCGCACCTCTGATTGTAGGCCATTCGGAGGCGGCCTGGTGATGCGCTGATCCACCTTTTGAGCAATTTTCAATTTTCAATTTTACTTGGTAGCGCACCCAGGCTATGCATATGCATAGGTTAGGATTTAGTTTGTGTTAGGTCCCCTCCCATAGGGGGATGACTTCTCCGCAGTGGGAGGGACGAGTACTTAACAAGTTGCATGCAAGCTGTTACAGGAAACCAACATCCTCCAGTGGTAGACAGGTTATGTGTATGCTAGGTGTGTATTTTATCCCACAAGTGGGGCTTGCACTCTCTTGCAGGTAGGCACTTATCTGTTTTTAAGTAGCGCTGTTCATTTCTTTGCTATGTACTAATTTAATTCATTTTTGGTCAGCTCTTCCCACTTAGCAGCCTTGCTTTTGGTGTATATGCAGAGCTTCTGTTTGGGTTCAAGGTGCGTTTGCAGTTTCTGGGGGGGCTCAGCGCACCTCTGATTGTAGGCCATTCGGAGGCGGCCTGGTGATGCGCTGATCCACCTTTTGCGCAATTTTCGATTTTACTTGGTAGTGCACCCAGGCTATGCATATGCATAGGTTAGGATTTAGTTAGTGTTAGGTCCCCTCCCATAGGGGGATGACTTCTCCGCAGTGGGAGGGACGAGTACTTAACAAGTTGCATGCAAGCTGTTACAGGAAACCAACATCCTCCAGTGGTAGACAGGTTATGTGTATGCTAGGTGTGTATTTTATCCCACAAGTGGGGCTTTCACTCTCTTGCAGGTAGGCACTTATCTGTTTTTAAGTAGCGCTGTTCATTTCTTTGCTATGTACTGTTCAATGTAATAGCCCAGAGTAAAGAAATATAAAACCTAAGCCGTTAATAAATAACATTTAAATAAAATACCAATTTTCTAAGAAAAAAAGCTAAAATATAATTCACAGTAATGGGTAAAACCCAATAGTTAAAAATCACAGCAATTGAGGCTAGGTTCACAGTGGGACGTTGAGTAGTAATGAGACGTTATAGTCGAAACAGCATTACAATGTAACAAAAAAAGGTGGTAACGAAGCTTAACGCTGCATTGCCATCTTATACAATAGATACAGTGGAGCATACAGGCAATGAAAAAAGTATGCTTCCTAGTATATGTTAATTGTCTGCATTTAGATGTAACGCACTGCAGCAGTGCGTTACAATAAATGCAACATTTACAACATGACATTAATGTCACACTTTGTACGCTGCATAGCATTAGCATTAGCATTGCAGTGGGGTAATGTAACGATTGGTGTCAACACACAAAGATCTCTGATTATTGGTGATCTGCAGTATCACCAATAATACAGATGCTATACCTGATTATGTGGTGATCTGCAGAATCACCAATATTACTAGTATAGCCTGACACTGGACAAGCAATGGGAGATAGTGTTTGGTGTAACAGTACAAGGAGGGATAATCCCAGAAATGCTGGACTAAGGATGCCCTGAGGAACAGGTGAAGCAGACTGTTTTGCAGCCTAGGAGTAGTTGATACTGACAGTACTGCAGCCTAGGAGCAGTTGATACAGACAGTACTGCAGGCTAGGCGCAAGTGACACAGACAGTACTGCAGCCTAGGAGCAAGTGACACAGATAGTACTGCAGCCTGTGGATACCTGAAGGGCAGGTATCACAGACTAAGCAGCAGTATTCTACACCTGATAGGTTGGTGTAGAAACTAGTTTCCCTCACCAGTGGCAGAGCCCATTGATGCGGGTAGCGAGGTCTGACAGGCAGAGTTAGCAACCAGCGGACAGATACAGTACAGGAGCAAAAGACTGATTCAACGTCAGGGACAGGCAGGGTCGGCTGAGGTACAGAATCGACAAACGGAAGAATAGTCAGAGCAAGCAAAAGGTCATAACAAATAAACAATGCACTAGTACTTTAAAGCTATCAACAGAATCTAGCTAAGTGTGGATCCCCGGCTCCGGCCGGTTCTAGCACACTTTGGGATCTCACTGGGGTCTGAGCGCTAACACACTATAGCATTCGCAACAGCAGATGCGGAGCTACTGACAGGCCTGCTCTATATATACTCAACATGCTCCACAGCGCCGCCCCAGTCACTCAGCCAATCCGGATGCTAGCTGGAGTCAGCTGACCGCATGATCAGCTGACTCCCCTCTTAGCTGCATAAAGGTCCTGTCGCTCTGCTCGTGCGCGCATAGCCCTTAGCCTGTGAGCAATGGAAGGACAAGGCACCGCCTGAGCATGTAACCGCGCGGCAGAGGCCGCAGGCTGATACGCGGAGATAGCCGCCATGCCGCTTGTCTCAGCGGCGGCATCTCCGCTATTCCTCACAGGTAACCTGTGTTATAATACTATAACGCAGAACCCTCAATGTCCTACTGTGAACCTAGCTTCACAGGGTAATATGAATGACAAAGAATAATAACCAAAGAATCAACTGCACCACAAACATTCAGAAATATAAACAGAGTGAAGTGGATGTACACCATTTGAACATATTAAAGGACCACTGTCATGAATTCTGCTGGTTCAAAAGGACCACTGTTGCACTGTCAGCAGCAAACAAACTGTTCATGTCCAAGCTGTAAAAGAAAAAACAGAGCAACCAGATCAATGTAGCTTGAATTGTTGAGTTTAGAAAAATACTTTCTTCATAGATCCTTAGACAGCTGAGACATCCACGGATGCATTTCCTGTGCAGTCCGCTATCCTCACTGGAGGGCTGAGAGAGAGGACCTCCACATAGGGACTTTACACCATTCTGACCTTGGGGTTGGTTGAGCACCAAGACTGTAGGTATAAGAAATATTTAGAATGTAATTACATTGAAAGCTTTTCATTAACCACTTCCCGACCGCCGTATAGACAATTGGCGGCCGGGAAGTGGACCCCATTTGTCAATACGGCGGTCCTTTTACGGGCATGGGTGGCGCGATCGCGTCATTCGTGACGCGATCGGCCGCCGGGGACTGGCTCCGCCAACCTCGCGCTGTAACCCGCCGGCCATTCGGAAGCGCCGGCGGGTTACTAGCACCCGGATCGCCGCATACAAAGTGTATAATACACTTTGTAATGTTTACAAAGTGTATTATACAGGCTGCCTCCTGCCCTGGTGGTCCCAATGTCCGAGGGACCACCAGGGCAGGCTGCAGCCACCCTATGTCGCACCCAAGCACACTGATTCCCCCCCCCCTGCCCCAGATCGCCTACAGCACCCCTCAGACCCCCCCCTGCCCACCTCCCAGACCCCTGTTTGCACCCAATCACCCCCCTAATCACCCATCAATCACTCCCTGTCACTGTCTGACAACGCTATTTTTTTTATCCCCCCCCCCCCCTGCCCCCTGCCTCCTCCTGATCACCCCCCCCACCCCTCAGATTCTCCCCAGACCCCCCCCCCCCCTGTGTACTGTTTGCATCTATCCCCCTGATCACCTTTCAATCACCTGTCAATCACCCATCAATCACCCCCTGTCACTGCCACCCATCAATCAGCCCCTAACCTGCCCCTTGCGGGCAATCTGATCACCCACCCACACCAATAGATCGCCCGCAGATCCGACGTCAGATCACCTCCCAAGTGCAGTGTTTACATCTGTTCTCTACCCTAAACACCCACTAATTACCCATCAATTACCCCCTATCACCACCTGTCACTGTTACCCATCAGATCAGACCCTAATCTGCCCCTTGCGGGCACCCAATCACCTGCCTACACGCTCAGATTGCCCTCAGACCCCCCCTTATCAATTCGCCAGTGCAATATTTACCTCTGTTCTTCCCTGTAATAACCCACTGATCACCTGTCAATAAACCCATCAATCACCCCATGTCACTGCCACCCATCAATCACCCCCTGTCACTGCCACCCATCAATCAGCCCCTAACCTGCCCCTTGCAGGCAATCTGATCACCCACCCACACCAATAGATCGCCCGCAGATCCGACGTCAGATCACCTCCCAAGTGCAGTGTTTACATCTGTTCTCTACCCTAAACACCCACTAATTACCCATCAATCACCCCCTGTCACTGCTACCTATCAGATTAGACCCCTATCTGCCCCTAGGGCACTCAATCACCCGCCCACACCCTCAGAACGCCCTCAGACCCCAGCCCTGATCACCTCGCCAGTGCATTGCTTGCATCTATTCCCCCCTCTAATCACACCTTGAGACACCCATATTGATGGCCTCCTGTCACCCCCTAGCACACCTACCCATCAGTTCAGGCCCTAATTTTCCCCGTGTGGGCTCCTGATCACTCGGCCAAACCCTCAGATCCCCCTCAGACCCCCTTCCGATCACCTCCCCAGTGCATTGATTGCATCTATTTTCCCCTCTAACCACCCCCTGAGACACCCATCAATCACCTCCTGTCACCCCCCCTAGCACTCCTATCCATCAGATCAGGCCCAATACAACCTGTCATCTAAAAGGCCACCCTGCTTATGACCGGTTCCACAAAATTCGCCCCCTCATAGACCACCTGTCATCAAAATTTGCAGATGCTTATACCCCTGAACAGTCATTTTGAGACATTTGGTTTCCAGACTACTCACGGTTTTGGGACCGTAAAATGCCAGGGCGGTATAGGAACCCCACAAAGTGACCCCATTTTAGAAAAAAGACACCCAAATGTATTCTGTTAGGTGTATGACGAGTTCATAGAAGATTTTATTTTTTGTCAAAAGTTAGCGGAAATTGATTTTTATTGTTTTTTTTCACAAAGTGTCATTTTTCACTAACTTGTGACAAAAAATAAAATCTTCTATGAACTCGCCATACACCTAACGGAATACCTTGGGGTGTCTTCTTTCTAAAATGGGGTCACTTGTGGGGTTCCTATACTGCCCTGGCATTTTAGGGGCCCTAAACCGTGAGGAGTAGTCTAGAAAACAAATGCCTCAAAATGACCTTTGAATAGGACGTTGGGCCCCTTAGTGCACCTAGGCTGCAAAAAAGTGTCACACATGTGGTACCGCCGTACTCAGGAAAAGTAGTATAATGTGTTTTAGGGTGTATTTTTACACATACCCATGCTGGGTGGGAGAAATCTCTCTGTAAATGGACAATTGTGTGTAAAAAAAAATCAAACAATTGTCATTTACAGAGATATTTATCCCACCCAGCATGGGTATGTGTAAAAATACACCCCAAAACACATTATACTACTTCTCCTGAGTACGGCGGTACCACATGTGTGGCACTTTTTTGCACCCTAAGTACGCTAAGGGGTCCAAAGTCCAATGAGTACCTTTAGGATTTCACAGGTCATTTTGCGACATTTGGTTTCAAGACTACTCCTCACGGTTTAGGGCCCCTAAAATGCCAGGGCAGTATAGGAACCCCACAAATGACCCCATTCTAGAAAGAAGACACCCAAACGTATTCCGTTAGGAGTATGGTGAGTTGATAGAAGATTTTATTTTTTGTCACAAGTTAGCGGAAAATGACACTTTGTGAAAAAAAAACAATTAAAATCAATTTCCACTAACTTGTGACAAAAAAATAAAATCTTCTATGAACTCACCATACTCCTAACGGAATACCTTGGGGTGTCTTCTTTCTAAAATGGGGTTATTAGTGGGGTTCCTATACTGCCCTGGCCTTTTATGGGCCCTAAACCGTCCAAACTTTCGCACCCTACTGTACATCTGGCTGTCTGGAATCACTTTCACTGCTGTTCCTCTCTCCTAAGTTTTCTTGTTCAGTTCTTACAGTGGAGTCCTGAAATGTGTGTCTTCCTACATCCCCCATTGATTTTGATGTTGATTGTTTCCAAATCGCTTCCTCTATTCAATAATGTTGACAATATTTTTCTTGACTTTGCACATTCTTCAGCTTGGGCCTTCCTTCGTCTTCTTCCTTCTGCCCCACTTAATTTTTTCTTTTGTGCTCCTTTCATTGTACTGAATATCTGTAAAAAATAGAAATATAAAAATTAACTGATCATGTTGGAACTAAGGCTACATTCACAGTGGTGCATTATTATGGCTGCTTTGTAACACAGGTTATTGTATTGCAATACACCACCTATGCGATATTCACAGTGCAGCAAGAGTGTTGCGGTCTAACAAGTTACAGCTTCATAACATCCACTTAATGTGCGCGTTAACAGTAAAAGTGAGCATACTTTTCATTGTATGCTTCCTTGTACCTGACTCAACACGTGGATAACCTGCAATGATGCTGTCCTGATCCGTTGCGCTTCTGCTGTCACAGAGAACAAAGCACAACGGACACTATTAATTTGGCCTTAAAGTAAGTTCCAACATGATCCGATATTAATTTCCTAATTCTATTGTTTACAATATATGTTTGAACTAGTATATTGTAAAAGAATCTTGTAGAAAATAATTGGAACAATCTGAAAAATGCTCAGATTATTCTTTGGAGCAAACAGGATTGAAATCTGACGAAGGCTGCACAGCCAAAAGCTCACTCTTATTCTTTTAAGTTAGCCAATAAATGGTATCATCCTGTTTCAAAACTACTTGAGATTATTCTTTGATGACACATAAAAGTAAATTACAACAGTCAGTGCTGAGACATCACAAATACGTATTTACTTATTATCCAGTCCAGAATCAGATTCAAGATACTGTGTCTGACCTACAAATCTGTCCACAAAACCTGTCCAACCTACATTTCCGATCTTACTCAGAGGTACACACCTAGCCGTTCATTCCGCTCCTCAAATGTACTTCGCCTGACTGCCCCCCGCATCACCCAGTCCCATGCACGCCTCCAGGACTTCTCAAGAGCTGCTCCAACACTATGGAACTCCCTACCTCAATCCATTAGGGCAGCCCCCTCCTTCAACATCTTCAAGAAGGCCCTCAAGACTCACCTTTTCACTCTGGCCTACTACTCCTCACAAGTGCTCTAAACCCGCAGCTGAACTCTGGTCCCCTACCTTTCGTGTCACTACCGCTCCCTCTAGATTGTAAGCCTTTGGGCAGGGTCCTCCTCCTTTTGTGTCCTACCTGATCATGCACCTCCATTACTGTGCACCCATGCTATGCATTTGAGTGAACCTAACTTGCCTAATCTCCATGCTCCCATTCAGTGACTGACTAAGCATTACCTTGTACTCATACTGTGCTGCGTGATTTGTTTTTTCTTGTATTCCTGTATTGTCATATTGCTGTATGTCACCCCTAAATATTGTCTGTAACCTAAACTAATGTCCAGCGCTGCGTAATATGTTGGCGCTTTATAAATACAACAAATAAATAAAAAACAAATAATATTGACCACTCTCTCGCCTAGTCCATTGTACCGCAGCCATCTAATCAAGGTGTATGACCTTAGCCTTTTACCGACTCTGATTCTGACTAGTCCACTGTACCGCAGCCATATGAATTAACGTGTATGACCCTAACCTGTTACCGACTTTGATTCTGTCTAGCCCTCTGTACTTCTGTCATCTAATCTACTGTGTTTGACCTCAGCCTGCTTATGACTACAAAAGAAGAGAGAAATCGGGAGCCCCAATAGTGCGTTACTGTGATTCAGTTGATAATTTTCAAGCTTGAGTGGAAAAATAATACTCACAAAGACGGGTTGCCGGAATAGGCAACCACTTGTAGCGCTTGCGGGGAAATTAGGCCTGTCCCCTCTCAGGCTAAAAAGTCGCTCTCCGTAGACAGAATTGGGCGATCACACCCATCCAACCAGTGGATACAACGTTGTGCAAGATTACAGAGGCGCCAATCAGAATAAAATACATTAAAATTCCATAAAAATGGGGGGCCTTAATTGATTCACCACCCCAATAAGAGACACTATTATAATAGTAATAATTTGATAATTTATTAATTTTACTCCAACAATCTTTTGCAACGCGTTTCACGGGTCTAACGCCCGCTTCCTCAGGCAGTATAAAACAGGAGTAACTGCAAAAAAACAACATATAAAAAACAATAAAAATAGATATAAATAAAAATAATAAATGAATATATGTGTATATATATATACACACACATATATATACACACACACACACATACATACACAAAAATATACACACGCACACACACATGCACTCATCACCTATATGGTGCATCAATTAGATGTTAATATCATTGGGTTCAGAAATTGATCTATATACATGTACCTATATACAACATAAGCCCCTCCAAAACGAGAGGCTACATATGCCCATATCCAATGTGCACATATGTTCCCACAAGTATACATATCTCCACTTAAATATATTACACATTCTCCATGTTTCATATCCAACAATTCATCCAACAGTATTAACACGTTTCAATTATATATTATACCAGTAATATCTCATGATCCCCATCATTAGAGGATGGTGCAATATAGGCTTTTCTATAGATTCAAATATACATACATATGTCTGAACACATCCATGTATCCCCTATATGCAATATACAAAGCCTGCTATAAATTTAGCCCAAGGCAACAACTTTTCCCATACACCTATCAACAGGTGATCCCCGCATTCCTCCTCCATCTATAGCACCAATAGCACGGGGAACCTCCGTTCTTATAATTACTCCGCAAAGAAAAATGTTGCAAGGGCAGCTTACCTGAAGTGTCACTAAGGCAAGTGTAGCACCTCTGTATTTTACCGCCACAGCGTCCCATCTTTTTAAACGCTCGTATGTTATCAGAGTCGGGAGGGGCTTCCTGCGGAAAGGACGCTAAGCGGAAGTCGCTGATGCGCTCCACAGACTGGCCGCATGCATTCCAAGGCGTAATGCGGAAGTTGTGGATGCGCTCCACGCTCGGTCACCTGCGTTCTACAGGGGGATGTGCCTCACTTCCTCAATACCAGGGGATTAGTTGGTTTAAAGGGGCAAGCGCAACACTAGTAGCCGCACATCACGGCCAAGCGCAATTGCACTCCACAGTACAGCACACTAGGATTCCTATATCTAACCCTGATTTAAATTACTGCCAAATAGTGGGTCAGTTACATTGTCTGCTCCATAGGTGTTTAGTTCTTATATGCTCTATACCAACTGCAGGATTATCAAATCATATTGTAAGCTATTAAATTCTTGTAACAATTTGCTATTCATTAGCTGTGTTCACCATCATAGGCATTTATATATACACATTTAAGTGAGTGCACACATGCATATGCACATCCGCATCCGTCCCACTAGTTACATTCCGGAGGGCACCAAATTTGAAAAGTACTTTGGCCCCAAGTAAGCTTCAAAACATTAATTCAAGAGCACAAAAATTACCGGTTGGCTGCTATGGTTGCCTCAAAAAACGTTGTTTGGCCTGTTCATTCTTAACATCAACGGATCAGGTAGAATCTTATATAAACAAAATAACCTATCCTATACTAAAACACATAGATTGCGAATCTAGATTTGTAATCTATGTGGCCTCCTGTGAATGTAAGTTACAATATGTAGGCCGCACAACCCAATTACTACGGGAAAGGATAGGCCAGCATAGACGGAACATCTCTAAAGGTCTCCTCACACATGGGTTATCTAGACATTTTCTACAGATCCATAACAGTGATCCAGCGGGGGTTTCCTTTATAGCATTGGAAGCCTTAGACCCCTTTGCACATGATGCGTTCAATAAATTAAAGAACCGGGAAACATTCTAGATACAGACCCTAAAAACGTTGGTACCTTATGGTCTCAATGAACAATTAGAAAAAGCCTATTAGTCAATCCTCTGCATCATCCCCTGGCTCCGCTACAATAGTTTACCATTGTGAAACATAGTACTCGCAAGTTGCTCTTTTTTAAAAAAAATTCCTCTTTGGAACCTTTTTTTTGGTGTGGGTTTTTAAGGGGGTATATATGTGTGTCTGGTATGTATGTATGTATATGCTGGGATTTGGGTGGATATACACATATGGGTATATAAACATTCGGGGTGATAGAATGGATAAATCTATAAACTGTAACATGATGTAAGATGGCGCCACCACCAACGGCTGCCTCGGCACATGGCTCCTGCAATTTCTCTCTCTTTCTCTTTTTCTAGTAGTTGTTAGTATAGTTTTTAGTACAGTTTAGGTTAGTTTAGTATAGTCTCATTTAACTAAGCTGCAATTCTTGTCCAAGATTGCACACATACCTTCAGAATTGGGCAGAAGGAATCCTGTGCCTGCGGATGCTCTGTCTCCCCGACCACCGGCCCCTGCAGGAACACGGAGGACCCGATGCTACACCGCTCCCTTGCTCTGCCAGGATCTGTCTGCCATCCCCAACGCTGCACCGCTGAGCCACTCGGCCACCCACGGAGGGTAAAGACTCTGCCGCCTGCCAATCGCAAGCTCCCTTGCTCTGCTGGGATCCGTCTGCGGGGAGTGCCACAGCAAAGACCCCACTCGAGGAGGCTTCCCATGGGATGGCACAGCGGAGGACACCTGCTTGAACGGCTGACCCCGTCCACTGCTGCGAGCAGCGGCTGTTGCTCTCCCCTGCAGTAGTGTTTCACTTCTGCCCTCACCGGACTACAGGCTCCACGTGCTCAGCACGTGGGAGGCCTCTGCCATCCCCAACGCCGCTGTTGTTAGGGGACCTGCACCGCTGAGCTCACTCGGCCACCCACGGAGGGAAGAGTCTCTGCTGCCTGCCATTCGCTGCTTCCTTGCTGTGCCGGGATCTGTCTGCGGGGAGTGCCACTCGCTGCTGGACTGTCGCCGATGCCCACCTAGGCCACCCACGTGGAGGGCTGCCCGCTGTCTGCCTGCTCGCTATCCACCAGCCGCACTAGCACCCAAGGAAGAGGCTCACTACCTGCCTTACTGCGCCAGCGGTCGGGAGGGTGAAGAGGCACCCTGATTTGATCCGACCAGCACCCCTCTGCCGCAGAGCTGGATCCAACCTCAGGGCAGCCCCTTGCCTACACCACGAGGAGCCACCGGTCTACCTGCCAGCCTGCACCAGGACTCAGACACCTCTATCCAACAGTTCAGGTACTCCTGGCTTCTCTGCCATAAAAAAGGGAAAAATCTGTGGCCATCCCCTCTGCTGCACTGTCTATGTCCACTCACCCATGCTCACTCACTAACACCCCTGCCCACTGGCCCTGCTCACTCCTAGATCGCACACGGCCACAACGGGGTCGGAGGGGCACTATTGCTATCACAGCTTGGCCCCTGCTGCAAGGGTGGTGTGTTCTCCATGCCCCCAGTGCACTGGTGCACTCGCCTGATTTCCCCCCCCCTGCCCTGTGCCCAGGTAGTACACTGGCGCATTCTCCCAATCTTTCCAGCGTCCAGATATGCCCCTGGAATCTGAAGCAAATGGACATGGGGGAATGCTCCCCTCGTACCAGAATGGCCAGCCGTTACCCTCTCTGCCACCTCACACCCCTCGCACTGCTTACACTAGATCGCAGCTCACCCTCTGGGAATCCTGCAGTACTTCCCCCCCCCCCCTGATGACAGACTCCTCTACAACTCCGTTTGGAACCACATACAAAAAATCACCAGCTCTGCCCCACTGGTCAGGCCAGGACAACGGCGGAGGGGAAGTCGTGCAGGGGCCCTGGTGAGATTGAGGAAAAAGGGCCTGCGCTCAGCCATTCCCTCGGCCCTCCTGGCAAATGTCCGCTCCCTTTCTAACAAGATGGATGAACTGCGCATCCTCAGCAACAAGAGGGAACTTGGCAACAACACTCCAGTCCTCTGCTTCACGGAAACGTGGCTGCATGAGGACATCCCAGACAATGCCCTACTTCTATCAGGCTTCAACATCATACGTGCGGACCGTGAACCCACCCTTTCGGGGAAGAAGAAAGGCGGTGGAATCTGCTTCTATGTCAGCTCTGCATGGAGCCCGAACACCTCATTACTAGCCAAGAAGTGCACCCCTGACCTCGAGCTACTACTCATAAACTGCAGGCCCACATACTCACCCAGAGAGTTCACCTCCTATGTCCTTGCAGGTGTGTACATTCCTCCTGATGCTGACGTTAAAAATGCCCAGCGTGACCTTAGCGACACCATCACGCAGTGGGAGACGTCCCTTCCAGAGTCCCTGTTCATCATTATGGGAGACTTCAATAAAGCAAACCTCCGTCAAGAATTGCCACGTTACCACCAGCACATAACCTGCCCCACGAGGAATGCAAGAATTCTCGACCACTGCTACACGCCCTTAAAAGATGCTTACAAGTCCACCTCATGGGCAGCCCTGGGTTCCTCTGACCACTGCCTCATCCATCTGGTGCCCACCTATAGAAGGCGCTTGGAATCCGCCAAGCCAGTCGTGAGATCTACTAAAGTGTGGTCAAATGAGGCCAAGTTCCAACTCCAGGCCTGCTTTGACTGCACGGACTGGAAGGCCCTGGAAGCACCAGACTTGGATGAGTGGGCTGATGTTGTCTCTTCCTACATCAGCTTCTGTGAGGATTCCTGTGTTCCCTGCAAGCCCTTTAAGATCTATCCCAATGACAAACCATGGTTTTCTAACAAGCTGCGACAGCTGCGGAAGCGCAAGGAAGAGGCCCACCGGTCTGGCACCCTGGAGGACTTCAGGATGGCAAGAAACTCCCTCAACCGTGAACTGAGAACTGCAAAACGGGCATATGCGGAGAAGATGCAGCACAACCTCTGCTCAAATGACCCTCAGGCAGTCTGGAAGGGCCTCAAGGCTGCCACCAACTACAAGCCTCCCCCCCAACGAGCTTCACCAAGCCTGACCTTAGCAACTTTTACTGCAGGTTTGAGGACCTGGCAGCCTTGAGGGGGCACCCAACACCTCCCGCCCTCCCCAACTCCTCCCCTGTAAGTAATGAAGTCGGCTCATGCTCAGGCCCACTGGGAGTAACTGAGGCCGACGTTCAGCATCTCTTGTCTACTCTAAACGCGAGGAAGGCCCCCGGCCCGGATGGCGTGTCACCAACATGTCTGAAGTCTTGCTCACGTCAGCTAGCCCCCATCCTCACCTCTGTCTTGGCCAGGTCTCTTAGTGAAGGGAAGGTCCCTACTTGCTTCAAGAGATCCACCATCATCCCTGTACCGAAAAAGCAAGGAGGATCCGACCTAAACAATTTCAGGCCTGTGGCCCTGACATCCGTGGTCATGAAGACCTTTGAAAGAGTTGTCCTGTCCCTCCTCAAACACACCACATTGGACCGACTGGATCCACTCCAGTTTGCGTACAGAACAAACAGGTCCACCGATGATGCCATCAATATGTGCCTGGAGTTTATCACGGATCACCTGGACAGGCCAGACTCGTATGCCAGAGTCCTTCTCCTGGACTTCAGTTCGGCCTTTAATACAATTTGCCCCCGCATCCTGCAGGACAATCTCACGGAACTCAATGTCCACCCAACTCTCCGCCTTTGGATTACAGACTTTCTCTCAAACAGGTCCCAGGTTGTCAAACTGGGCGAGATCACCTCCAGTCCCAGAGTGACCAACATAGGAGCCCCCCAGGGCTGTGTCCTGTCACCATTCCTGTTCTCTCTTTACACCAACAACTGCACTTCCACTGTTAACTCTGTCAAAGTCATCAAATTTGCGGACGACACTACAATTGTTGGCCTGGTCAGCAAGGGCGATGAGCAGGCCTACCGACAGGAGGTAGACAGAGTCTGCAATTGGTGCAGAGAGAATAGGCTAGTCCTAAACACAACCAAAACCGTTGAGATGGTCATTGACTTCAGGAAACATGCCACTAACCCACCCCCAATCTATATCGACGGAACTGAAGTTGCAAGGGTATCTAGTGTCCGCCTCCTGGGCACAACCATCTCTGATGACCTGACCTGGAGGGCAAACACCATCTCAACTCAGAAGAAGGCGCAGCAAAGACTCTTCTTTCTACGCCAACTAAAGAAGTTTGGCATGGCCCAGGAACTTCTGAGATCCTTCTACTCCACCACCATTGAGTCGGTCCTTTGCTCGTCCATCCTGGTCTGGTACGCTAGCTCCTCCGCCAGCGACAGATACAAAATTCAGAGGGTCATCAGCTCAGCGGAGAGAACAATTAGGAAACCTCTACCCCCCTTAGATCTCATCCACAACACTAGACTGCTCTCCAGAGCAATGAAAATCGCTGGCGACCTCTCCCACCCAGGTCACAGCCTCTTTAGCCGGCACAAATCGGGCCGGAGGTTCCGGTCCATCTCATCCAGGACTACAAGACGCAGGAACACTTTTTTTCCCCACGGCCGTTAGACTCTTGAACTCTGCCCTCTCCACAAACCCTTCCCCCCATAGCCGCCTACAGACTGTCATCTGACCGTGTTGCTGCTGCCCTGATCACTGTTCTTGCTATAGTGTGCATTAGTACTACTCTTTACCTTCTGTAACATGTTGCTGACTCTGTAAACTTGTGTTGTCTTACCAATGTCATGTTACTTTTACTGTGCCATATCTCCGTGCCAAATCCAATTCCGGGCACGGTCCAGCCGTGCTTGGCGAAATAAAGAGATTCTGATTCTGATTTAGTGGGATAATTTGAAAATCATTAACTTTATCTATAATGGTTAGTGACCCCGATGCGGATGTGCATATGCATGTGTGCACTCACTTAAATGTGTATATACAAATGCCTATGATGGTGAACACAGCTAATGAATAGCAAATTGTTACAAGAATTTAATAGCTTACAATATGATTTGATAATCCTGCAGTTGGTATAGAGCATATAAGAACTAAACACCTATGGAGCAGACAATGTAACTGACCCACTATTTGGCAGTAATTTAAATCAGGGTTAGATATAGGAATCCTAGTGTGCTGTACTGTGGAGCGCAATTGCGCTTGGCCGTGATGTGCGGCTACTAGTGTTGCGCTTGCCCCTTTAAACCAACTAATCCCCTGGTATTGAGGAAGTGAGGCACATCCCCCTGTAGAACGCAGGCGACCGAGTGTGGAGCGCATCCACAACTTCCGCATTACGCCTTGGAACGCATGCGGCCAGTCTGTGGAGCGCATCAGCGACTTCCGCTTAGCGTCCTTTCCGCAGGAAGCCCCTCCCGACTCTGATAACATACGAGCGTTTAAAAAGATGGGACGCTGTGGCAGTAAAATACAGAGGTGCTACACTTGCCTTAGTGACACTTCAGGTAAGCTGCCCTTGCAACATTTTTCTTTGCGGAGTAATTATAAGAACGGAGGTTCCCCGTGCTATTGGTGCTATAGATGGAGGAGGAATGCGGGGATCACCTGTTGATAGGTGTATGGGAAAAGTTGTTGCCTTGGGCTAAATTTATAGCAGGCTTTGTATATTGCATATAGGGGATACATGGATGTGTTCAGACATATGTATGTATATTTGAATCTATAGAAAAGCCTATATTGCACCATCCTCTAATGATGGGGATCATGAGATATTACTGGTATAATATATAATATATAATTGAAACGTGTTAATACTGTTGGATGAATTGTTGGATATGAAACATGGAGAATGTGTAATATATTTAAGTGGAGATATGTATACTTGTGGGAACATATGTGCACATTGGATATGGGCATATGTAGCCTCTCGTTTTGGAGGGGCTTATGTTGTATATAGGTACATGTATATAGATCAATTTCTGAACCCAATGATATTAACATCTAATTGATGCACCATATAGGTGATGAGTGCATGTGTGTGTGCGTGTGTATATTTTTGTGTATGTATGTGTGTGTGTGTATATATGTGTGTATATGTGTGTGTATATATATATACACATATATTCATTTATTATTTATTATTTTTATTTATATCTATTTTTATTGTTTTTTATATGTTGTTTTTTTGCAGTTACTCCTGTTTTATACTGCCTGAGGAAGCGGGCATTAGACCCGTGAAACGCGTTGCAAAAAATTGTTGGAGTAAAATTAATAAATTATCAAATTATTACTATTATAATAGTGTCTCTTATTGGGGTGGTGAATCAATTAAGGCCCCCCATTTTTATGGAATTTTAATGTATTTTATTCTGATTGGTGCTTATGACTACGTCTGTCTCATCCATTGTGTATTACCATATAGCGTGATATTATCACAGGCCAAAAAAGACTATTATGGAGGAGCTACAACAAAGGGTCCTGTTGCTCACAGGGGCTGTTAACCAGCTCATGGAACAAATGGCTGCTCAGCAGGCCCAGTTGGCCCATCTGGCTAACACACAGCCCGTGCTGATCAACCATCAGCTCCTAATGTCCAGTCTGTACCTCCTCCAATTTCTTCTGTGCAGACTCCTTTGGAGCCTAAAATGGCACTACCAGAGAAGTTTTCTGGTTCTAGATCAGATTTCTGTAAATTTATGAACACTTACTTTGAGGTTCGACCTAGGTCTACCGGGTCCGAGACTCAGAAAGTATCCTTGATCAAGTCCCTTCTGCAGGGGGATTCACAGACTTGGGCTTATGGTTACCACCTAATCATGAAGCTCTTGCCTTTGTGGATAATTTCTTTAATCCCATGTCCATTATATATTCGGACCCTGATGTTTTTGCTAGTGCTGTTTGCAAGGTAAGGGAACTCCGTCAGGGTCGCTGTACTGCAGAGGAATACGCTGCAGAGTTCAGGCGTGGGTCAGTCTCAACCAAATGGGGGAAGGCCGCACTTCTGGATCAGTTTCTGTTTGGTCTATCCGATTCTGTTAATGATGTATTAGTCAGTCACCTAGATCCACAGACTTTGGAGGATGCCATTTCTCTAGCCATTTGAGTGGATAGGCAGGTTAGGCATCGAAGCCAAGGTAAAGCTCAGTTGCCTGTCGTGGGGGCCTCTCGCTCAGGTAACGGTGTGTCTCTGTCTGAAGAAGAGCCCATGCAGATAGGGTTTTCCAAACTTTCTCCTACAGAAAAACTCAGAAGACGCAGAGAGGGCCTGTGTCTATACTGTGGTGTCAAAGGACACTTCGTACAAAATTGTCCTGCAAAGAAGGGGTCGGAAAACTCCAGTGCCTAGGTGAAGCTGGGGGAACTTCACTTGGGCAATCAGGTTCTTCCTCTAAAAATAAAAAAAATATTTTTACCTGTAACCTTACATTGGCAGGATAAGTCTTATCACTGTCAAGCCTTTGTTGATTCTGGGGCAGCATGAAATTTTCTTGACTCCACTTTTGCCTCTAAAATTGGAATTCCGGCCTTAAATTTGCAGGACAAGGTCTACTTTACTGCTATTATTATTTATTATTATTATTATTATTATTTAGTATTTATATAGCGCCGACATATTACGCAGCGCTGTACAGTGTATATATATATATATTATATATATCTTGTCACTAACTGTCCCTCAAAGGAGCTCACAATCTAATCCCTACCATTACCATATGTCTATATTATGTAGTGTAAGTACTGTAGTCTAGGGCCAATTTTTTTTTTAGGGGGAGCCAATTAACTTATCTGTATGTTTTTGGAATGTGGGAGGAAACCGGAGTGCCCGGAGGAAACCCACGCAGACACGGAGAGAACATACAAACTCTTTGCAGATAGTGGCCTGGCTGGGATTCGAACCAGGGACCCAGCGCTGCAAGGCGAGAGAGCTAACCACTACGCCACCATGCTGCTATTGATGATTCGCCTCTTCAGGCGAATAAACCTATTTCCATTTCTCCAAAAATCTCCTTACAGGTAGAGGCATTGCATTTTGAAACTCTACAATTCTATCCGCTCAAAATGCCTTCCAGTCCACTGGTTCTGGGTCTTCCTTGGCTACAGCTACACAACCTACACATTGATTGGTGTTCTGGTCAACTCACTAACTGGTCTCCTATTGCTTTGACAACTGTCTTAAGTCGCTACCATTGCATAATGTTGACATTAAACTCAAGAGACTGCCTTCCTGTTATAAAGATTTCGCTGATGTTTTCTCCCCTCAGGCTGCCGATGGGCTTCCACCCCACAGACCTTACGATTGCCCTATTGATCTGTTACCCGGTACCATGCCTCCTCGGGAGAATTTGTATAATCTCTCTGGCCCAGAGAAACAGGCCATGAAAGATTATATCAGAGAAAATTTAGCTAAGGGCTTTATCCGTCCCTCTTCCTTCCCTGCTGGAGCAGGGTTCTTCTTTGTGGAAAAAAAGATGGGGGTTTACGTCCTTGTATTGACTATCGAGCCTTGAACAAAATCACAGTCAAGAACAGATACCCCTTGCCTCTTATTAACGATTTATTTACCCAGGTATCAGGGGTAGAGATGGGCCGAACCTCTGATTTTAGGTTCGCGAACTTCCACGGAAGGTTCGGTTCGCGGAAAAGTTCGCGAACCGCAATAGACTTCAATGGGGAGGTGAACTTTGAAAAATAGAAAAAATTATGCTGGCCACAAAAGTGATGGAAAAGATGTTTCAAGGTGTCTAACACCTGGAGGGGGGCATTGCGGAGTGGAATACATGCCAAAAGTCCCGGGGAAAAATCTGGATGTGACGCAAAGCAGCGTTTTAAGGACAGAAATCAGATTGAATGCTAAATTGCAGGCCTAACGTGCTTTAAAACATCTTGCATGTGTATACATCAATCAGGGAGTGTAATTAGAGTACTGCTGACACACCAAACTCACTGTGTAACGCACCGCAAATAGCTGTTTGTTGTGTGTTGTGATGGCCGTGCTGGACTACTGCGCAACATGGCGAGATTGCTCTTCCTCACTCAGTGATGTCAGGTAATGTATGACTTCCTTCACAACTTTCCATGGCACTGTTAAAAAGCTTACGTTTTGTTTTTAAATTACATTTTCTACTTGCTGTGTACTTGTTCAGTACCGCTACAATGAGAATCCTATGGAGGCGGGCAAGTCTGACATTGTGACCCCGGTTAAAGGCCGGGTAATGAGGGATGGAATCCGGTGTGGAGCCTGAGCAACGCTACACATCCAAGGTGGGCAGCAGGCAGGCATGCACGCCCGCCCCGAGGTAGTGACCAAAAATAACAATACAGGAGGAAGACTTTCGAGGCCCTGCTGTGTATTTGAAATGAATGTACTTTCATTCCTTTAACAAGAACCAGTTATGGCGGGCAAAGATGACACCACATTCCTTTCACGAGAATCATATGGAGGTGGGCAAGTCTGCCATTTGTGACCCCGGGTAATGGCCGGGGAATGAGGTATGGAATCCGGTGTGGAGCCTGAGCAACGGCTACCACTGCACATCCAAGGAGGGCAGCAGGCAGGCATGCAATACAGGACTTTGAGGCCCTAATTGTAATGAATCAACTTTAAATCTTTTAACGGGAATCCGTTATGGAGGGCAAGTCTGCCATTGTCACCGTGGGGAATGAAGGTTGGATTCCGGCCCGAAGTGGGAGCCTGCTGAGACCCATGCTGTAGCTGCCCTGACCGTGCTTTGCAGACCAGGCATCTGTGGTCAGATGGACCCTTGAGCCAAAATGAGAATGTAGATGGTTGTATTTTTAAATTGTTTCAAACTTTAGATGGTTGTATTTTTAAATTGTTTGAAACTTTAGATGGTTGTATTGCATTCCGGAGTTGGAGCCTGATCAACGGCTACCACCACACATCCAGGCAAGGAGGGCAGCAGGCAGGCATGCATGCCCGCCCCGAGGTAGTGACCAAAAATAACAATACAGGACTCAGGAGGACCTTTTGAGGCCCTAATTGTAATGAATCAACTTTAAATCCTTTAACGGGAATCCGTTATGGAGGGCAAGTCTGATGGTGCCTTCACTGCGATTCACCAGGTTCGTCTCCGGCGAGAATCCGTTATGGAGGGCAAGTCTGCCATTGTCACCGCGGGGAATGAAGGTTGGATTCCGGCCCGAAGTGGGAGCCTGCTGAGACCCATGCTGTAGCTGCCCTGACCATGCTTTGCAGACCAGGCATCTGTGGTCAGATGGACCCTTGAGCCAGCGGAAGACAAACCAAGTCGAAAGCATTTGCCAAGAATGTTTTACGTAGGGCAATTTTTGTTGGCATTTTTGTAAATTGTTTGAAAATGTAGATGGTTGTATTTTTAAATTGTTTCAAACTTTAGATGGTTGTATTTTTAAATTGTTTCAAACTTTAGATGGTTGTATTGCGTTCCCGGAGTTGGAGCCTGATCAACGGCTACCACCACACATCCAGGCAAGGAGGGCAGCAGGCAGGCAGGCATGCACGCCCGCCCCGAGGTAGTGACCAAATATAACAATACAGGACTCAGGAGGACCTTTTGAGGCCCTAATTGTAATGAATCAACTTTAAATCCTTTAATCGGGAATCCGTTATGGAGGGCAAGTGTGATGGTGCCTTCACTGCAATTCACCAGGTTGGTCTCCGGCGAGAATCTGTTATGGAGGGCAAGTCTGCCATTGTCACCGCGGGGAATGAAGGTTGGATTCCGGCCCGAAGTGGGAGCCTGCTGAGACCCATGCTGTAGCTGCCCTGACCGTGCTTTGCAGACCAGGCATCTGTGGTCAGATTGACCCTTGAGCCAGCGGAAGACAAACCAAGTCGAAAGCATTTGCCAAGAATGTTTTACGGAGGGCAATTTTTGTTGGCATTTTTGTAAATTGTTTGAAAATGTAGATGGTTGTATTTTTAAATTGTTTGAAACTTTAGATGGTTGTATTTTTAAATTGTTTGAAACTGTATCCATTCAAGTGCAATTTATGCACTGACTGGCAGGTATAATGTGCAGTCACAGATGCAGTGAAAGGTATGAAGTGACTGCAAACAGCCGTTTGTGTAGTGACGGCCGTGCTGGACTGGTGCGCACCATGACGAGAGTGCAGGTGATGGTGGCTTTTCAGCCCATATGCTCGCCCGGCTGATGTAGCTGAATGACAGAACAGTGACTGTCCAGCTGATCAAATTTGGTCTGACCACAATGAAACAACGACCTTATTATCTTTGGTGTGCCACCCCCACCCGAGACACTCATATAGCCGGCGGTCATTGCTTCATTGTGATACGCAAGCCCCTTCACCGCGGCAAGGTAATGATCACGAAGGGGGATGGGCACATGTACATGCCTTTTGTTTATTGTTGCAGCCGCCTGCAGTTCAGCCATAAAAATTAGGCAGGCATGTGCATGCCCAAGAAAAATTAGTATAGCGGCCGCTGCTAGCAGCGGCCTTAAAAATTCTAGAATCCGCCTAGAGTCCTGGACCCTGGTGGTGGTGGCGGCGGAGAAGGCAGTCAAACGGCCTGCAGGCAGAGATGCTGTCTGGGGGGACTGACTTAGTCTTCGGTTGTGCAATAGCCCTCAGGGATCCATGCCTCGTTCATTTTGATAAAGGTCAGGTACTGAACACTGTCATGACTTAGGCGACTTCTCTTCTCAGTGACAATGCATCCAGCTGCACTGAAGGTCCTTTCTGACAGGACGCTTGCGGCAGGGCAAGAGAGAAGTTGTATGGCAAATTGGGACAGCTCTGGCCACAGGTCAAGCATGCGCAACCAGTAGAACAAGGGTTCATCCTCGCTGCTCGCAGTCGCAGTGTGTACATCCACACTTAAGGCCAGGTAGTCGGCTACCTGCCGGTCCAGGCGTTGGTGGAGGGTGGATCCCGAAGGGCTACTGCAAGGCGTTGGACTAAAGAATGTCCGCATGTCCAACATCACCCCGAGATCGCTGGAGCGGCTTGTCCTTGCCTGGTGAGGAGGAGGAGGAATACTGCCAGTGGTACCTTTATTGCGTTGTACTGTCACATCACCCTTAAATGCATTGTAAAGCATCATTGACAGCTTGTTCTGCAAGTGCAGCATCCTTTCCGCCTTGTGTGGAGTTGGTAACAGGTCTGCCACTTTGTGCCTGTACCGAGGGTCTAGTAGCGTGGCCACCCAGTACAGGTCATTCCCCTTGAGTTTTTTGATACGGGGGTCCCTCAACAGGCTTGACAACATGAAAGAGGCCATCTGCACAAAGTCAGATCCAGACATACTCTCCATCTCCTTTTGCTCTTCCACAGTGACGTCACGCAACTCCTCTTCCTCCCCCCAGCCACGGACAATACCACGGGAACGTGGAGCAGCAGAAGCCCCCTGTGACGGCTGCTGCGGTTGTTCTTCTGCCGCCTCTTCCTCCTCCACAGAAACACCTTCCTCATAATCATCCGAGTCTGACTCCTCTCCTTCCCCACACGACTCCTCTTCTTCCTCCTCCTCCCCCCTCTGTGGTGCCGCAGGTGTTGAGGAAACCTGTGGTTCGGCTGAAAATTGGTCCCACGACTCCTCCTGCCGTAGCTGTTCCTGTTCCCGCTCCTCCACAGCTTCATCCACCACTCTACGCACGGCACGCTCCAGGAAGTAAGCGTAGGGGATCAAGTCGCTGATGGTGCCTTCAGCGCGACTCACCAGGTTAGTCACCTCCTCAAACGGCCGCATGGTCCTGCATGCATTTCGCATCAGTGTCCAGCTGTTGGGCCACAACATCCCCATCTTCCCACATTGTGTCCTTCTACTGTAGCTGTACAGGTACTGGGTGACGGCTTTCTCCTGGTCTAGCAGGCGAGAGAACATGAGCAGGGTGGAATTCCAGCGAGTCGGGCTATCGCATATCAAGCGTCTCACCGGCAAGTTGTTTTTCCACTGAATGTCCGCAGGCCGTGCCATGGCCGTATAAGACCGCCTGAAATGCCCACACAACTTCCTGGTCTGCTTCAGGACGTCGTCTAAGCCTGGGTACTTTGAGACAAATCTTTGCACGACCAGATTCAGCACATGTGCCATGCAGGGTACATGTGTCAGCTTTCCCAAATTCAAAGCGGAAAGGAGATTGCTGCCGTTGTCACACACCACGTTGCCGATCTCCAGCTGGTGCGGGGTCAGCCATTTCTCCACCTGTTTGTTAAGAGCAGCCAGGAGAGCTGCTCCAGTGTGACTCTCCGCTTTGAGGCAAGACATGCCTAAAATTGCGTGACACCGTCGTACCTGGCATGCAGCGTAGGCTCTTGGGAGATGGGGCTGTGTAGCTGGAGCGGAAGAGGAGATGGCAGCACCGCTAGAGTTCAACTGACACTCAGCCAAGGAGGAGGAGGAGGTTGACAGCGAAGAGGATGTAGCTGGAGGAGAAGGAGAGGAGGTGGCAGGAGGCCTGCCTGCAAGCCGTGGAGGTGTGACAAGTCGGTCCGCTGCGCAGCCACGTACTCCCTGCTTGCTGCCATCGGTCACCAGGTTGACCCAATGGGCTGTGTACGTAATGTAGCGGCCCTGCCCGTGCTTGGCAGACCAGGCATCCGTGGTCAGGTGGACCCTTGACCCAGCGCTCTTTGCAATAGATGACACCACTTGCCTCTAAACTGCACGGTACAGTTTGGGTATGGCCTTTCGTGAAAAATAAGTGCGGCCTGGTATCTTCCACTGCGGTGTCCCAATGGCCACAAATTTACGGAAAGCCTCTGACTCCACCAGCTTGTATGGTAATAGCTGGCGAGCTAATAGTTCCGCCACACCAGCTGTCAGACGCCGGGCAAGAGGGTGACTGGCTGAAATTGGCTTCTTCCGCTCAAAGACTTCCTTCACGGACACCTGGATACTGCTGTGGGCAGAGGAGCAGGAACCCCTCAAGGGCAGAGGCGCTGTGAAGGAGGGTGGCTGTGAAGGTTCAAGGGAGAAAGCGGATGAAGACGATGCACCTGAAGGAGGAAGAGGAGAAGGAGGGTGGCTTGTCTTTTGAGGGGTGCTGCTTTTCCTCAGGTGTTCTTCCCATAGCTTTTTGTGCCTATTCTCCAGGTGCCTTCGTAAGGCACTTGTCCCTACGTGAGTGTTGGCCTTTCCACGGCTCAATTTTTGGAGGCAGAGAGAACAGATGGCTTTGCTCCTATCTGAGGCACACACGTTAAAATATTTCCAAACCGCAGAGCCCCCCTGGGGTGATGGCACTACGGTGGCATCAACAGCTGACCTTGAAGGGCATGTTGGCTGGCTGGCCATAGCTGGCGATACATGGCGCCGGACACTGCCCCCAGCTGTTTCTGAGGACGAGCTCCCTCTGCTTCTATCATGGAGTCGTCTCCTCCTACTCCTCTCTGGCTCCCCCTCTGAACTGTCCCCCTGGTCATCTCCTCTATTGGGTGACATCCGTATAATCGTCATCATAATCCTCCTGCCCAGCTTCACTTTCCTCAGACACCTCCTCAACTGCACCAACTTCAGGTGGATAATCATGCCCCTCCTCACACATTACGTCCATACTATCGCCACCTAACTCAGACGTATGAGGTGGTGTACCTGCGCCTTCTTGTTGTTGCAGTAGTGGCTGTGAATCAGTGATTTCACCACCACCAAATAACTCCTGCGAAGTGTCAAATGCAGCGGATGTGGTGCTTGTTGTAGCGCTGGTGGCTGTGGGAGATGAGGTTTTCTGTGTTAAATACTCAAGCACGTCCTCACAATTTTGAGAAAGTGATGGCACGTGCCTTCTTCTGAGCACTGTACTTTGGTCCAGGTCCGCACGAAATCACAGCAACACCACCTCGCACAGACCTGCCAGTGCCAGGTGGCCTTCCTCTGGGTCTGCCTCTACCTCTTCCTCTACCTGGTTTGTCCATTTTGTCCATCTCGGGGGGAAGCTAGGTATATGCAGTGAGGTGAGTTCACTCAACCCAAAGGTAGTTATATATGCAGTGTGGTGAGTTCACTGAACACAAAAGGTAGCTATATGCAGTGAGGTGAATTCACTGAACACAAAAGGTAGCTATATGCAGTGAGGTGAATTCACTGAACACAAAAGGTAGCTATATGCAGTCAGCTGAGTTCACTCAACCCAAAGGTAGTTATATATGCAGTGAGGTGAGTTCACTGAACACAGAAGGTAGCTATGTGCAGTGAGGTGAGTTCACTCAACCCAAAGGTAGTTATATATGCAGTGAGGTGAGTTCACTGAACACAGAAGGTAGCTATGTGCAGTGAGGTGAGTTCACTCAACCCAAAGGTAGTTATATATGCAGTGTGGTGAGTTCACTGAACACAAAAGGTAGCTATATGCAGTGAGGTGAATTCACTGAACACAAAAGGTAGCTATATGCAGTGAGGTGAATTCACTGAACACAAAAGGTAGCTATATGCAGTCAGATGAGTTCACTCAACCCAAAGGTAGTTATATATGCAGTGAGGTGAGTTCACTCAACTTAAAAGGTAGTTATATGCAGTGACGCAAGTTCACTCAACACAAAAGGTAGTTATGTGCAGCGAGGTGGGTTCACTCAACACAAACGTAGGTGTATGCAGTGATGAGGTGGGTTAACCAAACACAACAGGTACTAGTAGTAGGTAAATGCAGTACTGGGTAGGTAGTACAATGTGCAGCTCCCTGTCACACACACAGGTGTCACTGAATGTGCTGCTGAATGCTGGTGGGCTGCTGGCAGTGGTACACACACATTATGAATTAGCAATGCTGTCTAAGCAACACAAGTGTATCACACACACAGGTAGTAGTCACTGAATGTGCTGCTGCTGCTGGCAGTGGGACACACACAGTATGAATTAGCAATGCTGTCTAAACACCACAAGTGTCAGTTTCAAACACAGAAAAAAAAATTGATCACACCAGGATGAGCTCTGAAAAGAGCTTTTCTGGGGCGCTATTATAGCAATAAGATTCAGCTAAGCAAGCTAAGAAGGCAAGAGCCTGACTAATCTGTCCCTAGGAGAACAAATCTGCAGCAGCTGTCCCTATTCTGTCTCTAGCAGGCACACGAGTGAGATTAATGGCCGCCGGAGCCTGCCTTATATAAGGGGGGGTGGGGCTCCAGGGCTTAGCGTAGCCTGATTGGCTACAATGCGCCTGCTGACTGTGATGCAGAGGGTCAAAGCTGACCCTCATAGAGCATTATGGGGCAAATCGAACTTCCGGGAAAGTTCGCCGGCGAAGGCGAACCACCCGATGTTCGCCTGGAACCGTTCGCCGGCGAACCGTTCGGCCCACCTCTAATCAGGGGCGAGAGTGTTTACCAAGTTGGATTTAAGAGAAGCGTATAATCTCATCAGAATTCGCCAGGGAGATGAATGGAAGACAGCTTTCAATACTCAGGATGGGCATTACGAATACCTTGTGATGCCTTTCGATCTTTGTAATGCCCCAGCTGTCTTCCAAGATTTTGTAAATGACATTTTTACAGACTTTTTGGGTAAATTTGCTGTTGTTTACTTAGATGATATCCTGATTTACTCTGTTTCTATGTCTGAACATCGGAAACACGTGCAAGCAGTTTTACAGAAATTGAGAGAAAACTCTCTCTACGCTAAGTTGGAGAAATGTGTTTTCGAAGTCTGTCAGGTTCCATTTCTCGGCTATATTATTTTCGACACAGGTTACATAGTTACATAGTTACATAGTTATTTTGGTTGAAAAAAGACATACGTCCATCGAGTTCAACCAGTATAAAGTACAACACCAGCCTGTTCACTCACATATCTCTGTTGATCCAGAGGAAGGCGAAAAAACCCTTACAAGGCATGGTCCAATTAGCCCCTAAAGGGAAAAATTCCTTCCCGACTCCAGATGGCAATCAGATAAAATCCCTGGATCAACATCATTAGGCATTACCTAGTAATTGTAGCCATGGATGTCTTTCAACGCAAGGAAAGCATCTAAGCCCCCTTTAAATGCAGGTATAGAGTTTGCCATAACGACTTCTTGTGGCAATGCATTCCACATCTTAGTCACTCTTACTGTAAAGAACCCTTTCCTAAATAAATGGCTAAAACGTTTTTCCTCCATGCGCAGATCATGTCCTCTAGTCCTTTGAGAAGGCCTAGGGACAAAAAGCTCATCCGCCAAGCTATTATATTGCCCTCTGATGTATTTATACATGTTAATTAGATCCCCTCTAAGGCGTCTTTTCTCTAGACTAAATAAACCCAGTTTATCTAACCTTTCTTGGTAAGCGAGGCCTTCCATCCCACGTATCAATTTTGTTGCTTGTCTCTGCACCTGCTCTAAGGCCCCGTTCACACTTGCGTTTTTGCCATGCAAACGGACCGGATCCTGATCGGATCAGGACCTGATCCGGATCGGAACCGCACGGTTCCGATCCGGATCCGGTCCGTTTGCATCAGGCATGCATCAGGCTGCCATCCGGATCCGTGGGCAAAAAATAGCGAAATTTTAAGACAAAAATGTTGGGGTCAGCAGAATGTGCACCTGGTGCACCTGTAGAATCAGGTTCCTCCGCTGTAGGCCTCACCTCCACCTCCGACATTCTGCCAAACAGCTCCAGCACGTCTGTCACTGCTGCTCCACTCCAGACATGCTTGACCCATGTGTCCCCATGCGAAATGGCCGCTTGGATACGCATAGGAAGTGGGGTAGAACGTCAGGTTTTTGTAGGCAGTGTGTTCTGTGCCTTCCGTTCCCCATTGGTTTCTGTGTTCCGGATGGTGCTGTCAGGCTCAGGTCCAGCTCCGGTCCGGGTGCGTGGGCCGGAGATCCGGACCCAAAAAATAGCGCATGTTGGAAAACTGTCCGGATCCGTTCCGGCTCCGTACTGTACGGAACGTACGTATGTGAACGTCCGCATAGCCTTTGCATTGCTATGCGGAACGTACGTTCTGTTTGTACAGTATGCGGTCCGGATCAGATCCGGAAAATCCGGATAGCGAACGCTAATGTGAACCGGGCCTAAAACTACTGGTTGATGGATTTCATTGCAAACATCCCGATAAGCCTAAAAGGGAGTTTTCGGAGACCACTCCTTTGGATTGGTAATGTAACGATCTTACCTGTCAGTGGCTCCAGCGAGGTCACAGCCAGTTCTGGAAATGGAGCTTTGCAGACTTCTTCCTGCAGCGGCATCCCCGGCTCCCCTGCGGTTGTGGCTGAGCACTCCTCCAGTTCCCCCAGGCGAATGCGTGTGTCTCTGAGAGGCTCTTATACTCTCAGATGGGCCCTGTGTGATTAGAGTCAGCTGACATACTTGCCTTTGGTCAGCTGGTTTCTGTTATGCTGCTCTGATTGGTTATTTTCTCCTGGGGGTTGGTCTCTGTCCCTTTCTGTCTGTATTTAAACTCCTTGCCGCAGTCTCTCGTTGCCCGTGATAGCTATCAGTACGCTGCTTTTGCTGGGCTCTTTGTCACTCTGTGATAAACCTATTGTATTTCAATGCGACTATCATTACTCAATTATTGTATTTCAATGCGACTGCCAGACTCACTTAGATACAACTTTAGCTTTACTGACCACTCTCTTGCCTAGTCCATTGTACCGCAGCCATCTAATCTACGTGTATGACCTTAGCCTTTTACCGACTCTGATTCTGCCTAGTCCACTGTACTGCAGCCATCTGAATTAACGTGTAGGACCCTAACCTGTTACCGACTTTGATTCTGCCTAGCCCTCTGTACTTCTGTCATCTGATCTACTGTGTTTGACCTCAGCCTGTTTTTTACTATGTCTGTCTCATCCATTGTGTATTACCATAAAGCATCTAGCGTGATACTAATAGATCCAACCTGTTTCTAATATAGTATAGTGAATGTTTAACAATAGGTAAATGCAGACAGAGTCAATCCCATGCCTTGAAAGATGGCCAGATCCAGCCAGTATTGTATACAGAATTCTGTTTTTTATTTAATGAAGGCTTAAGAGTTGTGTATCAACCATTGTTCATTTAGGAGTAAAAAGTCAATATTTCCCATTGCCAAGCCAAACTGATGAGGCCAAAGTTCATTTTTATTTTTAACATGATCCAACAGCACCCCTACTGGAAGATATTGTAAAATACTGGAAGATATGATCATTGTAGAGTCAGTAAAATCCATAAGTAAGCCAATGGTGACATCTACAGATGATGGAAAACAGTGCAATTTGAGGGGTCTTATACCAGCGTATTATTAACCGTAGACACACCTACGACATATTTATTGGGTAATAAGGTAATCCTTAAAGAGAACCCGAGGTGGGGTTCACACAACAAAATCCCCATACAGAGGCTGGCTCTGCCTATAGAGCCCAGCCTCTGTTGCTAATCAGATCCCCCCTAAATCCCCCCTGCGCTCAGCCAGACCCCATAAATCTCAGCCGCGCTCCCGACACGCAGCGTGTCAGCAGCGGCTGTGTTTAGCTTCCTAACGTCAGTCTCCGCTCTCCCCCGCCTCCTGTATCGCTCCTGTCCTCGCCCATGTCCCTTCCCTCCATGCTGATTGGAGGTAAGGGATGCGAGCGGGGACCGGAGCTCTGCAAGAGGCGGGGGGAGCGCTGAGACGGACGTTAAAAAGGTAAACACAGCCGCACAGCGCTGCTGTGATTTCTGGGGTCGGGCTGAATGCAGGGGGGATTTAGGGGGGATCTGATTAGCAACAGAGGCTGGGCTTGATAGGCAGAGCCAGCCTCTGTATGGGGATTTTGTTGTGAGAACCCCGCCTCGGGTTCTCTTTAAGGCCGTATTGTAGATAGAAAGGAGGGTAAAATAGCAGAGCCTAGTGATCACAAAAAAGGTAACACCTAGAGAACACCTGAACAACACCTAATGGGGAGACATCTTGAAATCCAGAGACATACCCAAGGCAATAATTTGGTAAATTATGTGTTGCGTGATCTGGTTTTTCGTGTATTCCTGTATTTTCGTATTGCTGTATGTAACCCCTAAATATTTAGGTTTTTATTATATTGATATTATTTAAGCAGTAGCTTGGAAGATATTATTATTATAGTTGTTATCATTTTTATATAGTCACCGAAAGGGGTGGGTTTTTTCAAAGTGCACATTGAAAAAAAACATTTATATTGAATACTATTTTTCTCTAGATTTTTCTTTATTATCATCATAAAGTTACGACATTCAAGCTGCAACTTAAGAGAAAATAAGTAGTTTCTTCAAAACGGCCAGGTCATTTGATACTTCTTTCCATTACATGTCTTCCTATCTAAATCTTGCTTTGCAGGTTAGATTAGTCAGGTTGTTTGAAGCTGAATCCTGGTTATAGAATGTACTGTTATGTGGTATTGCAGATGCAAACTAGGCAAACTATTGCCTTCATATGTCTCATAGTGAATGGTGTAGTGGACACGCCCTTTTATGGTCAATTGATATAATATTGTATGCTCTAAGGTTTCATATTATTTTGCCCAATATTGTGCGACTAGACAAGATTGATGGGTCTTATACCAAATCTATTGTTTGCAGGGTCTTATTTGATGATCAAATTGGGATTTTATACTCTTATTGTAATGATCCGCTCAGCTGGCTGCACAGGCAGACAGCTGTTTGACCATTCCTCAAGTCTGTGGGCTGCAGGTCTCTGGAAGAGAGACCTGTCTTCACTTTGCAAGTTTTAGACCTGCTCTGCTGCTGAGGAATTTGCATACATTTGTCATGCAAATTATCTAGCCGCCACCTTTGAAGGCTTGCAGCATAAATACCATGTGATCCCACAATCCTTTGCTGGTCATGATGGTTTGTTAATACACTACTAGAGTGTCAGTCTTGCTATTTTTTGCTAAAGATTATCTTAGAGTATTCCTGGGGACTGCACTAGGCAATCCTTCTAGTGCAGTCAGGTTGTATTATCTGTTTTGTCTGTGTTGTCTCTCTGCTGCGATTGTCCTGCCGCCAGCGGCGGTCGACAGGAAATCGTTCTGTCTGTCTGGGGGTGCTAACCAGAGCAGCGTTTTCTACTGGTAGCCTCATCTGTTTGTCTGTTTGGATCGCACTCGCTCTAGCGGTAGCAGCGGTGGATCTCTCTTGCCTGAGTTCCTGGAGTGTAGATCATAGCTGCGGTGGCTACTGGCTGCACTCATCTGTCTGTCTTTTCCTGTGTTTGCGCCTGCTGTTGCCTGGTGTGAGGCAACCGATTAGCAAGCGTCTTTGCAACCTGTTTGTCTGTGTTGATCGCTTGCTTTCGCAACCGTTCATTTTGTCTGTCTCAGTCTATTTGTGTTCATTTATATTACTTGTGGTTAGTTAGGGTGGCACGCCTATCACTGGGTGCTTAACGCGCGGTGATCGTGCCGAAAACGCGTTCGCTGTTGCGAATGAGTGCGGTGTTCGCGTTTATCTAGCGTTTGTTATTTTCCTTATCTTCTCATTGTTGTTTGCTGTGCCTTTGCTACTCTCATGCTCTGTCCTGCTCAGTCTTGTGTCACTTCTGGCAATCGCCTCTCTCGCGATTGCGTTCCTACTTTGTTTCTGCTGTTGTGTGTTCACCGTCGCGGGTTGGCGACTAGATTGGTGCACACACATACATTCTGTCCCTGTGTTCATTCTAATTGGCAATCGCATCTCTTGCGATTGCGTTCTCACTTGGTTTCCACTGTTGTGTGTTCCCTGTCGCTGGTTGGCGACTAGATTGGTGGACATACATACATTCCTTCTCTGTGCTTATTCAGTCTTGTGTCGCTGTTAGCAATCGCCATCTCTTGCAATTGCTTTCCCACCTGGTCTTCAGGGTTGTGTGTTCATCTTCGCTGGATGGCGACTAGATTGGTAAGCACACATACACCCTGTCTCTGTGCTCTCTCTCTTTAAGGGCTATCTTGCCCTGCATTGCTTCCCCTCGTACAATTCCTATTTGGCATCTGTGGCTGTGCAGAGGATCTGTTCCTCTGCACTCCACAGCTCCATCTGCCGGCAGGAATTCCCCTCTACAGGTGCATAGCACCATTGCTGGGTTCTCTCAGATTACACGCTTGTGGAGGATTTCCGCAGTGTCAGCGCGCATCCTGTGCGCTGACCACGGAAGGAATTACACAATCGTTACAGTATGACCAGCCAAACCGAAATTCCCAGTGTAGAGGGAATTTCCAATTTTGTACGATTTTGTCGAATATGGGTCTTGTATCTTTAAGAGGTTTAAGATACTGGACTCTGAAACCAGAGATGATTTCATATCAGAATGTTCCAGATTCTTGGTAAATCCTGAATTTCAGGCCACCAACATTTCCACTTGGAGTGTTCAGATTGCTTACAATCTTTTCCAAGGAGATCTGTTTGTGTGGACTGCTGAGTATGCCAGACACAAGAATCTGAGACATAACCCTTGCAGATTCCTTGCTCATTTGTTCTCTCGTAAGCTTGGAATTCCCATGCCATGCTATTTCTATGGGTTTTTTCCTGCAGTGCAAGATGCTGATCAGATTGGTTTATGCAACACCTCTCAGTCATTACCATATGCTAATGAGTTGGTGCTTGCAGGCCAGTCTGCTGATTCGGCTTTTCAGCCAAAAAATCCGTTGCCCATAGCAACTACAAATAAGGAAATTATTTCTGTCAAGTCTGAAATGTGTAAAACCCTTGGGTGTGATGAATTCAGAGAGACGTCTCAGTCTCAGGTTTTGTTTCCCCAGGCTAAAGCATATGTGGAGCCTATGATAGGCAGAATTATTTGGTATATTAAAGGTGTAAGAAAATCTACACATATTCCTGACCACAATCCATATGAATCTTACCTTGATACAGGCTTGTTTGACCCCCCATTTGCTTCATGGGATATTGGGGCTTTGGTTGAGGAGCTTGAGTTTGATTGGAAGGCCTTTAGCGATTATTACATCGCAAAAAGCGAGGTGACTCTTAAGGCTTGTGTTGACTCGGTGTACGCTTTGATTGGTTCTGATGAGTGTGACAAATGTTTTGTGGATCCGCTGATTTGTGTGTGGCAGACGATTTTGGATGAATTGCACACACACCAACCAATTGACTCCAATAAAACGACACCATGCTCTGATGTTTGTTCCTGTCTTTCTGGGGTACTGTGCCATCTGAAATGAATGGGTGTACTACGCTGGTGGACACCTGTGTGAATTCTGAAAGATTCTCTCCTGTTTGCGCTAAGAAAGCGTCCGTTTCGCAACCTAAAGCGATCTTGGATTTGCAAATTTTGCGTTCTGACTCCTCGGATTCGACATTGTTAGCCGAGTCTAAGGGTGAGACAGCGCTTTGGTTTTGCGAATCTGATACTGGGGAATCTTTGCCTTGTCCAGAGAAGATCTCTGGGAGCCTGCCCTGTACCATGAATAAAACCATGATGTCCAATCGCACTGACATTTGTGAGTCCCTTTCTTGCTCAGAGGCTGGTGCTAACTCTCCACCCTGTACTCTTAATGAGTCAGTATTGCCTTGCATAAAATCTCCTGCAGTGACCCTAGAGGCTCGTCTAGGTATTGCTACCATTCTCACCTGTTTTTCTGCCTTTTTGGAATTGCAGTCTAGTTTAACTGCTATGCAGAATTCTGTGTGCAGTGAGATTAGAGTTAGGGAGTCAGTGTGTGTTCCAGTAAATATTCCTGTGCATCCTGTTCATGAAGATAAAATTCAGTCTCAGCGGATTGTAGAACCATCCCTGGGACATTTGCTCTGTCTGCAAAATGTATCTGATGTTTTGCCCTGTAACATGGATAGTTCAGAATCCTTGATTTCTTTGTCAGAGAACTTGGGAAACAATGCTCCTGAGCTTTTGTCTGTTGTTCTGGAGGTCTCCGACTTGCTCCCAAAGGGTGCAGAACTTTTAGGAGGTGCCTCCTGTCCCGCAGGGCCACCTGAGGTGTTGCCCACTTCATTAGGCATCGCTGCTATATTGACTACTTTTGCAGCTCTTGGGGAGCTTCAGTCATGCATAGTCAATGATGAGTGTTGGTTGGATACCAGTACAGTCACGGAAATTTCTAAGTCTGAGTCCAAGACTTCTTTTGTAAGTCCAGCCCTTGTGACCACTACTCGTGATGATTCTCTGCCCGGTTTTGGTTTTGATCTTGTCGTGACGGACTCTGAGGTTGGCAGTTCCTTGACATGTCCTGAGGTTTCTCTTGTGCTAGTGTACCCCGATGTGCTCTGTGACCCAGAAAGCCCAAGTGTGTCTCGGTTGCCAGATGCTTCCTCAGTGGAGACATGTTCCGATATTGCCTGCCTGCTTGCATGCCCAGAAGTGGTCCCTGAAAGCCCTGATCTTGATACTTGTCCTGGTAATCCTGAATCCGGAATTGTCATTGGTTCCATAGGGGCTCTTGGTAGTTCTCCATGTAAGCCTGGTGATCGTTCTGCCCTCTTGGGATCTCTGCGGAGCTTCAAAGTGTTCTGGGAGAAATATTTACTGGTACCCTGGATGAGATCAACAGTGGCTTCTCTGTGGAAAGAGACACTTCAAATAGGTATTGTGGCAGGTTTGGTATTTTTGGACGATCCCTGGAAGGTGGTGGGCATGGCTCGGAGGGTGTCTATAGGGTCTTCTCGGGCATTCACAGTTCTGATGGGTGTTACGCTGAGACTTGTAGTACTGATGGGCATGTTTCAATGGCTTCTGCTTCCGATGAGGTCGGTTTCGTGAGGATTGACTCTGGAAGTGGGCCTAGTTGGGATTGCCTGAGTTCCTGGAGTGTAGATCATAGCCGCGGTGGCTACTGGCTGCACTCATCTGTCTGTCTTGTCCTGTGTTTGTGCCTGCTGTTGCCTGGTGTGAGGCAACCGATTAGCAAGCATCTTCGCAACCTGTTTGTCTGTGTTGATCGCTTGCTTTCGCAAGCGTTCATTTTGTCTGTCTCAGTCTATTTGTGTTCATTTATATTACTTGTGGTTAGTTAGGGTGGCACGCTTATCACTTAACGCGCGGTGATCATGCAGAAAACGCGTTCACTGTTGCGAATGAGTGCGGTGTTCGCGTTTATCTAGCGTTTGTTATTTTCCTTATCTTCTCATTGTTGTTTGCTGTGCCTTTGCTACTCTCGTGCTCTGTCCTGCTCAGTATTGTGTCACTTCTGGCAATCGCCTCTCTCGCGATTGCGTTCCTACTTTGTTTCTGCTGTTGTGTGTTCACCGTCGTGGGTTGGCGACTAGATTGGTGCACACACATACATTCTGTCCCTGTGTTCATTCTCATTGGCAATCGCATCTCTTGCGATTGCGTTCGCACTTGGTTTCCACTGTTGTTTGTTCACCGTCGCTGGTTGGCGACTAGATTGGTGGACATACATACATACATACCTTCTCTGTGCTTATTCAGTCTTGTGTCACTGTTAGCAATCGCCATCTCTTGCAATTGCTTTCCCACCTGGTCTTCACGGTTGTGTGTTCATCGTCGCTGGATGGTGACTAGATTGGTGAACACACATACACCCTGTCTCTGTGCTCTCTCTCTAAGGGCTATCTTGCCCTGCATTGCTTCCCCTCGTACAATTCCTATTTTGGCATCTGTGGCTGTGCAGAGGATCTGTTCCTCTGCACTCCACAGCTCCATCTGCCGGCAGGAATTCCCCAATACAGGTGCATAGCACCATTGCTGGGTTCTCTCAGATTACACGCTTGTGGAGAATTTCCGCAGAGTCAGCGCGCATCCTGTGCGCTGACCACGGAAGGAATTACACAATCGTTACACTTATTAACTAAGATTATAACCGGAAGTATTATATGCATTTTACCTAAAGTGTCATTTGATTTGCATTCTTATATTGAAAATATTTATTCAATAAATAGGAATAGAGCTACCTCGTGCACTTATATGAACTGGGCTTCTCCCAAGCAATCAGCTCTGCTACACACAACCAAGCAATCAGCTCTGCTACACACAAGAAAGGTCACACTCTGGACCTTATATTCTATAATGGTCTGTCAATAGCCAGTGTGGAAATGAATCCTGTAGTCTGGTCAGACCACCACACTATCCACTTCTCCCTCTCAATACCAGCTGTTAAACACCAGTTCAAGAATCAAATAAAATATTGCCGCTCAAAAGGGCTAACACCGCAACATATCCGAGATAATCTCAGCTTTGATGAACTGACATACTCCTGTTTTGACCCTGATACTCTGGTATTCAAATACAACAAATGTGTTTCCTCCACCCTTGAGACCGTTGCTCCTCTGCGCACCAAGCATCTTACTCCACACCATCATGCACAGTGGTTTGATAACTCTATTAAAGAGCTGAAAAGACAAGGCCGGAAACTTGAAAGACTGTGAAGCAAATCTCAGTCCCCAGAAGACAAAAATGCCTTAATCCTTCACTTTA
This sequence comes from Hyperolius riggenbachi, assembly GCF_040937935.1. Lineage (NCBI taxonomy): Eukaryota > Metazoa > Chordata > Amphibia > Anura > Hyperoliidae > Hyperolius > Hyperolius riggenbachi. The sequence continues at coordinate 115,566,191 of NC_090657.1, read as the reverse complement.
AGAACTACCAAAAGGTAATCAACAAGAAAAAGTCATCTTTTCTATCACATGAGATTGCAAATGCAATAAACAAACCAGCCCAACTGTTCCGCACAGTGGAAAAACTCTGCAACCTGGCATGCCAAAAATTCAATATCCAGTCTTCAAAGGACCTCTGTGACAAATTTACCCATTTTTTCCTCAGTCAAAGTCTCTGCTATTCGGTCCACCATCCAGCTTACAGCATCTGAGCCTAATTTAGCCCCAAAGACCATTAGCAGAGACAGCGTAACATGTTTAACTGCCTTGACCTGTTTGTACCGCTTTTCCTCAAAATTATAAACTGTTCTTTACAATCGAGGATATTTCCTACTTTACTGAAGGAAGCAATCATCAGGCCTTTCCTCAAAAAAATCTTCCCTAGACCCAGATGCAATGACTAGCTACAGACCTGTCTCTAACCTTCCCTTTCTGGGGAAGGTAATTGAAAAAGCTGTATACCTCCAGCTAGAAGCTAAAATCTTACAAGACAACATTTATGACCCATTCCAGTCTGGCTTCAGGAAACATCACAGCACTGAAACTGCCCTCATCCAAATCTGCAAATACCTGCTCATGGCAAGAGACAAAGGAGAGTGCTCCATCCTGATAATGCTAGACCTTTCTGCAGCCTTTGATACAGTTGACAATGACATCTTAATTAGCAGGCTACAGGAATACTGTGGCATTGATGGCATAGTTCTCCAGTGGTTCCAATCCTTCTTGAGTAGCAGAACCCAAAAAGTGTCTATGGGGCCCTTCTTGTCTACCTCTGTACCACTTAAGTATAGGGTGCCCCAGGGCTCAATCCTTTCTCCCCTGCTCTTCACCATCTACATGTTACCGCTTAGAAAACTAATCCAAAAACACGGCCTCACTTACCACTGCTATGCTGACGACACCCAACTACAGTGGTTTGTAAAAGTATTCGGCCCCCTTGAAGTTTTCCACATTTTGTCACATTACTGCCACAAACATGAATCAATTGTATTGGAATTCCACGTGAAAGACCAATACAAAGTGGTGTACATGTGAGAAGTGGAACGAAAATCATACATGATTCCAAACATTTTTTACAAATCATTAACTGCAAAGTGGGGTGTGCGTAATTATTCAGCCACAGGGGCGTTTCTAGGGTACTTGGAGATTGGGGGCACCTGTGGGCACCAGGCAGGGAGGTATAGCGGCAAAAAATTGGCGTGGCCATGCGGTGAGTGGGCGTGGCCATGGGTGGGGCCAAATGTACATGAACTTAGCAGCGGTGTAAGCTACAGATAACGGGCCTGCCCATCGAAATATTGGATGGAGCCCCCTGTCCTTTATTTGGATAATTTACAATCAGTATAGGCATAGATCAAAGATGTATACGCACATACAATTTTGATTGGTCAATCACTGACCCCCAATTTTACCACCCCCGTGCAGTAAGTGGGCCAACAGACAATGCATTTTATGAACAGAGCTAAAATTGGCTAATCAAAATTGTATGTGTGTACCAGGCTTTACAGCTAATACTGTACATACTGAAAGTAGCAGGGATCAGCATACAATATAGCTGGTTTACAATCAGTAAAGGCACAGAGTAACACCTTACACTGTACACACTGGAGGTAAATCCGCACACAGTGCAGGCACTAGAGAACAGCGTATACTGTACATACTGTAGGCAGCAGAACTCAGCACACTGCAGCTAGCGTGCCAAAAATATGAGGATCACGTTGTGCGGCGTGCTTATCGTGCCGCACCGAAAAACGGGTGGGCCATGGACCAGAATATAGGTGTGGTAACGGCCGGGTGGAGACAAATTTACATGAACCTAGCAATGGTGGGACTTTAGATTATGACAGTGGTGGCGAACCTTTTGGAGGCCGAGTGCCCAAACTGCAATCCACTTATCTATCGCAAAGTGGCAACCGCAATTTAAACTAAATACTGTACAAACGTTTTAACTCATACATGAACATTATGGAAAATCCAAGTTGAAAATAAACTGTGAAGATAAACAATTTCATCCATCCTACTCCTGAAAAATGTATTCATTTTTTTAGAACCTCCCAGTTTTATTTTCTGTTTTAAAAAGCTAAAAAAGTAGGTTTAATGCTATTGTCTCATATAATAAGGATTCAGCTTTTCCCATAGTCTCGCATTTAGCAATCATGTGACCCCCAACAAGACAAATTCAGCAATCATGAGGCCCCCAACAAATCATGAGGCCCCCAACAAGACAAATTCAGCAATCTTGAGGCCCCCAACAAATCATAAGGCTCCCAGCAAGACAAATTCAGCAGTTATGAGGCACATAAATAGACAGCATTTCACATAAATAGGCAGAATGCCCCCTTAATATGGTAGCCCCCCAAGTTAGGTAGTGAGTGACAGGGACCCCCAGGTTAGCTAGTGAGTGACAGGCGCCTCCAGTTAGGTAGTGAGTGACAGGGACCCCGATAGTGAGTGACAGGGAGCCCCTTTAGGTAGTGAGTGAGTGCCAGGGAGCCCCTTCAGGCAGTGAGTGAGTGCCAGGGAGTCCCTTCAGGCAGTGAGTGAGTGCCAGGGAGCCCCTTCAGGCAGTGAGTGAGTGCCAGGGAGCCCCTTCAGGCAGTAAGTGAGTGCCAGGGAGCCCCTTCAGGCAGTGAGTGAGTGCCTGGGAGCCCCTTTAAGCAGTGAGTGAGTGCCAGGGAGCCCCTTTAGGCAGTGAGTGAGTGCCAGGGAGCCCCTTTAGGGAGTGAGTGAGTGCCAGGGAGCCCCTTTAGGCAGTGAGTGAGTGCCAGGGAGCCCCTTTAGGCAGTGAGTGAGTGCCAGGGAGCCCCTTTAGGCAGTGAGTGAGTGCCAGGGAGCCCCTTTAGGCAGTGAGTGAGTGCCATGGAGCCCCTTTAGGCAGTGAGTGAGTGCCAGGGAGCCCCTTTAGGCAGTGAGTGAGTGCCAGGGAGCCCCTTTAGGCAGTGAGTGAGTGCCAGGGAGCCCCTTCAGGCAGTGAGTGAGTGCCAGGGAGCCGTTTCAGGCAGTGAGTGAGTGCCAGGGAGCCCCTTCAGGCAGTGATGGAGTGCCAGGAAGGCCCTTCAGGCAGTGATGGAGTGCCAGGGAGCCCCTTTAGGCAGTGAGTGAGTGCCAGGGAGGCCCTTCAGGCAGTGATGGAGTGCCAGGGAGCCCCTTTAGGCAGTGAGTGAGTGCCAGGGAGCCCTTTCAGGCAGTGAGTGAGTGCCAGGGAGCCCTTTCAGACAGTGAGTGAGTGCCAGGGAGCCCCTTCAGGCAGTGAGTGAGTGCCAGGGAGCCCCTTCAGGGAGTGAGTGAGTGCCAGGGAGCCCCTTCAGGGAGTGAGTGCCAGGGAGCCCCTTTAGGGAGTGAGTGAGTGCCAGGGAGCCCCTTTAGGGAGTGAGTGAGTGCCAGGGAGCCCCTTTAGGGAGTGAGTGCCAGGGAGCCCCTTTAGGGAGTGAGTGAGTGCCAGGGGGAGCCCCTTTAGGGAGTGAGTGAGTGCCAGGGAGCCCCTTTAGGGAGTGAGTGAGTGCCAGGGAGCCCCTTTAGGGAGTGAGTGAGTGCCAGGGAGCCCCTTTAGGGAGTGAGTGAGTGCCAGGGAGCCCCTTTAGGGAGTGAGTGAGTGCCAGGGAGCCCCTTTAGGGAGTGAGTGCCAGGGAGCCCCTTTAGGGAGTGATGCCAGGGGGAGCCCCTTTAGGGAGTGAGTGAGTGCCAGGGAGCCCCTTTAGGAAGTGAGTGAGTGCCAGGGAGCCCCTTTAGGGAGTGAGTAAGTGCCAGG